>NW_020456298.1:1681548-1688619 GCF_003342845.1 Nothoprocta perdicaria
CCGGGCATGGAGGTTGTTCCGGCGGAGAATACAAAAACAAAACAAAAAACCCCAATCGCAGCCCCTCTTCTGCGCCCGCCCTGAGTCCCGTGCCGGTAAGGGGCAGGTGGCAGTTCCCGCGAGCCCAGCGCGCTCACCGGGCTGCCAGCGCGGGCAGCAGTCCCCCCTTCAGCCGGGAAGCACCCGCCTCCCCTAGGAACTTAGGAACCTTTTGTTTTTACTTCGTAATTTAAGTTGTTGTTACTACAGCCTGGCGTTTTATAATGGTCAAGTTGTTGGTTACGTAGTAGAGCCTCTTTATTTTTCCYTCCCTGTCCCTCCATCGTTCTGTTTTTCTCCCTGCACCCCCAGCAGGTCTATTTTTCCTTTTTTTTCCCCCCTTCCCTCTGCACCTTGTAGTTGTTCATGATGTATCCAACATTTGGAAGGCTGCAGAGGGTTTAATTCTGCTCAGAGAATTTAATTCTCTCAGTTGCTGAATTTCGAATGTTTTCAGCTGCTACCGGAAAAACAAAACCCTGAACCTGTGTCCTCACAGAAGAGCAGGGGAAAAAATGATTTTCACTTTCCTCTTTTAGCAAGTAACTACACCCACTTCTGGTTTTGGTTTGATAATAATAAACAATTAAATGGAAACATCTTAAAGTCCAATGTTCTGCAGCCTTTAAGTGGCTTCCTTTCCTTTTTTTAAGGAAACTGGTAGAACTCTGTGTATTCAGAAAGGTGTGCTCCCATGTAAGGGTTTGGGCAGCTTTGACTGTTGCTAGGAACACAAAATGAAAGCTGCAACAGAGAGGAGGAGGTAGGAGGGAGGAACGGATGAAATGTGAATGATTGAGCCGGTCCTAGATGAAGCACAGGCAAAAGGAAGAAGCAGCACAAATCARTAGTAAAACACAGTCCAAAAGAGATCTTTTTTATAGGGATTTGGCAAATGTGCACTAATGAGTATGTGCCCCGTTGTAGAGAAAACCTTTGTCAAAGTGAGAAAACAAGAAACTGATGAATGGGCAGTGTAAGGACCTAGAGATGCCAAGCCACAGGGAATCCCCTTGAATAGTTTGTAGTGATAGTTTCCTTGAATAGTTTGCAATGATCATCTCCTTATATAATTTCCTCAGTTCTGTTTTGACTCCTGTAGGCTCATGACATAAATAATCACAGGAATGAAAAACTTTCAGTACTCTTAAAATAATATGGCCTTCTCATGATGCACATTTAAAATAATTTATAAAAAAAAAGCTATAACTGATCATTTAGGCCTCGTTTGTATAAGATGTTCCATGGCTGGACCTTAACTCGCCCTTAAGTTCCCCCTAGCAGAATGCAACCATTCCCATCCAGGGAAGAAGATGGAGGGGTTGTAAAGGCTTTAGGAAAAGCCTCCTACCTCCCTCAGAGATGAGACCAGTAGGGTTTTGCTGGTTTCTACTGGGAAAGTGATGGAGCAGGTACCACGCTAATGAGAAAGATGATGTCAGTGTCTCATACAGTCATCTTCACAGTTAAGTTCATCTTGTTATCTTATGATGCCCTGTAAAATATAGATGGAATTGAAAAAGCTCTGGAGAGAGCTTTGCAGTGTGGCTCAGGTTGTAGCAAAGTTRGTTGGATTTTTATGTATGCCTTTCATATGTATGTATTTGTTTTAATTCTRTCTTGCTTTCAGGATCAGGTGGGTTCAGAAAACGGAAGCATGACAATTTTCCACATGGCCAAAGAAGAGAGGAGAAAGAGAACGTTAATCCATCATCAGCTTTGATGATGTCTTTTAAATGTAAGTAAGAACTTGAAAGACCTGATTATAAAAACACGCAGTATAGAATTTGATGTATTTAGTAAGCTGATAAACCACCTTTCTCTGAGAAGAAATTTGAAACGAGATGAGCACATACACTTTTACACTTCATAAAACCAATATGCAGGACACATATTACACTGATCTAAAAACGTTACTGTTACCTGTGAAGCATTCATAATACTTTCACTGTTAGAACCAATTACACTTGCTCACTTTTCTAGCTATTCATTTTAGTTAGAACTTAAATCCATAAGTTGAAGGGTTCTTTCAAATAATTGATCTCATTTTATTTGTATACTTCTAATTTTTATGGAGCATTAAAATCACTTGATTTTTGATCAAGCCCAGCTTTTATATGAAATACCTTAAAACTTTGTCACCGTTTACATGTATTTAAACCCTACTTTATTAAGCAATAGTAGTAATAAATCTATTTGATAAATGAAGAGCTTTTTTGCTCTTCAGCATTGGCAATTCAAAGATGCACAGTTGCCTAGGGATGGAGGCTGGTGCGTTGTGCAGTTTTTCAGTGGTCCTTGAGCAAGTTCTACTGAAAGAGCTGAAATCACATAGAGGTGCCTGGGTGCTTGTGAGTGCCCTGCTCGGCACAGAGCTGCTCTGGGTCATCGTGCTCTGTTCAGAGACAGTTTTGCACCTTTGCTCATGATCTGAGCACATTTCGGATTGAGCTGCAGCTGAGGCGGGGTGGTGGTGACCTTAACAGCTGTGTCCTGTGCATGTTCCCTCCCTGGGAAAAAAGGCATCCCACGGGAGAAGGCCCTGGGGCTGGGGCCAGCAGCAGTTACTGCAGTGCTGGCTCTCTGCTCTCCCGCTGCGCTGTTGCACGTGGTCACTGTGCCTGTCACTGCTGTCATTGACTCTGCAGCCTTTCAGCTGGAGCTCGACACCAGGCACGACAAATACGAGCGGCTGGTGAAGCTCAGTCGTGACATAACCATTGAAAGCAAGAGAACGATATTTCTGCTCCATAGGTTTACCAGGTAAGTCACGTTGTTTGTGAAGAGTTTCAGGCTCATCATCTGTCACTGCTCTCTGTATTTGTGAGGAACTGCTGCAGTGTTCAGAGGGACCTGATTAACTTTCCACAAGTATCCCCTGGGCTGGATGTGAGCTAGTAAATGCACGCTCCAGTTTGAGAATTGAAAGGTGCTATAGGTGAAGTTTCTTAGCCCTTTTTATTGAAGTGTCAAAGGGATCAGAGTAGGAGGATAGGACAGGAAAAGAGAGCTTTCCAGCTTCCAGCGTGCTGGAAGAGAGGACCTCGGAAAGGTGAAGATACACCCTTCCTTCAGGTGAGCTGCTTCCCTGTTCTGTATTTTGCAGTCCCACTCTATCTCATCAAGGCAAAAAGGAGGGCACCTGGGTCCTGCAACCTAAGTGTCTTTTTGTATCATGTTTCTGTCTGTTCTGTCCCCTCATGAATTTTAAAGCAATCATCAGAAGTGGCTTGTGAAATGGAAGAATAACAGGAAAATTTGAAGCTTTCCAGAGCTTCTTGTACAAAATGCTTACTTTATATTTCAGATACTACTCTTGCATGTAATAACTGTAACAACTCTCCCTGTTTCCCTTCGCAACTACCTTYTGTACCCACCCGTGTGATTCTGCTATATTAGTAACTATATGATTACATTTATAAAAAGAGATTAGGAAGTTGACCTCTTTCTAACTTTGCCTTGTTATGAAAAGAGGTATTGTGGTAGTTCTAGTAACCACTGCAGCTCTGAGTGTGAGTAGCTGCTCCCTCTGCAGGGGCTAGATATGCTGGGAAAGAACAGCAGCAAAAAAAGCCCCACATGCTCTAGGTGAAATTTTAGATTCCTGTTTTGTAAGAACACTTCCATTTTTGAGGGAGTAGAGGCTTTCCATGCTGTGTTTCTACTTTCTTCTCCTTTTTTTTTCAGCCACCATTGTGGCTTTACTGTCAGAAATCCATTTGCTTTTAGATGCTTTTTTCAAGACCAGCAATCTCGAAATACATTGTACACCTAATTTGGCCAGCAGATTATTTGCAAGGGGGGAGGTAAAAGGATGTTAAATAAACTAAGTTTTAAATGCCTGGTATATATTGTGGTGTGGATGGGATATTACAGCTGTTCCTTARTAGCATAATCTACAATTACCTTAAAAAAGATATGCAAAATAAATTGTGTCCTGTATAATATAGGAAAATACTACTTTTTTCTTTTTTGCTGTGTTTCTCATTGCTCTTACTTAAATATCAGTTAAAATTATAGTCTGGAGAAATAACCATGCTGCCTAAAYTGTGTGTGGTTGGTTGATTATTTTCATAGCAGGAGGAAATCGGATTTTCTTATTCTGTTTTTTTTCTTGATGTAATTGATTGTGTATTCCTTATAAAAAAGAAAATGTGTAGTATCTTTTAGCTATTTTCTCCTCTTCTGAAGGCAGCTGTTTCAGTTTCTGTTTTATGATTGCAGTGCTCCTAATGGTGAAGAAATACTGAATGAATCTGAAGCCAAGTTAGATGCTGTTAGAAGGAAGATTAAGCAGGTTGCACAAGAACTCATTGGAGAAGACATGTATCAGTTCCACAGAGCTATATCTCCAGGTAARTTATGTACAAATAGGAAAATTAAGTTATTTTGGACTAATGTGTGTTTCATTTTTCTGTAACAGGTCTGAATTTTGCACATGTCAACAGCTAGATGAGGAGCTAGATTCATCTTTGCTGTCAAGTCAGCACTGATACAGGAGAGACTGTTGCTCCACAGGCTTTTCAGCATTGCAGCGAGATAGGGATTTGAATGGGATCCTGCACCTGGGGCAGTTTGCACCCTCACATAAAATAAAATTGGTCATAGTTTTCCCAAAGGTGCTAGGCAGTCATCTCTGACTGAGAGGGTTATATGTGAGATACCCATTTGCCCCAGCTGAAGGGTTATCATTTCTGAGAGGAGAGTRGGAATGACTAAATTGTGGAACTGTCCTATTGTGGATTATTTATATTCCCAAGCTAAAATCCTTAGGTTGGTGTTCTCTTTCCTCTAAAGAGCTGCAATGTGCTTCTCTCTCATAGCTTCTCAAGCATTAAATCACGGTGTATATCTGTTTCATTCRCATCTCCTTCTCTTTTAGGCTGTGTTTGTGGCAACATTTGAGCAAAATCTGCATCAGCTTCTTTAACATTTTGGTCAAAGTATAAATGGTGTCTCACATTTATCAAGCTTTAAATATGTTACAATCCTGTATGTCTTTCCTTGTTCAGGCAAGAATTCTCATTATTTGAGGAGAGCTGAAGATTGAATTCCCTGAACGATTGAATTGTTTTAAACTATCCGTAGGGTTGTTCCTACAAACTAGCAGCAGATAAATCTATRAAGAGATGTAATTTGCAAAACATTTGGGATGTAGGTTACCATCTACTTAAGTCTGTGAACTTAAGCTTGTGTAAGAGTAAAGCAATTGTTAAGTGAAAGCCAAGTTTGATGCTTCTGAGCTGGGAGGAGCTTGCCAGGCTACAGTCTTCCACRGCTAATTCAGTTACAGTCCTCTTACCTTGATGTATTTGTTTATTCAAATTACATATGAATATTTACTCAGAAGAGCTGATTAGGATCAATTTGAGTCGTGCTKCCATTTTAGCCCAGTACGATTACAAGGCAAAGTGGAACAAGACAGTTCAAATATCTGATGCTATTGCAAGGTAAATGCCCTCAGACTGTACATGCTGCTGGTCCAAATACTTCCGAGTCTTGCTGAAAATCCTTGGATTTTCCTGTTTAGTACTGCTTATAAAAGCTGAGACTCTTTGCATTCATTTTATAGGTGTCTGAACTGGTAACCACTATAAGCAAAACTTTCAAGCTATGCTGAGACTTGTAAACCTTGTCAGAATAACTTATGAAACCCATAGTCCTCCACAAATACCCTTGCCAGCTTGAAAAGKCAGACTTATATATAAAACATAGGTAAATTTAGTTACAGGTGGCAACATAAAGAAACTGATAAAAAAGGTGTTTTCTGTTCAGGTTTGCTGTATTTACTCAGCGTGGATACGCAGATACTCCGATTCTTTTTATAATCAATTTCTGTTTTGCATGAAGATCCTTAGAGATATCAGAATGGAACTGAAAACAACGAGTGTTTATAGAGGAACTGATGATACACTTTCTGAAAAGATTCAACATTTCTAAAACTTTTCCTCAGTGTTTTAAACCTGTCCCATAAAATTATTAGGATATATTTGTCTGTTGTTGAAGGGACCAAATTACTGTAGACCTCTGTTAGAGGAAGTTAGAGCCCTGCTGCCTCGGAGCCTCCACAGCTGCCAGGCACGTCCCCACCACTTGTTCATGATTTGGAGGAAAGGGAGATTGTCACAGGATTCTCTCAAGAAGATGAAACTTACTGGTGTCTCCAGGCAAAGGGAAGGGAAGAGGTGTCAGTGCACTAAATCATTCCAGGGAGCAGAAGCAGACTCTGCTCCCCCAGCCTGCCTGTTGATCAGCTCTGCAGTCTCTCAAACAAATTCCTGAGCTCTGCAGTTTTGTGCGTTGACACAAAAGAAAGAAATACGCAGCCCAAATTGCTTTTGTGGAGTGACTGTAAGTTGCGTTGCTTGCAGTGGGATTTCTTGGAGTAACAAAGGGGAAACGACTGTGCTTTTACCTTGTGTTTTTKTTGTTGTTTTTTTCCTTTCTTTCTCATGACTCAGTCACAAGTCTGTGTAGTCTCCTCAGTTGCAACATACTGCCTGGCCCTGAGATCTCCCAGTTGTTTCTGTAATTAGGTAACTCTTGCCTCATTAAGGAGACTGGATGTAAAATCCAGCTGAAATGCAGTGGCCTTTGTTCCATTCCTGCAGGCCGTCCCCAGGGTCTACTTTAGCTCTGTCTCTTCTACGTGAAGCACCTCTGGGGGGGAGGTTGTGCCAGCTAGTGCCCATCGTGGGTGTTCAGATATGTGCATTTATAACTGAGAAGACAGGCAGTGCTTTCAGAGCTAGGTCCTRGAGGAGCTCGTGGGCACACAGTAAGTGCTAAGCGCAATTTTCTGCTAAGCTTTTCTCTCACCTTGTTCACTGCGTCTTCTACTCTCCAGTTAGTCTTAGGGGTGACAAAGAGGATGTGCAGACTGAGACTTGCAGGTCTTGACCACGCTGAAACTGGGCTCGAGGAGATGGTATGGATGCAAAGATCATTGCTGCCAGGGCTATGAAGCTTCAGTAGAAAACCTAGAGGCATAAAGAATAAAGAGGCAGTTAGATGAAGAATCTTTCTTTCTTT
>NW_020456298.1:1688754-1708546 GCF_003342845.1 Nothoprocta perdicaria
AAAATCATGACAGTTTAAAAAGTTGATTTTGGATTTGTGGTTATAAGTCTAGAGCATTTAATTATTTTTTCCCTCACAGTTTCTTATAATGTAATTGGAAATATATGTAGCTAGGAAGAAAAATAACTAGATCATTTCCTTTTATGTATTTCCCAGGATTGTAAGTGTTTATCTTCCACTAGCCAGTTTCTCAATTCTGATTTTGTATTTTTTTTTTTTTAATCTGGAGAACAAGTTAAAAGTAGATGAATAGAAAAGTTGCAGTTAAAAATATTTTTAAGAGATTCTGAAAAGATGCCTATGTCCTATATCAAAAGTAGCATCCCTCCAATCACCCTCAAATTTCCTAAAAATATTCTCTTTTGTCTTCAAACCAAACATGAGACACCCTCCTGCTCCACACCCTACCTCTCCTAGAAGGAATAAAAGGGATAAAACGGAGCTTGTAATGGAAACCATCTTAGTGGCCTTAATTGAGGAATCATGGCTATGTCTACATAATAAAGCTGCCTAATACATACTTTATTCCGTATAATAACTGCTAGTCTATAAATAGAGTGGTGCTATGAGTATAATGCTTGGGAATATTGTTTGCCGCTTGTAATTGTTAAATGCTTTTTTTGGGGTTACTCCAAACAGTTGTTCTTTTGACTTGAAGATAAAACAATTCTGGCAGAGCACTAAAGGAGTTTCATGCTTTCCCTCATTAAGAATAGTGCTAATGGCACGCAGGACGTTTCCCCAAAGGACACTTGCATGAGCTCAAACACTGAGTATAGCACTAATTGAACAACAACAAAAACTGATGGCTGTTTTCTACACGTTTCTTAACGGTACAGATTGTCCCAGGGGATGGTTAAACAAGCAAACAAAGAGATACTGAAATAATGAAGTCTTTTTTTAATGTAGGGCTCTTCATTTGTTATGTTAGAACGTTCCGCTTTGTTGATATTTTTAAAGCTTTACTATTTGTGATATAGAATTCCTGCTCCTTTGCCCCACTTTGCAGTGTATACGTTATATATCCTGTGAGGAAATGGGTACTGTTTCTTTAAAATGCTGTGTGAGAGCATGGGAGAAAAAAGACTGCAAAAGATTGTGTGAATTGATGAAGCCGAGTGAAGAAACTTTGCAGGATTTTCTATTTATGTGTATATGTAACTAACAAAACATTAGTGTAAAATATCATTAGTTAATTGCTAAGACATGTATGAGCCTTAAAGATGTGAAAGTCTATGCTCTGTAAAGTGTTRGAATTTGTGGGAATGCCCTAACAATCATCAGAATCCACTCTGGGTGCATGTTGTAGCATTGCACGTGCGCGTAGCGCTTGGGTAGCGCAGAGCAAAGAGTGAACTAGGGGAGGGCTGCCCCACAGGTGGGTGTTGCATGGAAATGAACGGAGCACCGTTCCAGCAGGATCTGTCAGAGCAACTCTGCAGCTGTTGGAAACCTTACTCTTTATTATTATTTTTTTTTGTCCGATAATGATGAGGGATTGCTGGATGTGTGAGAGAACCATAAGGACACTTCAGAGTGCCAAGCATTTGCTGTGGGGCACCTAGAGTGAGAGCGCGTGGTGGTGTTTTACAGCTAGCCCATCAGAGGCAAGTGGAGCGTTGTCTTTACAGCCCATGGCTGGACAAGACATGGGATCTCAGCCCGTATTTTTTGGGGGCCTCCYCACCACGATGGTGCTGAGGGCTGGTGCTGACGGCTGCAGCCGCGGGCTGCTGGCTGCCTTGCCGCTGCGGGGTGCCCGTGCTGGCCGCGGGGCAGTTTGGGCCCAGAAGCTTGTGAGCTCTCTGTCAGGGCTGCACTTGCCCCCAACAGCTCGGGGTGCTGAGGCTGTGAAGGGCCAGCACCTCGTCAGGGCTGCCGCCCCGGGCCGGCGTCGGCTGCTCTGTGGAGAGGTTCAGCACGGACACCGGCGAGCGCGAGGATCTCGGGCAGGCGCTGTGTGCATTGGGATGGGCCATGGCATGTAGCTTGATCCCGTCTCCCACCTTGTCCCGCTCGGGGTCTCTTTCAGGGCCTAATCATACAGCACAGAGCATCAGAGCACGTGTCTGAGCATTGCTGAGTTGGGCAAGATCAATGAAAGCGGCGTGACTGCGAAGGAAGCGTTTCGCTTGTGCTGTAACTTTAGAAATTCCTTTAGAAATGCCATGGGGAGGGGTGACGTCCTTCCAATTAAACACATGTAGGTTACTGATTATTTGTACAAGCAATTGGAGTTTGGATTTTTGAGGGGTGTTTTTTTTTTTTGGTTTCATATGCAGGGTTCTGTTGGAACACAAACTAAAACTACCTCGTAAGACAGTTTGTCACTTTGACCTTGTTCTTAACCTTTCTCACACGTCTTATGTAATGAATACCTCATATTCAATGTATGCTAGATACCTTTCTGTAGATACTTATTTCTTAAGCAAAATCAGTTAAGAACAAACTTACATGTTACAAAACATTTTTTTCATCTTAAAGTTTAAGACTGTAATAAAAATGGATTATGTATTTAATTGTATGTACAGATATAAAGGAAATTTTTTTTTATTGCTTGAGGAAGATGTAATGAATCACTGTAAACGTCTCACCCGGGAAGAGACTTAAATACACCTAAAACTTGAAAGCAAAGCTATCTATGAAGGAAGCAATCAGGTTTCTGAAAGATGGTGGGAGAACATAATAACACAGGAACAGGATGTAGCTAAAGAATTAAAGTTCATCTCCTTGCAGTTGTGGGTGAGAGGTAAGATGCCAGAAATGGAAACAAAGTTTCCTGATTATACTAAAAAATTAATGGAATTTGCAGTGAATAAGCTAATGTTTATCAGGCCTATTTTTCTTATTTAATCTGTTTAATCACCGAGTATGTTTAAAAAAAAAAAACCAAAAAACCTTTGTCAGATGTATTTTCCTCACCCTGTAAATTGCTTTTCTGAAACTTGGTTGCTTGACTTCTTACATTTCACTGTGCTTTGATTATTTCTTGTYCATGATTTTTTTTCATTTTCTTTAGGAGAAAAGAAATTGTCAGCAGCTATAAAGCCTCTTTAGTGTTTGCTTTCTGCTCTAGCGTTTTTGTGTCCACACCAACAGCATCATTTTGGAGAACCTTCACTGAGGTTTGAGCTGTCCGCTTGAATCTTGAACACCTGCCCTCAGGGCTGTTACTGCTGAAAAATTTGTCCTCTAACTGARTGATTTTTAAATGGGGATTTCAATTCTCAGCACAAAGCTAAAGAAGATGCTCAAGAGAGCAAGAGGGCTTCTTCATGGTGATTTGTGTTAGCTAACTAGGTAGGAGCSAAGTACAAACTTGTGCAGTTCTCATCCAGGATGAGCCACCTGCAGAAAAACGTTTGTTGTAGATACATATGTTTGTACTAACAATAACTAAAATAACAATATTGTTATTGAATAACATTAACAAGACAAAAGCTGCCTTGATTAAACTATTCTGTTCTCCACAATGTTAGATGAATTTGTTCTCTGTGATTTTCTACAWGCTTTTTGTGCCCATTAGGGAAATTAATTTCACTGTTGTAGCCACCTGTGCTTATTAAATAGAGAACCTCTATTTGTTTCTTTAGTCCTTTTGGGAAAACGGACTCATTCTAGATTAGGTGTGTCGTTTGGTGGCCTAAACTTTAAGGAATGCAAGAGCAGACTTCAATGTCTGAATTGCAGCAGTCAAGCTAGAACAGAACTAGGGGACAGACCCAGAACAGTGGTAATGAACGTATTGCTGAGCAGTTGACAAATCATTCTGGGGTCAACATGAGAGATTTGCATCAGTTTCACTATTGAAATAAGGTTGAACCAGTTAAGATGACTCACTGTTAGGCAGGATATGCATTTTTTTATTTTACTTACATTCTGTTAGAATCAATTCAAGCTGAGTTCAAGCTTCTCTGACTGTAATGAACATTCACATCTAGGTTTATACYGATTACTAAACTGATTTTGAAAGTGAATTGATAATCTGAACCCTCTTGTTCATGTGGGTGTGGACTGAGCTGCATGTTTGTTAATTCTCAATTTCCATAAAAATTCTAAGACTTTGTATAGCTCTACTTGGTGTAATGACTCAGAATTTGAAGCATTACTTGTTGAATAGAAATAGTAAGAAAAAAATACTTTTCAAAATTAAGGTTTTGGTAAACATTTGTCCTAGTTCTTTTTTTTTGTTGTTGTTCCCATTGTATGAAATCCATTCTTTGATGGAATTATAATTCTTTAAAGCTTTTTTTTCACAACAGGATGTCCAGTTCGTGTCTCTGAGGATAGCTGGCTCTGTGCTTCTTCTGTACACTGTTATAAAATTAACCTTTGACTTCAGGTTCACAACCAGCTAAGCAACCGCTAGAGTGTTTCACTGGCTCAGTTTCCATTTAAATACTTTTTACTACTTGTGCCTAGAAAGGGAACTGTGAATGTAGGGAAGGTGGTGTTGCAAACTTTGCAACTCTGAATTGAAATGACTGAGGTGTGGATGTGAGTTTAATCTTCATAGAATGCTGTCTCTGAAAGATAATGATTTAATATGTGTGTTTATACTTTTAAATTTAATCTTTGTACTTGTAGCTAATCTATTTAGTTACCTATTTCCTTGTTTCATCATTGTGCCCTCTCACTGACCAACAAGCTTGTAAAAGTGAGTTCTTTGAATCTAGTACCATTCCCACATCCCCATGTTCTGCAGAGTTCGGGAGTAAGGACTTTCTAGTTTAACTTGTTTTCGTCTTTGGTCAGGATTTCCAGAAGAATAAGACTTCCTTTTTCTTTTTTGGCAGCCTAAACATTGTGATAAGATAGAGGTATAGCTGTCTTAGACTTCATAATGTGTTTGCAAATTAGTGGTTTCAGTTGGCTCACCCCCATAAATAATGTAGCCCATCTGCCGTGTAGCGCTACTAGAAGGCAATTGTTGAAATTAATCGTGTATTTTCCAGTTATTTTTCTAGTGGCTGCTGTGCTGTGTGGTTTGGAGGATGGACTGGGAAGGGGCAGGACACAGGGGCTGTCACGTACTCATTTCTAAACTGTCAGCAGAGACCGTGGTGCGAGTTTGGGGGGAAAAATGTGTGGAGGAGGAAGGAAAGAAGATGGAGGGAGAGAAGGAAAATAAATCTGAAGAAATAAGAAATAGAGCCAAAGGAGTTTACACATAGTGTTGGCATTGCCATCCTTAAAGAGTCAGAGCTATGAAATCTGTTTTAGCCTCATTTTTACCTGTTGAACTTACCCAGAAGGGAGAAATTAAATAAATTTTAGGAGGAAGCTTTCACCTTATTTGAGTCAATGCTTCAGTGCATGAGGCAACTTCTACTTAGGTGGGATTAAATTCTATTTATCCTAATCCTACTCTTCCAATTAAGGAAGTCCTTATTCATTAACTGTTCTCAGCTATATCTACCTTTTCCTACCTCTGTCTGCTCAATGACTTGGATTTTTTTTCATTTTTTGAAGAGACATGGTTTCTTGCCAAGGCAGTATTAGATTTCTTAAAGAAACTGATTAACAGCTGTTTTTCAGAATTTTTGTTTGTAGAAAAAGGCAAAAATCTTTAATATCAGCAGATACAGTTGAGAAAAAAATGGCCCAAATTTTCACCACAGAATCTTATGTATTGGAGATAATTGCTCAGAGGATATCTCAGTGCAACCTTCCAATTCTTACATAGAAAATATATTTTAAAAATGTAGAGGAAAGCTATGCTGGATCACTGTAGCTTGTCACTAGTACAGGCTATTTATACAGAGTAAATGTAATATCAAAATACTTAAGCATTCTGTTAYCTTCTATCTGTATTTTTAGGGAATCCTACTAGAAAAAAAGCAAATGCTTTTAAATAGCATCTCTGGTGCATGTACTGAAAAAAAAAAAAACCAAACCCAGAATGCTTCACATAAAAGTTAGTCTTACAGACTATTCCATTACTGGCAGCTCGGTCTGTAAATAATCCAATTTTGGACCAATTCCAAAACAAGAGCAAAAGGGGAAAGGTATTGTTGGATGGAGTAAAGAAATGGGATGGGGATTTTCACCTTGGGGATTATTTTCTGGAAATAGCGGATGTCCTTCCATTAAGCCAAAACATAACATGTTCAAACATCTGTTTACCTGCATGTGGAAACACCTTATTTCAAGGTCTCGGGCTGCTGAAATGTTGTATTCAACAATTCAGCTCCAAATAATGTTTTGTAAGGCTTGCTTGTAGACAGTGGGAGGTAAGTCTCCTAATTCAGGAGAGGAGGTAGGTGACAAACCAGGTTGTGTGGGAGCCTTTCACCGGGTGCTGTTAAACAGGAGCAGGGAGGAGGACAACAGAACATGTCAGCAAGAATGGAAGGGAAGAGGCTGCACAACGTCATCCCCTTCGCTCCTCTTAAAGTTTTTCAAAATGCCTCTGTGATGAAGATCTGCTGCAGTCTGCTCTCTTAATTTCCTGCTTTGGCTTGCTCCCTCTCTCTCTCCATAGGTCAGGTACAAATGTATTGTTTTTTTGTCTTCAAAACTCTTTAGGTTAGTTCTACCATGCCTGTTTGTTCTAGGTTCATTTCTGTTTCTCTTTTTTTCCCCACCAACAAGACCAACTTCCGTTGCCTGCTTATGAACCTTTTCTACAGGCTTTCCCCCAAATCTGCCCTCTGCAAATACTAAAAAAAGGAAAAAAAATAAAATCAGAATTTATGRAATCACTGACCATTCAAGTTCATTGTTAGGTGTCACCTTAGGTTATGTGCTATGGGAAAATTGCCATCTGCTTGTTAGGTTATGGGAGGTGATTGTGACAGGTGGCTACAGAGGGCATACAGATCAGGTACAAACTGTATTTATTTGGTATCCCAGTTTTTATTTCCTTGCCAGTGCAGCAGCTTTTCTTTTTGTTCTACCTGTGTGCCTTGTTTTCTAGAGAGCAAGTGCTGTGGGATGGAGCTGTCATGCAGTATGTTCCTCCTGTTGGACATTACAGTCCTGTATGGTTTATTATTTATTTTTATTTTAACACGAGTGATTTATAACAAAAGATGCTTTTTCCTGGGCATGAATTTTACCTAATCTGTATGTTTTAAGGAGACTATTCACTGACTCCCACAAAACACATGCGAGAAATTTAAGTTTCAAGGGGAATCGTCAGTCGCTAATGAGAAGAAATGAAGGAAACTTCATTAAAAAAGTTATGTTGGGGATAAAAATGTTAATCTGCCATGTCTTTGGTTTAGTTTTTATATTTTAGATGAATGGTGTGTTAACTTAGCTTTTCATGTTATTTCTAGATTACCCTAGTTTTTAACCTTTTGCTAGTCACCTTAAAATAACCTAATTTGAAAGATTTCTAGAATAATYGTAAGCATGGATCGTTACAGGAAAGTTTGAATCATGATTTGAATTCTTCTGTTGTTTCTGCAGGGCTTCAAGAGTATGTTGAGGCAGTCTCATTTCAGTATTTTATCAAAACACGGTCTTTAATTAGTGTTGAAGAGATCAACAAGCAACTAATATTTACAGCAGAAGACAGAGAAGAAATAACAAACAAGGTGAAAGCTTTTTTTCTTCATATGAGAGGAGACTTGCACAAGTCTCTGCAGTTACTTGGCTTAGTTGCATCTTTTTTGGCATTATCAGTAGATAGGTTCAGTTAGAGGAATGGGGTTAAATGTACATGAACACTTCAGCTCACTTGTTGCTTTTTATTCTGACAAGTAGTAACCTAAATCTGTGGGACAGAAATTTTAATCGTTCAACAGCTTGTTTGTTTGTTTGYTTTATTCAGGACAAACTGAGCCCCTCCTGGTAGGCAGAAAGAGCTAAGATGGTAAAATACTAACAAACAAATGTAGAGGCAAGGGCTTTTTATGGCTGTGATTGTGTCCCCAAGTCTGCTGGGGAGCAGTGGAAACAAATGCAGGAGTTGRACTCTGTGGAAATCTTATTGCTCAGTGACAAGCCTATCACAGGAGGCGTTAGCAAAGCGCAAAGTATACTCAGATGCTATTAAAATGCATTATCTGTGCCTYAGCTCGGAATTTTGACTCTTCCCTGGAGCTGATCTTGAGGTTTCCTGTCAGAGGACAGGCTGTGTTCCACCTCAGTAATCCTAGATCCGCTGTTTATGACCCGCCTACRCTCCTGTCCTGCTCTAAATCAACCTTTTTTTAACTGAACAAACTACTACCACTGATCACAGTTCAGTGGATAGTTTGTCTGAAGAGGGAATTCTGCGGAAGAGCCCAGTGTTACTGCTTTAGATGAATCGCAGAGTGCTGCCATTAAAGGGTTTCTATTGTAAAGTCCTTTTTTCATACTCTTTGTAAGATATTTGCAGGCAAAACCAAGTTTTCAGCTGAATCTCCCTTGTTCTCACCAAGAGCAAAGCCATTGCAATGCACTTGTTTCCACAGACTGTGAAGTTGTTAAACTGCTCCCCCACAACTCCGACTAGATTTAAGCCAAATTTAGGTGCGAGTGTGTTGTGGGAACAAGTGAACGGAAACAAACTTGTGTTGTCTCAGTATTTTGGAATAACAGTGTGGGAAATCAGGATATAGGAGCTTTTGCAACTTTGTGACAAGTCTTCTTCAAGAAGTGCTCGCTTAGGTATTTAATAAATAGAGTTGATATAAAACAAGTGTGAGAAAAATACATTTATTCTATCAGCCATCCTGTAGAAATTCTGTTTGCAAACAGATTTGCTAGGCAGGGCRGGTTCCTTATGCCTCACATCTCAAGTGAGACGATGCCTTTGTACTTCACGGAATGCTTGCAGGGAGAGTACTCTTGAAAATCAAACCATGTGGAAGTGCCATGGAATTTATTTTTCCGGAATGTTTGCAATAACCGATTGCTTTGCGGTTACATGAGGTAACGCTGTATGTATCTGAATTGCCACGGACCACTTTTTCCTAGTTTTCTGTACTGAGTTTTGTCCTGTTCTGTCTTCAGACTTCTGATTCCCAGGATAAGCAGCCGGCCACCTGGAGCCTGAAGGTGACACCCGTGGATTACCTGCTGGGAGTGGCCGACCTCACCGGGGAGCTGATGCGCCTCTGCATCAGCAGCGTTGGCAATGGGGACATAGACACACCTTTTGAACTGAGCCAGTTCTTACGCCAAATTTACGATGGTTTTACCTTTATTGGCAACACTGGACCTTAYGAAGTGTCTAAGAAGCTCTATACCCTGAAGCAGAGCCTGGCCAAAGTCGAGAATGCCTGCTACACGCTGAAAGTGCGGGGCTCCGAAATCCCAAAGCACATGCTGGCTGACGTGTTCTCCACCAAAACCGAACTGATTGACCAAGAGGAAGGGCTATCCTAAAATAAGGAGACTTGCAGCCCCTGAGAGAAGTGGACTTAGAGAGGAGAAAGCTTGTTAGGGTTTGAGTTTGACCCTTCTCAAAGCTTTTTAGGTAGAGATGTTAGTTTTATTTTCGAGAAGATTGTTTGCAATCGTAATTTGTAACCAAAAATACTTTTTTATGATGTGCAGGAGAACAAATGTTTGACTTTGTGCTCTCAGCGTGGAATTTCCTGTATTGCTCCATTGTGTCTCCTTTCAGAACGACCAAATGTTCCACTGTGCTCCACACCGGTGACCGTCGACTGTGCGAGTCACCTCCGACTGTTGTGGTTCCTATGACCAGTTTTCAGCCAGCACGRCAGGGTGAAGATGGTTAGGTGCTGTGATTCAGCATTACCCATGGGCTTATGCTGAGCACTGCTTTCTGAGTGCTTAGTTTCTGTATTCATGTCATGTAAATCAGTGCACCCTCTTGTACAAGGTGTGTATAAATTCCTACCTTGGTCTGAAACTGAGGTGGTGCCAAAGGTGCAGTGTAATATAAGTTTTGTCTGTTTAATGCTTTTGGCATGAAACTGAAGCTGGGTCAGTTTTTCACCGGTTGATAGTAAAGCTAAATACACCAAGAAAATATTACTGGGCACTCATCATTTTAGCCCTTGGTTCAAATTTTGCTCTCTAATTACACTGGTGCTTTACAATTTTGATATTGGTTAGAAAACACTGTAAAAAATATTTTTTTTTCTTTTAATTATTTTTTTGCAACACATTATAATGCTGAATCTGCTACCATTCTGTTCCTAGCCAGAAGTGAATGACCTGCCAAATATGCTGGACGTGGATAATTCAGCAGCAGGGCAGGCTGTGGCATGTGCTGGGGACAGCTTGCAGCTCTGCTGTCCTCTGTGTTTTGTGTTGTCCTGAGGACCTCCAGTGGGAGGGAACTGTTGGATAAGAGGGCTGGCTTTAAATATCTGCTAGCGAGAGCTGCGTCACGCGTGCGTTCCTATGGAAAGGAAATTGCAAACAGAAACAAGGCAGACACTCTGACTTCCACATTTATCTTTGAGGTGGGTATGTCACTACTGGCAAAAAATCGGCATTTTCTGCCGGTGTCTGAAGTTATGAAAGTCTGATAGGGTATGTTATGCTAAAGGAAAACAGATAAATAACATGATCTTTAGACTCCAGGAAATAGGCCTCCCATCTGCAATTGAAAATACTGCATGTTTTTTATTTCCACTTCCATATGCTGTGATACTGCCAATATTTTTCCCATGAGCGTGTCAAAAGTAACTTGGATCATTTGATATATGGACAAGAGACGGAGCAAATATATCTTATGTTTCTCCATTGTTTCCATATATAGCAATATGTGTGGTGAGTTGAAAAGGTGCATTTTTCCAAATGTTTAATACTTTTTTTTACAATAAATGTTGAAAAGCAATCACTCAGTGTATGTTGGTTCTTTTGCTTATTGGTCCTAATGGCAAGTAAGAGTACAGGATTGCCTCTTACGTGTGGCACTAGATTTGGGAGTTTCACACCATTCCTGCAATCCTGCTTGCAGGGGCACCATCTCATCCTGAATCTCTTTTCTTTCTCACTAGTTCAATTCAGTGAAGCCTGAAAACTAGTTAGGATTCAAACTACATGTGATCCTCTTGAATTCCAAAAATGCAAAGGATTCAAATAACAAACCAAGGTTCTCACTGCAATAAATCTGCAACAGTGCATATACTTTTAAATTGCTCCTTGTTTTTTCTTTTTTTTTCTTTTTTTCTTGATGGGWTGAGGCGACAGCAGGACAGCCCTATGCCTTGGTGTAGCTCAATTACTGTGAGTAACTGTATGCAAGGTGTATGTGTGTGAAGCAAAAGTGGATAGTTATGGGAGGCATTTTGTGATATCAAACAGAGACTGGGGCTTCTAGGAGCTCTCAGGTGAAAGCTAAAATATTCATGGCACAATTTAGAAAGGGTTGGGGTCAACCCCGAGGGCCAGCAGTGCCTGGCAGCAGGACCTGGCGCCTCCCTGTGTGGCACTGGCCATGGACATGCACACACAGAGGCCACCACTGCAGTCAAGCAGCCACTGCGTCTGGGCAGTCACTGCTTTATAAGTTACAGGTGAATGAAAGAACTTTTTAGTGATCTATATATGTTAACTTTCTTTCCAAAAATACTAGCTCTACCGCTTAAATATATTTTTATAAACTTAAATATATTTTTAAAATACATGTTTTGGYAAAGCTAGAGAAAACTTTGATGATGGGATGTGATTTCTGACTTCAGGCTGGCTGTCTCTAATCAAAGCTGTGAATATTTTCTGAGAGAGAGCAAAGTGTATGTGTGGTGTATTAAAACACCAGCACAGATGGGAAATAGCTAATGGTCTGCAAACCTCCTGCTCAAGGAAATATTTTCCCCAAAAAACAATTACACTGGAGCTATTTGAAAAGTGACAGACATTTATCAGCAAAACAAGCTGCTAAACAAGCAATGGCACTTTTCCCATTTCTTATCCCATTACTCTGTGGAGCTATTGATGTGCTTGGTCCATAGCCAGACCCGGCCGACGTCATAGCAGATGTTTCACGAGGGCAGCTTTGCGTGCTAAAAATCATCTGCCTCTCGAAAATCCCCTTTCTCAGAAACGATTTTTCTTTGTGTTCACTTTTGTCCTGACTATTGTGATTTGCGATGAGGAAAATAAGCGCAGCCACATTCAGCCTTCCACCACGGCCAGAGAAGTTATGCAAGAGAAACTTCCTGTTGACGGGACATGTATGTCTGTCCGCTTCTAGTCCTGCCTCTTTGGATTTTCATAGAGTTTAGCACAACTCAAACATATAGGATTTAAACTAAGATACAGGATCCTAAGATAGGATTATGAACGAATAGGTAGGATAGTGGGAGCTGTAGGGAATTCTGGGGACCAGTTTCTGGCACTGTCCCAAAGTGCTTATAATTTAAGGTTAGACAGAGGCGTAATCGTCATGACCACAAAGGAGGTGGTAGAAGGGAGGACAGGATTTTTACGAGACTCCATGAGTTAGTAGTCTGGTTTATCACTTCCCATCTTGGAGAGGAGACATTTCTAAAGTTTGGAAAGTTTTGGCATGACCGTAAAGGGTCAGCTGGGAAGGGAAAAGGCAGTAGAGAGGGGAAATGGAAGGAAGTGAGTGGAGACAGACAAAGGGGGGAAGAGGGGTGAGCAGTGGGGCAGCGCTGAGGAAGAGTGGGGTGCATAGCAGGTCGGAGTGCATGTGTGAGCAAGGAGGGGCTGGGGAGGATGCAAGGGACAGGAACACCAATCTGCACGAATCTGGAAACGCCGCTTAAAGTCCAGGTGACTCTGCCGAAAGAGAAACCTGGGCATGACTGCAAGTGCTGACTTCAAAAGACAAGGCCCCAAAGGATGTGATCATCACTGCATCATGAATAAGGGGAATTTGACCTGCCTGAGCTGCTGAGAGCTGGCAGGTCCTGCAGTGAGCAGAGCGTGCAGGATTCAGCCATGCTCTCACAAATGAACCACCAGTTCTTCATTCCCACCAAAACACCAGCTCGTTGGTCCCACACTGCCCAATTTGCCATGCGTGATCCCTTCACTCCCACATTGGTAGCCACAGTCTTTAAGGCATGAACCACCAGCACTTGCAGGCATTAGAAATATTGTTAGATATATCCTTTAACATAAAGAATGCTTACGGTGAGCACTGTTTTCCCCTTTTGTGCTGTTTACGTGTCCGCTTCGCTGTCATTGCTGCTTCTGCCCCATTTCTGTTTCTTCTTTACTCATCTTTTCTCTAAGCTGTACCATTCTTTGGAGGCATTGCAAGTGACCATCCCATGGTTCAGTCTTTTCCTTGTCTTGGGGTAAGATGCAAGAGGAGGAATCTGTTGGTGCCTTAGGATAGGTTTGATTGCTCCTCCAAATTTGGAAATTGTGCTCTGGCTGCGAGGGGGAAGTCTTGCATTGCTGCATCCACAMGGCCTGGTGCAGTGTCCTACCACAGCTATGGAATCACGTGTCAGCATGGATGGGTGGGCAGGTCTCGTGTTGCTTATGCAGGTAAGCAAGCCTTGGTTAYTCTGTTTGCAGCCATCCAGCCAAGRTAAACTCTCTACAGACATAAATGACATTTCTTCTCCAGCCTGAGGAAGGTTGTCTTGGAGGAATATTATTTCCCACCAGTTCCACCTCTTTTCACCTGGCTCATTTTCCCTTTGGAAGGGCTGTTTGCAGGCTTGAGGAGGGAGCCTTGCCTAGGACTCCTCCTGGAGCCAGGCAGTGCCTCCCGGAACACTGGACAAATGTGATGTGCTGGCTCCGTTCTCAGCTCCTCCCATAGGCAGGGCAGGCCCATTCTCGTGCTCCTGCCACTGCCTCCTCCTGCCTTCCTGGGGCCGAACACTGAGCTGCTTCTGTTGGGTCTCCKAGACCAGTGACATGCGGGTTCATCTCCTATTTTTTCCCCTCTGTACTGTTGTCCCTTTCATACGCACGTTCACTCCTCCCGAGGAAAGAGGTTGCTGCTGTGCAGGCTCTGTTGCCATAACAGGCCACAAGACCTACTGAGCCCACCACCAAACACTGTCTGGGGAATACTGGCRCAGGGCAGGTTTCATGGGAGACCATCCACCTCTGGGCCTTTCTCCCATATGTCTGTGCTTTCCTGTGGGCTTGTGATTCCCAAATAACCCAGCAGGATCCTACCATTTCTGTTTAATTCTTCCTCAAGGCCATCTCCTCTCATGCCTCCAGAACAAACTACTGACAGAACTGGTTATGTACCTAGAAATAGCTCGAGTTTTCCTGAAACAGAGCGTTTGGGGCAGTAACCTGCCCGGTGAAGGATGCGGTAGGCAGTGGTGGGAGTCTTGCTGTCACAGCGATGTTGTCGAGCACCCACAGGGCTGCTTTAGAAAGAGGCCTGTGTCTCCCCRTGCAGTGAGGACCACAGGTGGGTATGTTTTGCCTGAAGGTGAAGATGACAAGGAGGAGAGGAGAGGTGAAAATGAGTGAGAAAGCGGTGCCAGATCATATAGCAGATCAGTCACCAAGCAGGCTATTAGACTCAAGTCTTTCACCTCCCAGCCTGGCCTACATTGCTTCTAATCTGAGCTCCTCCTGCACACCGCGCCAGCCACACGGGAAGCTGCTCTGATCCTTTCATAGGACTCGGCCGTGGAGGTCACTCACACAGGCTTTTCTGTGGTGTGAAATGTGCGCGGGCGACATCCAGGAGGCTGGTAGCAGTGCCAGGAACACTGATGCTGAGCTTCAGGCCAACTTGAACAAAATTCCGTTGTGTGTTATTTTCTTGCTGTAACCCGTCTTTATAATAATTGCCTTGTTTATTAAGCTGTGTCTGTATTTGCACTTAGATGAATACGAGTGCCAGTAGCCCCCAACCCYGGTCAACATTTTACCTCCTCATGGACAAACCCTGGGCATGGGAATAACAGGGAGCAGGCAGGGCTGGCCAGAGCCAGATGACAACACCCTGTGACAGAAGACTGTACAWCCCCCCAGCCCCAGTACACCCATGATGGCTCTCAGGTTATATGCTGTTCAAACAGGCCTGCATCCTCTTTAACACACATTGCTTTACAGGAGCTGAGGTAAATAGCTAGCAAATATTTTAGGTTCTATTTCTTATTTTRTGTGATTGTAGCTTTTGTTTATCCCTATTTCTTACTTTTAGGCAGGAAATCTAGGAAGGCAGCGGGTGCTTTTGAAGGCTCCATCCTTTTGATTTGCAGTTGGATGGTTCTTAAATCACTTGACCGTGTCTGAGATTTTCATCTGCATATGAAGACTATTATTCTGTATTAAAAGTGAGAGTTTGCCTGGATCCTATTTTWCAAAATGTGTTATATGAGAAAAGGGGAGGCCACTTATGCTGGGAGGCTTGAGTTTATGACTAGCTAAATAATAGGCAGCCCTCATGGTAAAGAAGAAAAAAGGTTTAAAGCTACTCTCAGCAGGGCTTGTACTCTGCAGGAACTGAACAAGAGAAATAGAAAACTTATAAACCTTTAAGCCTTCAATTTTTTTWAAGTTTTAAAACTTCAATGTTTTTTAAGCATATATTATTTTGGCTATTGCTTTTCTGTGTATACTGGCTGCCTTACTAACAAGAGGCACTAGTGACTTACTGGAGAAAATATATTTATTCTGCCATCTAGCGTACAGCYTTAGAAATACTCAAAATGAGCTTTCAAGTTTGTTTTTGGAGTTCATAGTTGYTGGTTGTCCTCTCTTTAAGTTTGTATATATATTTTATAAGACAGATAGATAGATAGCACCATGCAGGCCCTGCCTCGCTGGGGCTCTCCCCTCCTTGGGCCCATGCGGGGCCTCTCCTCGTGCTCCCGCAGCAGCAGGTCACAGCTGGCACCAGGGCCAAGCGTCCTGCTCAACGCCCCAGCACACTCCTAGCGCATGTGACACGTTACCTGGATTGCCCAGCGGAAAGGCACSGATGCCAGTTACCTCTAAGACTGAATAAACAGATTTGGGAAGTGCTAGTCCTGCCACAGTGAACGCTTACTTGGGCTTCTAAAGGTCATCCAAGTTTGTTTATTCATTATTTAAGGCCCTGTCCTATAGGGCTCTCTCATTATGGACTAYGTTCTGCAGGATGCCCACCCCAGGGCTGAAAAGAACTTTCCAACACATAGATCTCCTTTTCTTGCATGAAGGGTTTCTGCTTTTTCTACACTCATGTGTTTTTATCACCCTCAAGGTGGTGTRCTGGCCTACAGCAAACCATCTCTCGCGATATATGTCTGAGCATATAGCGGGAGACATCTATTGCTCTCTGGGCACACTCYACAATACAAAAAAAAAAAGACCACARAACACTGCAGCGRTTTGCAGATGCAACATCTTAAAACACGATAACTGGTGTATTTATGTACACATCKATATATATGCACTATTGCCTGTGCAAATGAGCCCTGCCCTTGTACACACACTGTAAGTATTCATAAAGAYATGGGAAAGGAAGTGAGCTGGGAGGCAAGAAAGGTTTCTAATCATGCTTTCTGTGGACAGAGATATCCACTGTAGTAAGCACGATGGTTGATTGAAAAAAATGCAGAAGACTATTACAGAACTGCAGTAGGATAGAATGGGGTATTGATTGAGTATAGATAAATATGAAGTGATATACATGAAGGGGAAAAAAATACAGTGCCCTTCTTCAAGATCAAAATCCTGAGTCTAGTTCTATGAAAATATCAGCTCCATCATAGTTATAGAATCATTATGATTGGAAAAGACCTTCAGATGATCAAGTACAACCATAAACCCCTCACACCCTGCCTGCTAAACCATGCCCCTAAGCACCTCATCTACACGTTCCTTGAATACTGCCAGGGACAGTGACTCCACCACTGCTCTGGGCAGCCTGTTCCAATGCTTCATCCCTCTTTCCAGGTAGAATTTTTTTCCTAATAGCCAATCTGAACTTCCCCTGATGCAACTTGAGGCCTTTTCATCTTGTCCTATTGGCAGTTATTTTGGAGAAAAGATCAGCCTTCATCTCACTACAACCTCCTTTCAGGTAATTGTAGRGAGCAATGAAGTCTCCCCTGAGATCAATAAAATCTCTTCTCCAGTCTAAATAGCCTTACCTCTCTCAGCTGCTGCTCATAAGGTCTGTGCTCCAGCCCCTTCRCTAGTTCCATTGCCCAATGTGTGGCAGCAAGCGAAATGGCCAATGAAATGTTAGAAATTATTAGGGAAGATCTAGGGAATGAAAAGAAACTGTGATAGAAAAATGACAGCATATAAATCTATGCTTCACCTGCTCTTGAATCCRATTCTGATCTCTTTATCCCAGAAAGGGTATTGCAGAACTGAAAAAGGCAACAAGGACAATCAAAAGTAAGGAATACTTCCTTGAATAAAAATAAACAACAACAATAAAAAAACCTACT
Organism: Nothoprocta perdicaria; assembly: GCF_003342845.1. Classification (NCBI taxonomy): domain Eukaryota; kingdom Metazoa; phylum Chordata; class Aves; order Tinamiformes; family Tinamidae; genus Nothoprocta; species Nothoprocta perdicaria. Next base: position 1,706,016 of record NW_020456298.1, read on the forward strand.
ATGATGTTCCAGTGGACTGGAATCCCTTAGCCTGGAAATGAATACCTCAAGAGAGGGTATGGTAGAGGTGCACAGAACTGTGTGTGTGCTGAAAGATGGTGCATATGGAGCAAGTATTTACTGTCTCTGCTAGCAGATGAGTTAGAGGCCATCACCTGAGGGTAGCTGTAGCTAGGCTTAGACCAACAGTAGTATCTGGCTCCCYGGGCAGTGGGTATGGACCTCCTTGCTACGGAGGATCTCCCTTTCAGCTGTGCTGTAGATATCCAAAGGGAGGYTGGACAACCAGGGTGAGATCCATTGCCAGTTGCTGACTAGACAAACAAAGTCAGGGTATCCCCTAAGCTGATCCTGACAAGTCTAGGGTGGTGTAAAGGGGAGGTATTGCACATACTTGCCTTGCTCCTGCTCCTTCCTAGGCAGCTGGGGGTCGGGGAGCAGGACAAGGTGAGTGTCACCACAGCTCTTAACACACTGTGGTTTGGCCCTGGAAGCTGTGGGGGCCCTGGCTCACAAACAGTGATGCCCAGGAAAGCCTATCTGTGTGTGCAGGACCACCTGAGCACAGAGGTGCTCCTCAGCACGCTTTAGGCACAACCCTGCAATGCAAATGAGACCATGACAGCATCTCCCAGGCTTTACCTGGCATCTTGTCTAGCCACAAAATTAGCACCACTTGATCTAATGCAGGTTTTGATGTGGTTGTCTGTAAATTGCTTGTAACAGGCTTGTATTGATTTAAGTTAATTTGGTTCCCAAAAAGGGTTRTGCTGATTGCTCTAAATAGATTAAATTGTGATTTTAGTTAAATTGATGGCTGTGTTGTGTGTAGACAGGGTCTGGAGCTTTGTAGCCTCATGTCTTGGCAGTAACATGATGGGTTCCGGTTAGACAGCTGAGACCAAGCTGATCTTCTTAATCTAAGACCTAAGTTACTGTTCCAGTAAATGGGCCCCAAACAGCACTTTTTAAAACTAATTCTGGTTTCTTTTGGAGCCTGGCCAAACTGTTTGAGAACTAGCACTTGTCCCTTAAGAATTTTATAAATACTTCTAATTAAAAAAAAAAAGTATTTTTTTGTGTGGAAAAATTAATTTTGGGCGCAAAAACTTCAAATTTCGGTTCACTTTCCCAATCTGCCATTTTTACCCATTTTGGAGGGCAATGGAAAACAGAAATTTGTTTTCATTGTTTGTAAAAAATCTATTTTGAAGAAAAAATGTAAATGAGCCCCCTTCTTGCTGATATGAGGGCTTTCTCTTCACAAGGAAGACCTGAGGGTAACTCAGCTAATGTCAAGTAAATCGGCCGATGTAGGTCTCTTCTGTAGCAAACTATAATCCCATTTTGCAGTAGTGATTCATCACCCCCAGGACTATGATTGAGAGCAGGAGTTTGAATTCCCCACTGAAGTAAATACATTTCCCATATGTCCCAAGATATTTTTTTGACAAAGAGGTCTAGGAGAGCTAGAGTCTTAGACCCTGTACTGTTCTGGGCTCCCAGTAACCTGGAACGAATGTAAGGGTGAAGCTGTGGGGAAGGTGCATTACACAGGTCAGGACTGGGGGTTTACACCATTTCTGGAGAAGCTGTGTTGCCAGCAAGGAGTAACAAGCTGTTTGCGTGCCCAAGAAATAGGCTAAGGACATCAAATGAGTCAGCAGCTTAAAAGCAAGAGGATTCAGAGCGTGACCCAGATGCAGCAGCTCGCTGGAGGTGACGGCCAGCAAGAGGAAGGGAAACGTGGCCAGGAGACAAGTGGCACCGATGCCACAGTCACTAGCCAGGCAGCTCAGGCCTCCTCCAGGGAATCCTCCGCTCCGAGCAATCTCTGGGTGAGGGAGAGCGAGTTCCTTTCCCAAGCAGTTGCGGCAGGCAGTGCTCTGCCTCTCACATTGTAAACCTTAACCGAGGGGAAGAGGAGTATGAGCTTTAATTTGGTAAAATCCCCCMAAATGAACTGATTGTCTGCTTGCAACCCGGCAGTAAGAAGCATGGTGGGAGCCACCCATTTCTTCATTAACCCACTCACCAAATAGAGTGACCAGTGGGTGATCATCCTCTTGTCCGCTCTGCTTTGAGGGTTGTCCTCRGCCATTCATGTAAGCCCTGGGTGTGCAAGGGGGTGCACCCCTTTCAAGCACATCCTTGGCACCAAAGCACATCAGCATCTCGCAAGCATTGACATGTTGCCCTGTAGGGAAGTTTTCTTCCACATTGTTCTTGCCAGGGACCTGGCATATACTGTGCTTAAACATTTTGCCTAAGGATACAAGGGGATTGTAGCAATGTAGGACATTAGACCTAGTTCTCTCTCAGGCCCCAGTTCTTTCCAGCTCATCACTGCAGTGAATCAAGTGAATCTTCACCACAAGCCAAGGGCTCTTCCCCATTGGATGTCCCATTCAACAGAGCAAGACACAAGGTCTTTGTGACGTTTTATCTCCAGCCTATAAAGTCTAGGAGTACTGGGGATATTTGTCAAACAACAATTACACTACAATTTCCTGAACACCTGAAATGTAAGT
>NW_020456298.1:1708612-1717666 GCF_003342845.1 Nothoprocta perdicaria
CAAAACAAAACCCTCCCCCCCACACACAGAAATTATGAGGCAACTAAGCTGTGTATAAGACCATTTATCATTTATCCCCTCCCTTGCTTTGCCATCAAGCTCCTCAACAGCTTCAAAGCTATTCCAGACTCAAACCACAAAACATTGCCCATGTAGGATTCCTACCCTGGAACACAGTCTTCCCTGGGCAATGAAACACAAAGCAAACTCTTAAATCAAAACAGCTGTCTTTGCTACAAAAGAATATTAAGCTCACAGCTAGTAAAAGAATATCCTGCAAAATCCTTCCTCATACTTCCCTAAACCTCCTCCCTGAAACAATTAGTGGATGCTCTTGTTTTGAATTCTGTGACTCACCTCGTAATTCAGTTGTGGTTTGTGACCGCTCAGTCACTTACTGCAGTGCGGGGAAATAGGCAATTGTGAGAGTTTCTACCCCCTTCCTCTCTCTCAAACCCTTTTGTAATTCTGTGGAACATAATGGTACAGATCCATATGATTACTGGGGATGTTTGCATCCCAGCTCTGTTGGCTCACCATTTGGACAGCCTTTCTTCATCATATTCAAATGTGACCTGGAAGGTTTGTCAAAAGAAGAGAATGCGTTTCATCACATTTTACAGTATTTTATAATCCAGCTGTAAGTACAGTACTTTTATCAATTTTCTTAATAGTTACATAGTAGCTTGTCTCCAGTAGAGTTTTATTTCTAAGCTTCTGTATATGTGCATGTATCTGCATGTGCCTTATTTGTTAGACTCTATTAAAGATAATAGGCTCCATTAAAGCAATTACATTAGCTAATGTCTTCCACATTTTTGTCTATTAACCATATATAACTTTGTCAGTCAGCAGCATATTTACTGTTACGAACTAGTAAGTGATTTTTAATCACCAGTTCTTTATATTTGCATAACTTTCCAAGTATAGGATGCATAAAAAGACATCTAACAGGTAAAATAGAAGGGGTTTCAGAGATTCTCAGTATTCACAAATTGGAGGCTTCTCTGTGCTTATCATGCCTTGGTCATGCCATGGATTTTGGCAGCTGGGCAAGAAAAAATCCTCAAAAATTTGCCAACATTTAACATCTAAAAGAGACGGAAAACATGAAACTTCCCGTTAGTACCATTCCACCAGCTCCAAAATTCTGCCATCTGTCCATCAAACAGTATAAGTTTGCTGTGGCAATTATTTGATTGTCTTGCTGCTGCCTCAGGAGTGCCAAATCCCTGCTATTAACACAAGTAGCAGAGGGGTCTGTTGCAGGAGGCGCACAGATGGTGCGGGAGGGAACAAGCTGCACCGTCCTTCMTGGAGAGCTCCCTCCAGCTCTCCGGGGACGCCTCTGAGCAAGTGACTTATCTGCAGGGTTTCAGGAGTGAGAGTTTTCCATGTCACCATCATGCTTCACACTTGTCCGCTTTTGACTTCCCTCTGCTTTGATCCTTTCTTTCAGGCACTTCCCTCCCTTAGCCAGTTTTATATTATCCCCTCCTTTCTGCTCTTGCTTTTTCTTACTACTTAACTGCATTTAATTCCATTTCTACCCCTGTCCCTCTTCTCCTTTCACTTCCCTGCTTCCCTATTTCTCTTTTTTTTTTTCCCCCCTCCTCTTGCATTTTGCCTAGCCAGACGCTCCACCTTCTCCCTTTCAGCTCATTTTTATGGGTGCTCCGCCACAGCAGCTCTATTTGCATGGACATTTCTACAGCCTAGATTCATCTCCCCCAACTCATGGCACCTCGCTCAGGGCCATCAGCTTCCTAGGCTCCATTTGTAGCCAAGAGAGAGAGATGGGAGCTTCCAGAAGGTAACCCAGTTTAAGAGTCTTGGAAGAACCTGTGAAGACTCTGTTCTCTYGGCATGATCTCCTGGCTCAGGAAGGCTCTTTTCCCTCTAACCGGGCAAAGTCACCTGCCCAGTTCTCACAAGTTCACAGACTTGTGTGGCAGTTTGATGGTAAGTCCAAGCTGCCCCTGTACTCACTTGCTCTAACAACTKCTCCACACGCTGAAGTCCTGTGCCCCTGCTTCAGGCAAGACAAGTCATTCAGCCCTCTTTCATAAACCATAAGGGTACTTTTACTATTTTTCATTCTAAAAATAAATACAGTGTAAGGAATAAGGAAATAAAAGTGAAATGGGAAGCAGAGCTTGCATTCTTAGCTGGTTGCTTGAAAATCAGGCATCTGCGTAGTTCTAGCTGCTTTCCTTTCATTAGGAGAATGGTTCCCATGGGCTAACTGAAACATTTTGAATGGAACCATGTTTGGTCTTTTTAACAGCAAATCACACAGGAACCGTGAACTCCAAATGTAACTTTATCTCCATCCAGACATGCATTCCCCAAGAAACTTAATTTGGTTCTCTGGGGTCAGAAAATACATGGCAATTCACAACAACCCTCTAGAGTTCCTGAGCAGGGACAGTCTGCACCATTCTGCAGCTGCTGACAAGCTGCTCTGTGTTAAAGCTCCTTTTTATACCATTTTAGTAGCTCTGGGTAGAACTCTGGTCCCACGGCCTCTCTAGGAGAGTTTGTCGGTGGCTTTCCTAGCATTTCCTGACAACCCAGATCACGACTTTTAAGGCCTGCTGGTTCAGTAATGCAACAAAACAATGGGAGTCCTCCCATCCTTCCCTTTGAATCCGCTCCCCTCCTCCCCGATTGAACATGGAGAAGTACCTGAGGGACAGGAGGGCTGGGGAGCAGGAGCAGGGAAGAGTGGAGACACAAGCACRTGTTCCTTGGGCCAGAAATCTCCTGGGCAGTGTTTGTGGTTAATCTTATCACTGACTGCAGGAAATGATGTAGCAGAGAAATTAAATTGCTTGGCCTTGTGTCTGACCAAAGCGGCTGTTTTGGTGGTTGGTGGCTGYGCCCTTGATTGCTGCTCCGCTCAGCTGGTGCCTTTGATAAGTGATTTTTTACTTGCTTGTTAACTCAAATCCTGGCATTAAGCCACTGGCAAGTTATATGGCTGGCCAAATAATCAGAATAATAATTCACGTGCATGGGATGTTGCCCATTTAAAAGTAGTGTATATTTCCTTGAATTTCTTGAAATGAGGAYTTGCCTTACGTTATTTCACCGCACTGTTTACTTTAGTCCTATTATTTTTACCACCAACATATACAGCAGATTCATATATAAGGCAAAAGACTTAGGCCGTGGTTGTACTACGGGATGATGTGGTATGGATAATGGGTTATGCATTAATGTATATTATAAACGTGGAGATAAAAGGCCTAAGAAGCCCAGCTGGCACTCTTCCATGCATTATCTCACAGTGATTGCTCCCAGCCCGYAGACATTTTTGTCCTGCAGAAGACAGGTTATTTGTGTTATGCATTAGACCTGAAACTGTAATAACATCCTCTGGCAAAGGTATTATCTGATGGTGTCTGACATGGAACCAGTTTCCCTATTTCCATGGATTAAAAAATGACAGCCTGTGTCGTCTCATGGCATTTCCTGAGTTTGAGAATAAAATGAGGAGGATTTTTAATTCACATAGTTTATTTCTTAAGAAGTAAAAATTATTTCAGACAAGCTGATTTCCCAGAATTGTACAGTGTGGTTTGTATCACCAACCAGAATAAAACTGCTTTTATAATTCTAATCATGCAGAAACAGCAGTGTTGCTAGCAGGGCTCCAGCTCTTGCTTTAGTAGAGTCAGAAAAATAATTGTCAGCAAGCAAAGGTCACAGAAGAGAATGTGCTTTTTTTCCCCCGTTACCTCAGAAATGTCTAGATGTCTGCTATATTATCCATGGGCTCAGCATGCATGTCCTCAAGCAAATGCTACATTAGTGATGATGTGCAGTCAGCAATTAGAAAGACTAATTGCAATACGTTTTAGGCATCTTAGAGACAAATCTTAGAGACTGGACAGGCTCATTAAGCAATGTAGCCGTTCCATTGGCAGCAATGACAAAGACAGATAAAGCAGGCRGCCTTGGCTTTATCCTTGGGCTGTATAAGCCTTGGCTGTATCCTTGGGCTGTGAGGGTGTATAAGGTGCTTTGCAGTTCTTCCATAACATTTCAGTGTTTCAGTTCTTCCTAAAGTAAGCCTCCAAWGTAAGCACTGCACTGCCACCCTGCACTCACCGACTCTGATTAAGCCTCCGGCCCAAAATATTGACACGCAATCCCGGGAGCTTTGCTGGCAGAAAGTACACGGATTTCAGTCCCATATCAATAGACAGAGGAAACACTGTTCTAGCCAAGTTATCAGGAAAGGAATACCGTCCTTGCTTTTTCTAAATGGATAAATATTGCAGCTCTCCGAGGTGTCCTGACGCCATTCTCCCGGTCAGCACATCCCACGCTGGGTTTCCGTRACCGCGGCCTCGTGGGTGCCCGTGGCCAGCAGAGCAGTCAGATGATATCCTTGAGAGCCAGTGTGTTTGCTGCTCTTCATGGTGGAGCAGCTGTGAGGGGGCCTGGAGAACCCAGGGCACTGCCGGTGTCAGTGCCTGCCTCCGGAGCCATGCGAGGAGCCGAGGCCGAGCCGCRGGGCCATTGCCGAGCCAGCAGCGCCCGCAGGGCCGCGGCACCAGCAGGTCTTGGGCAGCACCGACGATGCAGCCGGCCAAGGACTAGAGGAACACGAGGGAGCCCTGGCTGTGGGATGTGTCTGCGAGGGATGTTCCTCCCGCTGCCACACGCACAGGCCACCAGCAGCGTGACACCAGCACCCGGTGTAAGGGCTCATCCCTTTGGGACTTACTGCTGCTTTCCACGGGTCACAGATGGACGGTGGTTGAGCAAGGAGCTGGCAGGTTGATGGAGCTATGTAAGGGGGGCGTGTGCAACTGTCTCTTTCCTATATGGTGACTTCTTAAACAGAAGGCATCTATTACATTGAATGCTGCAGAGGGACATGATAAACTCAAATCCAGATACGCATTTTCTGTAAGGAAAAAAAAAAAGCATAATATTGGCAGTTAATCAGAAAACAATTGCACAAGATGTAAATAGAGAGATTCAGGAACGGCTGTTGCCTTAATGGCTGTACCATGAGGTAACAACACCATTTTCTGGCAAAAGACAGATAATGAAGAGTGCAAGACTTACAAATAACTTTGAGGTAATTTGGGATTTGGGGAGCTTAGTGCTGTGAAAGGACACTTGCTGAGAAAAAAAACGTTTATTCTGTTTTTAAAAGCCTCAGTGATGTGCTTTCCTTTCCTCCAATTTTGTTCTTAGTTGATCTATTGATTTAGAATTATTGCTGGCCCACAGTACTCTGAGTAAAAGGAGTCTGAAATCCATTTTTAGAACCTTGAAAATGGTGATAGGAATCCTCAGCTTTTTCTCTAGTGATCAGGTGTCTCTACAGTAACTATTTTCTTGCACCAATTTAAGCTTATGGGAAGGCATTTGGTCAAAATAAACATTTGAAGTCTTAACTCTTTTGATTTGTATATCCACTGGATTAGGACTTCAAGCATTTCCAAGTTATCTATACTATATTATTCTTAATCCTATAAATATTTTGAACTGCATTGTAAAGAGCTATCAGCTTTACTCTGGTTCGGCAGTCTTCCCTGACACCAGAAAAACATACAGTTGAGTCATTGCATTTGGAACAGGATCAGAAAATGATGCCAATAAAGTCAAACAGCTGCTCCCTCACAGCTGGAGATGAACAATGAAMAAGATGAATCTGGAAAATGAAATATATTCATCAGTCACAATGATCACATTAAAGCTGTGCCAGCTTCTTTTGCATTCTTATTAGTTTATTTTAAAAACTATGAAAAAATATGTTTCAGTTCAGTAGAGGAACTAAAAATGTGTATACAAAAAGGTCATTTGAGGTTAACCCAAAATGTGCTTATAATTGTTTTCCTAACAGAAAAAAAAAATCCTTGTTGGATGAACTGCTTCATGGAAAATGAAACGAGTACTTGTGTTTTTGGACAGTTTAATCTCCTGTGAAGTAAACACGGAAGAAAGCGTCAGCTGTCCCTACAGTGAACGGGACAGTGAACCGTTCTCCTCATCTCCTGCCTGGGACCTTTGGTGAGATGTGACAACCCTGTGTCCTCAAAGGCCTGGTCTCCTTGTTGGGACCTGTGCCAGCCCACCAGCTGCTCTGCACCAGCCCCATCTCTGCCCTACCCCTCCTGGCCTCGCTCCTCCTCGCAGCTTCCCGAGTCTCTCCTGGAGCCATTCCTGGAGAACTGCCGGGTAGGTGGCTTTCGACCTGTGAAGGAGAGATGAGGACAAAAGATAGCTTGAAATCCTCTGTATTAGAACATAAGGAAAACTGAGTGTGATAGCTGCTCTCCTGCTCTGTGACAGATGCTAAGTGTCACAAGTGGATCTAACGTAAAAAAAAATATCCAGATGTCTTCACTCTGGAAAGATCAAAATAAAGAGGTCTAAAATTTCTGGCTTTCTTCATTTTTATACTTTCTTTTTTCTTTGAATTTGAGTTTAGAAACAGAGCGGGCTTCCTCTCTATAGCATGTTTTAGTGAATAGGTTATTTAGCACTAAAGAAGCAAAAAGCCTACGGTGCAACAGTGACTGGATAGAGAGGGAAAAGCACAAACCAATGCAAAAAGACGAAGAGCAGAGTTTGCAGCTGAGCTGTGAGATGAAACAGAGGCTGAAAGGGCCAGAGCTACAGGAAATCTGCTCACGATGGCAGCAGGTGCAGGGGAGAGCTCTCACGCTGATGTGGAATCGCTGTGAAGGTACCACACAAAGAAGCAGCCATGTGCGGACAGTAGGAAACAGAGACAAGGACTGGGGGAGAGAGAGTCATTCTGGCTGGCACGAGGGCTCAGGAAGCCGTTTCCGAAGGAAAGGGGCAGGACGCTGCGTTCAGCACAGAGCAGCGATTGTTACAGTTTGCCAGGATTCCTGCCGCAGCAGGAAATGTTGTAGTTTCCCAGTCACTTTCAACTCGAGAAAGGCTTTTGGTGGAGAGAAAAAAAAAAAAAAGGGTTAAATCCACATCTGTTCCCAGTTTACTGTAGAACCAGACAAATGCTGCACAAAAGCAGACAGTAGCATGGGGGAGGGAGCGAAGGAAAGCACAAATGGAGAAGAAATCGTAGGGGGGCAGGCAGGACTATTTCCTTGAGCAGCTGTGSCAGGCTGCGCCGGTTAATGAAACCCTGAGACTAAGGAAGAGCAAAGCTCTCCAGCTCCCTTCTGCCCAGGCCAGAAGACAAGCGCACGGCATCCGCTGCTGTGGCTGCTCTCTGACACAAGCTCTTTTACCCCTTATGCCGCTTTAAACACCTGCCTACCTTTGAGAAGACAGGGAAGGTTGTATGCTGGGGAGCAGACACCTCTGGAAGCTCAGGGTGTCCCAAGTGTTCACCTGCATCACCTTTCCTATGGAGGGCTCAGCCCTAAAAAACAGGAGAGTATTTTTGCCTACTACCATTTACTTCAGAAGTCTATCTCCTTCCTGCACTTTTTCTCTAGGCATCCTTACCATCCTTCAKTTTTTTTTTTAATTCCTTACATAAACACGTTGATATGAGTACATACGAAGGAAGACTAAGTCCCTTAAAGCAGAAGCGGTGGAGCCAGGGGTAACCCCCACTGTGCAGCGTGGGAATGGCTCCCGTGATGGGACAACAGCAGATACTGCACCATGAGGGGTTTGGACACGGTGGGTAAGGACCACCATTTCTTTAAGCATAAAAACCTGGCAGCTAYCAAAGACATCTAGTCTTTGCCAGGCTCAAAACAAGCAAAAAGAATTGGTTCCTTGTGCTGTGAGCATACACCTGCARAGCCAAAAGCTGATGCAGGATCAAAGGGAGGTGCAAAGCACTGAGGAGGGGGTGCCATCCACGCAAGTCCCTGGTCAGACAAACCAAATCAAGTGCAGGAAACTCCCTGACTTGCTACTGGTCAGAGGCCGGGTGAATATAAAAGGGAAGTGCTGCATAGACACGTTTGCCTTGTTCCTACTTYTCTCTCAGCAACTGCGCACGACCGCGGCTGGAGGCCAGACAAGGCTGGACGGGCCCTTGGCGCCAGGACAGCTGCCCTGCTGTAACACCAAGTCCATCTCCGTGGGCCGGGAGCTCCGCAGATGGGAGCAGACATCACCAGAACCACGTCCACTGCCGCGAGCCTGAAGCGAGGAGGAGGAGGAAGAAGAGGAGGAGGAGGAGGAGGAGGAGGCCAAGGAGGAGGACGAGGAGGAAGAGGAACTCCTTCCTGGATGAGGTGGTAGCTATTTTTGGCACGTGAGGCTCAGCTGCTCGCTATCGCTTTCAGAAGCAGGAAAGGCACAGATAGAATGGGAGGGCAGAACTCCCTTTGCATCTCCCATGAAGAGAGTTTTTGGTCCTCTATCCTTTGCTATCTATCTACAACAGAAAACAGGGAGGGAATTACAGCAAAAATGTRTGTTGTTGCAATGATACCAAAGAAAGTGTCCAGTTTCCAAAGTGTCAAGAAAGTTAGAGGAATCTTAAGTAGAAAAAGGGCTTCTTGACCAATCTGATCTAATACCAAATTCCTAGGACCAATCACACTTGTGAGATGTGTGTCAGACTGCACCTGAACTTCACATTTTTGACATTCAGAGCCACAGCGTTAGCTGCCCAGACTAGCTGGATTCCAAAACTGGTTGAAATGATTTGCTTTACACATAAATAACAGCAACTTGAAACAAAACAAAACAGCTCTACATTTGACATCCGAAAAGCCCATTAGCACATGAAGGTAATGAAAGTAGGTATGGGGCATTCCCAGGATTAAGCTGGAGAGAACCGGTGAGTATTGTGTTATACAGCTACGCACATCTTGCAGAATTCCGCCAGCATGTGGCACATCTGGCAGAGCATCTGGCAGACACAGGGCAGGGCTGCTCAGGAGCCAGGAGGTGCCCCTAAGACCAAAGCCATGCTCAGTATAGAAGCCCAAAGCAACGTACGAGGGGCAGCAAGGACGCCCGCCTTCCCGGTTTGCCCGCGGGCAGACAAGCGCCCCGGGCACCTTTCCTCGCAGGGCTCCCCCGCGCCGTGTCTGCTGTCACGGGCCGCGGGTCCCAGCGCAGCGCCCT
>NW_020456298.1:1718189-1814222 GCF_003342845.1 Nothoprocta perdicaria
TAACGGCCACTCGCGGCGCGGGGCGGGCGGTAACGGCCACACGCGGCGCGGGGCAGGACGTTAACGGCCACTCGAGGCGCGGGCCGGGCGGTAACGGCCACTCGCGGCGCGGGGCAGGACGTTAACGGCCACTCGAGGCGCGGGCCGGGCGGTAACGGCCACTCGTGGCGCGGGGCAGGACGTTAACGGCCACTCGAGGCGCGGGCCGGGCGGTAACGGCCACTCGCGGCGCGGAGCAGGACGTTAACGACCGCGGGGACTGGCACCAGGGGCTCGAAATCCCCTCAGAGCGTGGATGGAAAATCCGAGTAGGAGAACGCTCCGGACTGCAGGGTAAAACATGGAGCGCTCCCTTCCCAGCTGGATTCTGGTTGTTGTGTTCCGGTGCCCGAGGGGATTAGCCTTTGATTAGCGTAGTGGGGGAAATCGTGTCACCCGTGTCGGTGCAGCTCCGTCAGTGTGGCTGCAGTCAGGTTAGGACAGAGACATACACACATTAAATAAGTCACCAGTTCATCAAAATACCACGCCCAAGCTCARTTTTAAGGAAGCAAAAAGAAGCTGTCATCTTAATATCAGGGATGCCAAATTTCTCTCTCTGTGCTCTTATTAGTATCCGAGGGTTAGGATACCAGGACCTCGGGTGTAGACGAACCACCCTTGCTGTTACTCAGAGCCTTGCTGGGGCTCTTGGAATACAGAGCACGGGGGAAATTTGGGGAATTTTTGCTTCACCTCCGTTAGGAGACTTCCTGGAGCAGGGCACTAACCRCACGTGTCAGCTCCCGTTTTGCCCCTTTAGAGACACGGTTCCCCCCTGAACTTCCCCTAAAGAGTGAATGGATGCAGGCTGTTGCGCAGCCCTCGCCAGCAGCCGCGCAGCAAGCAGCCCCCTCACGTTCTGGCACSGCACCCTGAAGCCGCCAGCGAGCGAGTGCCTGAGCAGCGCTTGGCCGGCCTTCGAGCAGCGCTTGAAGAGCTCCCCGCGAAGGGCTCTCATTACAGAGGCTTCTGCARAAGACACTGTGAAAAACAGGCCTGCAGGTTCTACCGGCAATTAAAAGTAAATTWAAAAAAAATGARCTAAGTAGGCTGCGATGCATTATCTCTGTCCTTTTCTATTTGCTCAAGTACTTGCTAATTTGCAGCTGGTCTCACAAAAAGTAAAGCAAAATGGAGAAGTTCTGCTTTAATAAACTTTCCTYGTTTAAATGCTAAATGCCTTTAGTTGTGGTATGTTGATATTCCCCCTCTCCSTCACTGCTGAAGTTCAAGCTCTTGCATTTTTATCTAGAAAGGCACTGATAGTGGCTTTTTAGTTGGAGCTGTCGTGGAGTTTTTCTTATTGATAAAGCTTTCGGCATTTGTGAGATTGAAAAGAAGGAAAGGTTTTTTTTTTTTTTTTGGATTAAAAGAAAAACAGCTGAGTTTAGGATTTTGTGGTTACACAGTATACTATTTTGGCTAAGGGAATGTAAGCAAAGGCCCAAATCSTTATAGATGGTGTTTTGTATGTTTGAGATTAAGGCCATGTCCCTTTTTTTTTTCCCCCGCAGAATTCACACCATCAGATTTATCATTTTTGTATATATTTCTTTGGGCAATAAAAATAACCTATTTTTATTTACTAAGATACTAATTTATCATTAAAAAGTGGTCATATGCAAGTATTTATATTGACACTGACTTCCTCCCTATTCAATTTTAGACAAATCAGCCTTTGTTCTCTTCAGCAAAATGAAGTTAAAAGTTTGAGCCTAAGCTCCTGCTTTTGGATTGTAGTGGGGTCAGGTAAGAAAAGAGGATTTATTAGCACCAGTTTAAATTAATTGTAAAGAACAGAAAGACAGCAAGCAGGGCCAACAGTGTTTTGTACTGACAAAAGCAAAAAACCCTAAAGGTTAATTCTGGCTTTGTTCGCCACTTAGGCACACTTGGTTAGGTTTTTTCTGCTCACCATAACTCGGRCCTCCTACAGCTACTGAACCGCCTGACCTTTCCAGCGAGGTTTGCTGGAGTGTGTAACATCTCCTGAGTGCTCGTCAGGAGTTATGATTCTCTTCGTTTTAGCATTTGGTTTCCTTGAGCGAACATCTTCTCTAATTGAGTGGTAGACAATCTGCAGCTCCCTCTAGTTTTGGGCACACATAATRCCTATTAACAGCTCCTGCAAACCTGGTTTTCTTGCCTCTTGGGACATGCCAGGCTCGAAGGTAAACCCAGAGGAACCTGKGGAGTTGCCATAGTGATTTCTAGGTTCATCCCTAGCATGTTGTGCCTTTCTCCAGGGACAGCCCTTTCACGCTGTGTCACTTAGATTAGGATTGAACCCGTGTATGTTGTAATACTCCTAAATGTTCTTGAAGGAAGGCTGCTGAAAAACCCTTATGTATGAGGGATGAATGTGGCCTTTGTAAATCAGCAGTCACACGGGGAAAAACTTGGCTCTCTGGCATTGAACAAAGGCTGCTGTGCCTATGTTAAGTGCTGTAATGTCCTTATTTGGAGGTGTTTGTTTAATTCTCTGTCGTGTTATTTATTTAGCACTCCATTTTAATAAATACTTATTTTTAGCGCATAGGTTCAGGTGCCATTAACTGCAAAAATGCTTTTGAGGAGAGACCTTCTTTATCAACCTTCCTAGTAACTGATGCCAAGAAAACTGAGATGGGCTATTGATGCACTTCGCCAGGCCCTGGTTTGCTGCGTGCAGACTGAATTGGCGATGGACGTGGAGTTCCTTCCCTGCTTACCGATGCCGAGAACGTGCAGTGAGTTAACGACTAACCCCAAGTCTGCCCACGGAGGGATGAGATAACGCGGCCGGCGGGAGCGCGGCGTCTCTGCGGGACGCAGCGCCGTTGGGGAGCGCGGGAGGCGGGTTCTGCTCACCCTTGGTGCGAYGGGCGTGCGACGTCCGCGCGCTCTAGGATGCTGCCCTCTATTTCAGACCCTCCTGCACTGTACAGCTTCCTTCCARTGCGTATCTTCTGTTCTCTCTCTGTACGGCGAAGTCTTCACAGGGACTCTCTCGTCTAGTGAATATAATAGACGGTACCTTCCATTCTTTCCCTCTTCCTTCCTCTGCTGCAGTCTTACAAATAGGTGGTTGTATGACTGTGACGTCCGGGGGAACTTTCTGGTTGTTCTGCTTTTCTTCTCTTGTCTTGTTATGTTTATTTGTAGCAACAGTGAGTGTAAGAGCACATAGATTTTACATTTGAAATACTACATAAGCAGCCATGTGACTGGAATTGGGGGTGAGAAGGGGGAAAAGCATTTTCTTAGTAGTGCTTAGCAAGCTCTTTTCCATTTGGAGGGTGTTGTATAGATCAGACCAAACAGCACCCAAGTCGGAAGTGCAAAAGATGCAGCAGTGTTTACTGAATTTTCAGCCCTGGCTGAAAGGTTTCTATTGCTGAGAAGAGAAAGCTTCTCCTAGCTAAGGAGAGTTACTGACGCATTGGGGAGACTGAATTTCTTGCTCRGGACTTGCAGCCTCTTTGCTGAAGGCTGGTGGATGCCAGGTGATACGGGGGAATGGGCAGCACTGCTGTTGCCAGCGCTGTGACCCAGCTGTTCCCCTCTGTAAAGCCAAGTATTAAGCGGTCCTGGTTTGCACTCCCACCTGGGGCTTTGAGCCGTGGGAGCTGAGCTGGGGACATGCTGTGTTCTTCACCCTTCCCACAGAAGACAGAGGGACAGACAGCACCTGATCTTGGTAGTATTTTACATTGCTGCAGCCAGGCTTCCTCAGCTGTACTGTTGTYGCTCTGCTGGTTGCCATGCCTTCAGTGGGACTGACAAGGAATGGGATGCTCACAGTGCACCGGTAATGCTGTGGGGCGTCAGGGCTTGGGATGCACCCGGGTGCCTTGGACAGCCCCAGACTCTGCTGCTTGTGCTGTGGCCAGCGCTGTTTTGGCAGGGCACCCTGCTGAAACTTTGCTGCAGTGCTGCCAGGGACGTGGTAAGAAGGGCCATGCATCTTTATGTGTTTGTAGCAGTGAAAATATTGAGATCCCTGCGCTGAAACTGCGTGAGAAAGGCCCTGCTGCTGTTGCTTGGAGTGCGGTACTAGTACAGTTGTCCTCGGTGTGGTTTTGTGCCTTAATGTCCAACTAGATAATAATCAGAAGGTGTTGCATTTCCCCTTTTCCTGGGAAACCTGAGTACGGTTACTGCAAGCCAGCTGTTGTAGTATTCACATGTTCATGGCCTCCTAGAGTCTTGTAGAGATTTGGTTGCGCCCAGGGCTGCCCCTGGGAATGGTTTCTTCTGAGCAGTGTGTACAGGCTGTTCGCTTTCTGTGAGGTTGAGGGCAGATGGGGGAAAAAGTCTTGCTTGACAGGTGGTCTCAGATTGCCATAAGGTTAAAAAGAAGGCCAGTTCCCATTTCTTTCTTTGTATGCAGTGAGGACTAGTAGTTGGATATTTTTCTTTTAGCAGACTGGGCACAAAGAGGTGTTTTCTTCTTGACTTTGGTATAGTTGTGCTGTTCAGTGTTTAAGAAGTACCCTTTTGTTTGTTTGTTTTCCTGTACTATGTAGAATTGTGAATCAATAATTAATGCTGGGATTTGAGGAAGAAAAATCKATTGGACTTCTCATCACCTTTTGTGAAATGTGCTGGCTTGCCCTGTTCTTGTGCAGAGCCTTTTGCTATAGTGAGGTTTTTCATCTTGGAGATAGATAACTTGTGTATATTGATGCCACTAACTTTCTGAATGCATTTTGTATTGTTTTAAAGTTATTTATCTGTAACATATCCAGGGATAATGGCCATGTGCAAGGCAGCACTTTGGCAGTGTTTTGGGTGAGCTTTGTGTACAATGTCTTGATTCTATGCAAAGCAGAAGGGTCCAGACCTTTCTGCTAGATCTGAACATACTCATTTCTTTTGTTTCTGCTTTCTGCACTGCCAGATTTTAAGGGACCCCCATGTGTGCTCTGCCTCGGCGCTGAGGCCATGGCTGGTGTKTGTGACCATGCTTAGTTTATGCTGGCCATGGCTTTAGTATTGAAGCAGCATGGCTATCTTCAGTGTAAGCCATTTGAGAAGTATGTGGAGTCGCAGTCTTCTTTACAAATCTATGCTTAGAAACAGTAGTTCTACATGTTAGCAGTCTAAAAAATGGGTCTAATGACTTTAAAATCATGTTTTAACATATCAGAGAATTTTTTTTAAAGGGTAAAAAGGCAATTAAAATGCAGGGAGCTGTGTAGAGAGTAGGAATAATAATGAAACCCCCCAAACAGACCTGGTAAAGACCCTAGAGAGGACATCTTAAGGCCATGAGAATTTTGGGCARCAGACTATCTGTGTTTTAAACACCATGGCTGTGAAGTAAAAGGAAGAAGAAGAGAAAGAGCRCTAGGAATCCCTCAAATTTGGAAGAAAAGCGAGGAAATGAAGTGAGCATCTGCCTTTGTCCATGCCCACGAGATGATTAGGCCTCAGAGGCTGGGCAGGGCAGTGTCACGTTCCTGTGTCACGTTCCTGTGTCGCAGGAGGCTTGTGCAGCAGGCAGGCTGGCTTGCAGTTYGTCAGAGGGGATTTTAGATGCTTTATTTGCCCTTGGCGCCAGGGAAGGGATTATGTTTTGGAAAGGCAAGTGTCTCCAGACAGTCTGGTATATGGCTCCTGCTTGTCCTCTGATCAGAAACCAGCCTGAGAAATGCTATCAAAATAATCTTTAATACAGCAAGCTGAATAATGTCTTGAGAGAAACGCTTTCCAATATTTGTACAGCCAATCAGGAAAATGCTGGTAATAAACATTTCATGAAATAACTGCAGTAGATCAAAGTGGCATTTAAGTGATGCTCATGAGCATCATTTAATCACCAGCTGGTGACTGTAGGTCTGCTGCTGTGGAGCAATAGGAGTTTTTATGTTGTGATGCCTTATTGTGTCAGCTTAGCTTGTAGTACAGACTGGCATCAAAGCTTGTGATTTCTGYGTGTGTGCGGATACTGGATGCTTAAAAGCTGTTTGAGTCTCTATAATGAAATTTCAAGTACTGCACTTTATTCTTGGTTTTGTTCATAGGCAGTCAGCTGTTTCCAGGTTCCAGGATGTGCATCTCCGTCAGGAGGCTTCACGAAGCAAGATGGAATCTCTAACTGTGATTTTCTTGTGTCTGTTTTGTGGAGTTAAATCAACTCTTTTTTTCCTTGCAAAGTTGGATGTATCTTCACAGATGATGTTTTTGATCTTTTGTCATGTGTTTTCTGAAGTAGTACAGGTAGCTTAGTGGGATATTGCAAATCCTAGAATTTAAATTTAAAGCTTAGAGGCAGCATAGGATAATTCAGGCTGGTGAGACCTCTCTAGTCCAACACCCTGACCAAGGCAGCGTCAGTCAGCTGCAAGGACAGGCCAGGTCAGACCACTTGGGTCTTGAGACTCTCCAAGGATGGAGCCTGCCCAGGCTCTTGGAGCAACCTGCTCAACCTGTCCTCAGGGTTAA
Organism: Nothoprocta perdicaria; assembly: GCF_003342845.1. Classification (NCBI taxonomy): domain Eukaryota; kingdom Metazoa; phylum Chordata; class Aves; order Tinamiformes; family Tinamidae; genus Nothoprocta; species Nothoprocta perdicaria. Next base: position 1,724,661 of record NW_020456298.1, read on the forward strand.
AAAATTTCCCCGTCTACAGTCTGAAGCTGCCTTGTTTCAGCCAGCTAAGAAATGTTACACSCTTTTTTTCTTGTCCTCCCACTGTGCACTACTGCATATGGATTTCTTTTGTCCTCACTATTGATGTACAGTATGTTGGTAAAGTTGTTGCTAGTAGAGGGTAGTAAGTTGTTATTTATGATCTCCTAAAAGCTTTTGGTGTAGTATACTTGGCATTATTTTATTTTCTTTCCTTCCTGTGGCATAAAATTGCAGATGTTTTTGCTGAAATTTAATGGTGTTGCAAATATATCTTTATACCCAAAGAGGGCATTCTAACCTTAAAGATACCCTTAGTTCCAACTTCAGGACTTTCTCTGATACAGAAGTCTTTGCTTATGACTCAGACTTTAAGGTAATTTAAGATGCATTTTTTTCCCCTTCAGTAAAGCACCATGACACTTTTAACTCACAGAAGTGAATATCCATGCATCCTCTCAGTATTTCTTTCTTTCTTCAGCTTTTTTTTTTTTTAAATTTTTGCTACATTTTTTGGCAAGGGTTTTCATGTGAGATACCCCTCCTCACGGAGGGTAGAGGGAGAGGAATTTTTTTCTTTTAAAGTTGTGGAGTTCTTGTAAGTCACTTCAGAATCCTTTGAGTTTTGTTTTATTTTATTTTATTTTATTTTATTTTATTTTATTTTATTTTATTTTATTTTATTTTATTTTATTTTATTTTATTTTATTTTATTCCTAATCAATAGAGGCTTTAAAAGGTTTCCTACTTAAAGATGATCCTGTTTCACTCAGTAGGAATTAAAGGAGCCAGCAAAAAAACCTCTTCTCTTAGTGGTCCATCTTTCTGGAGAGCCTTGATGTGGATATTGTATAAATCTCCTTTCCTGTATCAGATCTGAAGATTAGTGAAAACATTTTTTTGATTTGAAGTACAAAAATATAGTAGGCTCAGATCGTGTTACATGTAACTTAAGGAGTCATATAAATTTGTTTATTGTTTTAAATGACTGGTGAAAATTCAAGTTAAAACTGATGTTTCCAGTGATACTTTACTGTACAGAATCCCACATAAAATGGTATTATTGGCAGTTTTTGGGGGACCTATGACTTGATATTATTGCTACCAGCATCTCTAAATATTGCTATATTGCTACCAGTTCTCTAAAACACACAGTAAATTAAAAATAAACTACTTGAAATAAAGAATTGCATGTATTATCTATATTTTTTTTCTGGGGGATGATTTAAAATGATGTTTGAAGTTGTCATCCACTAATCTTCGATATCTAAATTCTTTTCAGGTGTGCGTATTCACCACCATATGGCACAGGCAGCACCTTTCATCCCTTTAAAATATTAAGATAAATCCAGAATCTATTGACATGAAAACCTGCTTTACTGGATTTTTCGAAGCAATCTGTCTTTTACAGAGAACATATTTTTGAAAAGTCRGTCTTTGTTTTGTTTTTTAACTTCYCATTATTTTAGCCCAAAGTATTTTSTTTTAAAACTTTGTTTCCTACAGCACCGCTCAGAGCCCTTGGCACCAGTGAAGCATCTGCAAGCTATTTCATGGAAGACTAAAATTCCTTTGGAGATTMATACTGTTCCTTATTTTACTTATATAATGACAGCAGGCAAGATTCAGTAAAAGATGGCAGATCTTATGGCCTTACATTCAGATACATATACTTAGGTGAATTAGAATTAACATGGCAGAAATAAATTAAAAAATCCTAGCAAAAAAAAAAAAAAAACCTGTGCTTTTGTTGAACATCAGTAGTATATTTAATAAGGGAACCTGCATTATCAGCCATTACATCTTAACCCAGGGAGACTGTCAGAGTGAATTGTAGCAGGTAACTGCCTTAATTGTCTTGATTTCCTCAACTTGAATAGGAGTGATTTGCAGGCCTGGGAAGGAAGCTCTTAGGAGAATGTTTTTCACTGCTGCCATCTCTAAAGGGCTGAATGGAGCCAGCACACTTTCAGAGGGGAGGTTCTTACAGACTCAGCAGGTGCTGTGAAAGTGTTAAGCCAGGCCCACCTGGAAGCAAGCAGGGAAATCAGTGGAGAGAGGTGAAGCCAAGTTGGGATCCTTTTAAATGGACCTGAARAAGCTGAGCTGCTTCTTAGGGACTGGTGTGGAGGAGGGAGGCCCTTCAGCTGTGGTGGGCTGAGTGCTCTGAGGGGCTTGGGGAGATGGGGGCCTGAAGCTCAGGCTGGGAGGGGTTCTAGCAGTAAGCTGAGACACCCTTGATTTCTGTTGTRCAGGCATTACTCATAGGGCCTGGGGAAGCCTTGTGTGTGCTGGGATCCTGAGGAGAGGAGAAAGTGAGAAGGTGCTGAGAGGTGGTGCTTCTAGAGGGCATGGCTCTGACTGGAGGTGAAGGGGACTTTGTTGAGACTCTTTAATCTGTGGGCCTTGCACAGTGTGACTCTTACAGCTCTTGAACAGTGATGGCTCTTTCTTGGGTTGCTTGTCCTTGATTGTATATGTGGTGGTGTTGCAGAAGTCYTGTCAGAGAGGCAGTGTTCCACTTCTGGGGTGGGAATCCCTAGTGGTGTGTGTGTGGCACACCAAGTTGATCTCAGCTGGCATAACTCTCGTTTGGAAGCTGTGGAGTGCTAACTCCACCCAAACTGATCATGCCTTCTTGGTTTGGATCCACTTCTGCTCCTTTATGAGGTCTCCTGATCTTCCACATAGTTCACCATTGTGACTGAGCTGGTGTGTCTTTTTGTAGTGACTGTGGATAAATGTCTATGTCCAGACTCAGTCATGACTTTGTGGTGTGTCTTATTGGGTACAACTGAGGAGAAGTTGCCTCTTTCCACCCAAGGAATTCAGACTTAGAGCCAGAAAATACCTCTTAGAATATAGTAGCTTAAGTGAAAGAGGTGCTTTATAATAGCTAATCTTGTCTGAATGCTGTGCAAGACTCCACAGAGCTTTGGTGGCTTTAGTGACCTAGAGTCTGTTGTGCTGAGACCTTTTTGTAGTGTTAGACATCTCTCTCCTCTTTTCTCTCTGTTACGCTTCCTTCCTGTGGATGCAAATTGCCCTTGATAATACAGAAACAGAGCTGGGTAGTTCAGTTTGTGGTTGGACTGGAAGAGAAGGCATTAGTTTTTCTCTAGTTTGGGGAACATATGTGCAACGTGTTCTCAAAGGCTGTTGTGATTGCCTTCTGGATAGAAACTGTGCCTCTTCCCGAGATGTTAATCTGTTTAGTGTGTGTGTGTTAGAGTGTATTTTTTGTTCGTTTTGTGATATGTGACATGCTCTGGGCAGTGACTTTTGTGCCGTGTTGTTTAGAAGGTGAACCWGTTAGCAGAAATCACAACTAGAGGATGAGAGAAGTGCTTTATGCTTGCAGTTAGTGTGCTCTGCTGCCATATCATATAGTACTGCCTCTCCCAGAGCTTGTTCAGAAGATGATCTCAATTCCACCTGAGCTATTTATCTTTTGTCTTAGTGCTAGAGGAAAAATATATAGCCAGTGTCTTCACTTCTGTGTTCTTGGACTTAGTAAAGAAAACTACCTCTGCCTGAGGTGAGGTTGTGAAGGAAGGGTGCTACCCTYGCTGAAGCTGGCAGAGGTGGCAATGCCTGTGTCTTTCTTGCTTACCCACGTGCATCTCTATGGGCCTCCCCAGTCGCTCTGGCTGAGCCCCAAGTCCTGCTTGGGGTGTCTGCGGGGTGATGCTGCAGACTGACGGGCTGGCCTGCAGCAAGGACTGCCCTTGGTGTTGAGGTCTGTCCCTGGCTGAGATTCTTCGCCTTGCGGCTTGGAGGAGCTGCTTCTCATCAGCCAGCGAGRGCAGAAGCCCCAGAATCGCTGCTGCAGGGAAGAGAATGCGAGTACAGAAATTTTATGGGAGCATAAAGAGTGGTAGGGGCTTGTGCAAAGCCCTGAGTCTGTCTTTCTGGGGAAGCAGGGATGAGGAAATGATACTACTTGTATGCTTGCATCCTGATGCATGTGTGGGACTTCTCTGTTTCTATTCAGTGCCATACTGGTGGCTTGGGTACACACAGCTGACTTCTGCAGCAACTCCTATGTGGTCTACATCCTAAGGCACTGTGTTTTCTGTGGTATTGCTCAGATTTCCTTTGTCTGAAACACCATTCCATCTCCATTGCTGTCTAGGCAGTGTTGGCATCACTGACATCTTGATGGGCCATAAGGTAAACTTCCTATGTGGGGCAAAAGAGGAAAACTTGTCCTGGGATTTTGATATTAAATTGTAAAGTTAAAAGCTCACTGACTCCTCACCCTCAGCAATRTAGAAACTGCTGTGTTGTTTTATTTTCATTAAACGTGATCACTACTGAGCTGTTAAGAGAAAATTACTTTCTATTTCAGTGAACTCAATTCTGCTTTCAGACTGAGTGTGCATCAGATGCTTAATTTGGAACCCACTCTCCTGCTGAAATTAAAAATTCAAATCTCCAARCTGGAGTACTCAAACTGTGCTTGAATTAGAAATTGACTGCTGTCAATGTGCCCTCACGCTTCACTTTTTTTTTTTCTGTGATGAATTTCATATTAAAATCTCTTGTAGATGATCTGACTGAGCAGAAGTAGTGGGAATCCACTCTGTCGCTCAGTAGACAGAGTGATAAAAGTGTGGTGTGTTAAATAGCCCATTCTTGGGAAGGACTGCTGTGCATTAATTTTGTAATTACAGACACATTGGGTGAAAGGCTCTTACAGCATATGACTGCAAACCTGTTAAGTATTGTTTATACAAATTAATTTAGAAATAACGAAACTTCACAGGTTCTTCTCAAGTGCATCAAGCAAAATCCTCCTCTCTCCATTTTTGTATAATATTTAAGATTTTTGTTCTTCCTGAAAGAACCAGAGCATTTTCTCTAAATGAAACACTTGCAGGGACTGCCTTCTCAGACTTTCCCATTGGAACTGGAAATAAAAGAGTTTATCCTAGGAAGAAGAAGAACATAAAACCCTTCAAACATAAAAACACCTGAAAGACACTTGCAGTGGAGGACTAGCATATCTCTACTTGCCTGCAACTCTGTGTCCCTCTGCCTTTTGGAAGGTGGAGAGCTAATTCTCAAATATTTAACTGCAAGTGAGAAGAATAATACAGGGAGACCCTTAAAACAGGTTGGAGCTAGGTATTTGTGGGGAAATAAGTACACTGTTGTTGATGGTGCTAAAGGGGCCTGATCTACTGGAAAGCAGCTGTGTGGAGAAGGGCTTCAGAGCCCTGCTAGGCAGTGAGTGTGAGGCAGCAATGGGCCCCTGTGGCCTTGTTGTGTGGGGCAACCTTGAGCAGGTTGCCCATGGAGGCTCTGCAGTCTCCTTCCTTGGAGATGTTCAGAATCCTTCTGCACTCAGGCCTGGGCAGTGTGCTCTAGGTGACCCTGCTGGGCAGCGGTGTTGGACCTGGTCCTTTCCAAAGGGTCCTTACAACTGTGACCATTTGGTCAATTCTGTGAGAGGCTGGCCTGTTGTTTATGGGCTTGCCTTCTCAATTGCACGAGTAGTGGTGAGGCCACACCTGGAGTACTGTGTGCAGTTCTGGGCWCCCCAGTACAAGAGGGACGTGGAGCTTCTGGAGAGGRTCCAGAGAAGGGCARCCAGGATGATTAAGGGAATGGAACATCTCTCGTATGAAGARAGGCTGAGTGAGCTGGGCCTGTYTTCTCTGGAGAAGAGACGGCTCAGAGGGGATATGATTAATGTGTATAAGTTCAGGAAGGGAGMATGCAGGGAGGAAGGGGACAGGCTGTTCTCACTGGTGGCCAGCGATAGGAYGAGGGGTAATGGCCACAARCTGAAGCAYARGAAGTTCCGTCTCCAGGTGAGGAGCAACTTCTTTMCTGTGAGGGTGACAGAGCAGTGGAWCAGGCTGCCCAGGGAGGTTGTGGAGTCTCCTACTCTGGAGGTCTTCAAAACCCTCCTGGATGCCACCCTGTGCCACATGCTGTAGGTGTKCCTGCTTGAGCAGGAAGGYTGGRCTAGATGATCTGTAGAGGTCCCTTCCAACCKTAACTGTTCTGTTCTAGTCAAAGTGCTGCTGAATGGTGATGGGCTCACAGATGTGTTGGTATTTCAATGGACTAGCAAAGCAGGACGCAATCATAGGATGTGGTTAAGAAATGATATGTTTCTTATTCCTCCCCCGATTGARTGATTCAATAGCTTCTGTTTTTGGTATTGAAAATGCTTTTATATTTACCGGATGAGTTTTTAATAGGTGCTATTTTTTTGCTTAGCATTAACAAAGCAAAACTAGTTCTAGGATTTTTTTTTCTTTTTGAGGAAGAAAATGTTGAGTGTGTTGAAATTGGTATCAGCTACTGTGATTCTTAGAGAAATGTGCTGCAATTTCACAAATGGTTTAAAGATGACTGTTGCGTTAGGGAGGTAAGAGGCTCAAATGTGTGTGTTACTGAATTTGTTAAATTACAGATTTGTTTCAATAAAAATGCAATTGTTAAAACAATGGCTAAGGAAGCCCAGACTGATGGCTAAAATGCTCAGCTCTTAAGTGTTCCATAGTGAAGAGTAAAAGCTAACAAGCACTTAATGACTGAATATTTTGTTCATGGCATCTCAGAAACTCAGCAGTTGAATACCCCAACTCAGCGGGTGCCCTTAGAAATGGAAGGAACCATTGGTGAGAAAATTATTCTTAAATGGGGACAAACATAATGTGACTCCGCGCTTTTACAAATTACTTTTTATAAAATGGTAGATAAATTGTAGCCATCTTTAGCGATTAAAATAAAAAAATGAGTAAGATCTTAATGGTTCAGGAGTTTTAAAAATCTATTTGAAGGTAACTTCCTTTGAAAGCATATTTGAATAAGAGACCAGTGGCTTATTGTGAAATAGTCTGTATTCAGATGAGTGCCAGCTTATTTTGAATATTTTGTKTTATCTTTGAAATTCAGCAAACAGGTCAAAATATAATGAGCTAGACACCTGCAGTTACATTTTACATATTTCATACCATAGAAACCAACCAATAATTCTTATTGGCAGATCAGATTGGTCAGAGAATAATGAATTTTATTACTGAAACTTTACACTTCTGTGTGTCTTTATGCTTGTAAATAATATTATCATCTTGCTAGCTTCTTGCATAGTTTAATGCTGTTTTTTAAGGCTTCCTTAAAAGCATCACTGCAGAAATTGCTTGGAGCAGTCCTTTGATATTTGGCCATATTCAAAGCCAGCTATCTTCTCCTTAGATGCCACGGTTACCCACCCACAGATGCTCTGAAGATGAATTTAYTATTCTAACGAAAATCAGCAGTCTGTAGCATAAGTATACTCAGAGCCAAGCTCTTTTTAAAGCTGCATGTGTAATTTCCCAGTCACTTTTAGGGAGAACTTAATGAGCTTGCAAACATTCTGCATTATGTGTTTAAAGCTGAGGGAGGAGGGAACTAATCCCTGCAGAGTTTCTATTCTGAGCTATAAAATCCTGGTGGGCTTCGTAGAGATGCGAGCTACTTAAGGTGCTTCTTACTGATGCCATAAGAGCACTTGGTCGAAAAGCTGCCACTTCGGTGGCTAAAATATGAAGACCGATTGCATTGAGTAAATTCAGCGACGTTGTGCTGTTCTCCAGCCTTGTGAYGTGATGCTGCGATTGAAGAACCTTCTTCTGCGTTGGGTTTCTGTCTTCATCTTCCCCTCTCTTTCAGCAGTGTGATGCACTGCCCACCGTAATGCAGGGTTTTTGTGAGCTCCTTTCAGTTGCTCTCTCCATGTTCCATTTTCACTCCATTTTCATGGGATGTGGTTCAGTTTGGTTTCTTTGGCTGGACATTAGATGCAGGAAGCTCGGAGTGGCAGGCTGCACAGAAGAGCCAAGTCTACGAAAGGAGATATCAGCTATACGGTCACGAGCAACAGGAGCGATTGTCCCCTGCAGAACAGGGAGGTGACAGAAGGCTGAAGGTGCCACTGGCCYGTGCTGGGTGATGGTCCAGGGTGTCACTGCTGCTCCTCGAGTGTGGGCCTGGCTGGGGATGTTGCCCCCATCCCCTGGCTAGGGGTGATCCCTGCGTGGATCCTCCGGGTGGATTCAGAGATTCCAAAGGGATCTGCACTAAACAAAGGGGCCTCTTCCTTTCCAGAGGGAAGGCACGTGACCTCTGCACACTGTGCTAAGGAGTATCCAGTCTTAGAAAGACCAAGTTATTCCTCAGTTCTGCCAATTTATTCTCAAGCTTTGACTGTTATTTTTTTATATAAAGTAAAGGAATTAAATTCTGAAGAACGTTTTGTTCAAGTTTAGTTCCCTTGCTTCAAGAACAGCTTCTATTTGTTATATTTTCTATTAAATTACTCCCTGCAGAGCATTTCACTGTCTTTTTATAGTAGACAGGCTGATAGAAATAAAAAGGGGTTATGAAGTCCTAATTTCTATGATGCTTTTTCTGACAAATAAGAGGTAACAGACGACACAGCTGGAGTATTCYAATTTATGATGATAGGTAGAAAAATGCTAAAACTGAACTGCAGTCTTGTGGTGAGATGCCAATGTTGGAGCATGCAAAAGGCATTTAAATTGCTTTTGTTGAGGATTGTTTTGAGAGGATACAGTGAATCTTGGGAAATGTCCACTGGGAAATTTCAACTCTTGCGCTTAAGTGTTTTGTATGTTGTGTCATTCTGATGATCCATGAGGCTTCTCTAGGGAGCTGTTGAGGTGTTTATATTATGTGCAAYTGTGTCGGCGTAAAAGTTGGCCAAGGTATATGATTCGAAGGGAATATTTCCTATATGTTGCTGTGGATTGTTCTGTGCTGTATAGTTGGAGGAGGAGAAACTTGGCTCTGGTCACTGATGCAGAGGTTGTCAGGGTTGTTCCACTGCCTGGTCTGCTGGCAATTGATTCTCTTTCCTTGCACAGAAGGTGGCTGATCGAGGGCATAATTCAAATAGTCACTGCATCCCTTTGAAGGGTGATTCCGACCAGGTTTTTGTGGTAGAAAATGGATAATGGTGGTGGTAATGTTTAGGACAACAACTAGTGCAGTAAATCTAAACGAAAAATTCTAAGATATCTTTTTAGTCTGAGGCTGTTTGTCCATCATTCCACTGCAAATTCACTTCTCTTTTGGAAGCATGATCTGAAGTGTCTTGTGTTAATAAAGTATGAATCTGAATGTGAAGCTGGACATGAGCAGAAGTGGTTAAATGCAAAATTCTCTGCAAGTGCAGTGCTCTTCTTAATGCAGGTTCAGTTCTGCACTAGGTGGGCTGGTATGTCTGAAAACCATTCAGATACACTAACATATCACACTGCTACCTGAGTGGAGAAYGAAGAATTAGAGAACTACAACAGACAGGGAAATGGATGTGATTCATCATACACAGCTTTGTGTCCTGAGGGACACTGTTTTTTCAGTGAATTCACGTAAAAACTGGTGCAAATTCTCTARAAAGTGAATGAATACAGAGAGTGCCGTGATAGCAGCAGCTTGTCTCCTCTTTGCACAGTGCAGTTGGTATCTTCCTTTTGTTGAAAAGGAAACTGATGCACCGTCTGAAATTCCCCAAATAATTCCTTTCAGATGCCACCATATTCCAAGCCTAGAAAAYTGCAGAAACTCTGTAATGACACTTTTTTTTTTATCTTTTCTAGATAGTTTGGAGCGCTTAATACCTGCAGGCTCTTTTCGTAAAAAGAGGCTGGCAAGAAGACCTGGGTACATGAGGCCGGAGGCTCAGCAACAGATGGAGTTTCAGTCCCTGAGTACCTGCAAGCCACTCAACTCGGAAGAGCTCAAACAYGGCAGGAAACATTGCGAGGACTTTGAAAACTGTTCTCTGTGCAGGCAATGTGAAAAAAACTTGGAATTTTTATGCTGTTGTTCAACTGCAAATAGCACTATAGTTGCCGCTGATGCAGTAGCAACATCAGTCACTACTGGAAATACGCCAGGAAGCTGCAGAAATCTTTCAGGTTACAAAAATCCGCAGGTGGAAAACCTAATTACACCAGTTTACCCAGGCACAGACAGAGGAAATGTTTCTACTGTATGTTGTTCAAATGCAGAAGAGAGAGCCCATAGTACTAAAGCAACTGAGCCCCAAAAGACGTGCTCTTTGGATGAGACCGAAGTGAATAACAACTGTGAATATCATAGAAAAGAAGGTGCCTCTCTTTCCATYGGCCTGCAGGATGGCTTTAGTTCCAGCTTCAGCTTCATACAGCTCTCCATGAACTCAGCCTCTGGAGCAGGCGATGCTGAGGGCACATTAACTGCCAAGGAGACGGAGCGTGTTCCACATTCCAGCACTGCGGGAGCGCTCCAAGCGCTGGAAGAGAGGGAGATAACTCCGGAGCACTCGGGAGCTTTGCCTTGCTCCTCTAGGCCCCATGAGGATTTGAAGTATGAAAATGAGACCACAGTGAGTGATAAACTGCAGGATTGTGAAACTGTCTCTCTCTCGGATACAGATGCAACGCTTTCGTGTTCTACAGACTCCTCAGACGCAGCATCTGCTGGGTCTTCTGTCACCTCCGGCTATGAAAGTAGCTTTACTGTCAGTGACCATAACTGGGATACCTTGATGAAAAAGTACGAACCGGTACTACTAGACTGCTTGCTTGCCAACCGCGCCACATTAAAGGTTTGTGATCCTAATCCTTTGGGTTTTTTATTCCTCTCCCCACTGCTCTGTTTCCCCTAAACCTTTCTGTTTATAGTGCCAGCGTCAACGACAAAGCTGATGCAGGAGTCAGGATGTTAGTACTTGTGTTTGTTCAGAGGTTTGCAGTGATGTTTTACTATACAGCATGTTGAGGGTAGAACACTGAAAGTGAGAAAACCCTGTCACCTATCACCTGACCGGGGCTTATAACCCCTTCGAGTGCTTATTTTCTCGTAGAGGTTGCATGTAGGACTCTAATTAGGTTTTCCTATGTACTTCTGCACAGTTCATGCACATTGACATCAGAYGGTTTCTTTGACTCCATGTGTGAAATGACAACATACTAAAATATGTCATTTTTTGGAGGAAATTAATTCCCTGCAAATTTGGGAATATAAAATATAAAACATATTCTTTTTAGTATGCTCTTTTGACAGACAAAGGAAACATTTCTGTCTTTAATTTCTTTATTCATTAATTCATTGGATAGGGAACTGGGGATTTGTGKCCTTAGATGCCTTTGCCCTTGGTTAGCCAGGAGGGCATGTTGAACTTGAATCACCTTCCTGTTGCAATAGGAACAGGCAATGAGAGAGATCTCAGACTTTTCAGAAAGGAACAAAAGAAACCGTAGCCAACACAAGAAGACAATACTGAAGTTGCTTAAAAATACACTTTTTATTGCTTAGAGTGGTGATCATGTGATACAGATRCAGGTTGTGCCTCTCAGAAGTGCCAGGGCTCCAAAGCTCTCCCTAGCCTCCAGGTGGAAAGCAGGTTACAGCAACGGCATCAATCAGCTGTCCATGGGCACCCGGGTGGGCCACAGTGCCCCAGCTCCTTTTAAATGACCTGCCATAGGGAATGCACGATGGCAGAAACAGTGGAGGGGAAAAACCAGCAGTGCTGCCCTCCAGGTAGAGATGGTTGCAATGCATCATGCATGTGAAGGTGGCATTTGAATCATTCCCATGGCAAGCTTTTTGAGAGCTCTCAAAAGGATGGCATAAAAGAGAGAAAATAATTAACTGAGGATTGAGAGCGCCTCCCTGCACTAGGTTATGCATTTCACACCATCCTCAGAGACCAAAGACTGGTGGTTCCAGATGGGAAAAACAAAGGCAAAACAAATACCTTGGAGGGAAAGAGTATGTGCTACACACATGTACAAAATAKGCTRTTTTATGTGTTTTTTCCCTWATGTAGTATTATGTTTGTGGAATATCCTATAGCAGCATGTTATTAATCAGCCATTTTTTGATTCTTTCCTGCMTTTGRCTTTTSTAATTTTTTTTCTGGCTAGTCTACTTTCACTTGCCATATTTAGTAGGGATAGCATTAATTTAAGTGTCTTCCCTAATTTGTGTGTTGATTGTGTAGTCCASATAATTGAGTCTTTTCATTAAGTTGCTGACTGACTGTACCTCATTTTTGGTATAAAGTCTAGAAATGTGAAAGTAGAGGTCAAACTGTAAAGAGTTTGAGGGAAGTCTTTTGTAGAAACAGAATATCTCAAATATGAGTGTATTTTTTTGCATCGGAAAAATGCTTTTCCAAACACTTCCAGGCTTTGGGCTATGACAATAGATATATGCTATTTTTTTTCTAGGTATGCTTTTCTCCATGCTCATAACAAGTCCTTGGTATAGATGATGTACAAGTTTGAATAATAAGATTTTTTTTAGTTTTATAATTCTGTGTATGCTAAGCTGTGGCTGGTGTGCCAATGAGGAGAGCACAACATATCTTTTAACCAATTTTCTCAGTTATTAATAAAGTCTTTGAATAGGGATCTGGCCTTCCTAATTTTTAGTAAAAGAGGAGGCTGTAGAGCTTTTGTCTGGAATTGTCAAAGAGCAAAGAGAAGCAGTAAATTTTATAATAAGACTTTATTCTGGAAAGAGTTCTAGGTATGAAAGAGCACTTCCTTTATGGTATGGGACTTATGAGTGTTTTTCCCCATCTAGTGTTTGCAGTGTGAATGCAGATGTTGCAGTGAAAATGCAGATGTTAATGTTTTGTAGGTGAACYTAAACTATACTTCAAGGAAACTCCTTTGCATGTAGATACAATTTTCTATGACAAGTACGCTTGTCCCAAAATATTCACGTGGTATTTCTCTTTACTTGCAGTGGTTTCCATATGCAAATCTCTGGATTTGTTCTGAGCAAAACTGATATATACCAAAAATTAATAAAATGGACTCTGAAAAGARTATTGACTAGAATGTAAAAACTGGGTAAATGGAATCAAAAAGAGTACCTGTTATGAATGTAGCCTGTAATACTCCTTACCTCAAATAATTAAAAGTCTGAAAAATATCCTRTAACCATACAACTTATTTAAATTTTTTAAGCAGTATTGTTAATCTTTGTAGATGTTTGGGCTGAAGCTGTGCTTGGCTCCAGCAGCTGCAGCTGAGCTATTTGGAAACAGGTGGGTCTGCTGCATTTGTGCTGGGCTTGACTCAAAGTCAGGTAACTCTAGTAATGTAGCAATGCTGTGTATTCGTATCGTGTAGAGTTCACTAGTGATTTTAAATGAAACTTATTCATCATTAACTTTTTTCTCTGTATAGATAAAGTCCTTGATCTTACGTCTTCAAAGGCTTCAGGAAAAAGCAATAGAGGAAGATGATTATGATAGAGGTGAGACTTTTCTTATTGCCRCATAGTCCCCCCCGTGATGCCCGATGATTACATCGTGCTGTCTTTTTTGCCTTGTGCCTTTGTTGACTTTGTTTTATATTTGTTACACAGCTGTGGTCAGGTACTGAAGAGTTCGATGAACCGTATTGTTTATTCTGTGTGTGGCAGGAAACAAATTAAAGAAAGAAGTAGGTCAGCAGCAGGTAGCAACAGTTTTATTTTCTCCAGCCACGTTACCTTGTGGGAAGGTTGAGCTGTGAGTATCCACCATCTGGATGAGCTGTTTTGAAACAGCATGACTTTTAAAAATACCAGAATGAATGAAAGCCTTGAATGGAGGAAGGAGAGGTACTGCCTGCTGACAAAGTGTGATGTGCTGCTTTCCACATTTAGTCATGCCACTGCAGCAGAGCTCCAGCATAGAAAGGAGGTCAGTAGCTATTATAAAAGTGAATGWTACTGTCCCATAGGATTGACTTGATGTTCACTGACTTGAATCAAAAGCACCTGTGGAATAGGGTGCTAGGAATTCTGACAAATACCTGTACTTAATTTTCCTCTCAGAAGCCTTGGCACTTCTGATAAGCTGCATATGTGCATGTATGTGCTAATAACTAGGATGCTTCCCTTTATAGCAGTCCATGTTCAGATACTCCTCATRTTTTAGCAGTCTTGTAGTTCTTTGTGTTAGGTTTGTCTTCAGCAGACAAGCAAGCACAYTGATAAAACCTGCATGGGTGCACCTGAGAATGAGCCTGGAGAAAAATAGCTCCTCTCTCCCTGTCTGTTCTTTTTTCTCTGTTTTAGGGGCTTGGAAAGTGGTCAGGTCCATTTTTTTTTCCAAATTCATGCTCACCTTTCAAAATCAATGTGTCACATTGCACATGGCTCTGTTAGCTCTCCACCTCATCACGAAAAAGAGGGGATGCTGAAAGGTGTTTTAACACGGTCTAAGGGGAAGATGAGTTACCCAGGGGAGAGGTCCTGTTGGTCTCTTAAAGGTTGGTCTGTATAGAAGATAAGTCTACTAATATCCAGGCTGTTTTTTCAGTGTGACCTTTCCCAAAGGGATGAGAGGCTGTGTGTTAAAAGCTGGGCATGTTGTAGCTATTCATGGGTTCCCTGGCAGGGAAGCAGACATAGTTGTGTATGTTTTACATGTATAACATGTCCTTATAGAGAGATGTCTGTTGCTCGWGTTCAGAGTTAGGGACTTCTGAACAGCAGTGTACTGTGTGTGTCACACTGGCTTCCCACAGGCTTCAGCTGCAGTTCTGGTGGGTTGTCACCCACACTGGCAGCAGCACTTGGCATATGCTGGGTATGACATGTTCATGTGCTGCTGTGCAGTCCCTGGCAGCAGGGACTCTGTCCCTTCTCACCCCAAAAGCCCCTGTGTAAAGCTCCTGGGTGCTAGCCTGGGGTTTTCAAGGTGGGACCATCCTTCCATGACCCTAATTTTATCAATTGCACTTTTCAGTTTCCAACCCAGTTACCAGATAAGCAGCAGGGATAGCAGTGCTGCATGAGTGCCCCTTCTGTTAAAGGAGGAAAAGTCTCTCCTGGGGCAGGGGAGGGAGGAGGCAATAGCCTGTCATCTATATGTGAAGGAATTAGTTAGGACCTTCAAAAAGSTGATTTTCTTTCCTGTCCCTGTCCCTTTCCCTCCAGGAACTGTTGATGTTTCTGTTTAAGGGATGCTTTCTGAGCTTTCACCATTACTGAATAAGCTTGTGTTGGTAAAGGCTTTAGTATTGGTTACTCAGTGAGCTGAATCAGGGAATTGGTTCTGTCTGAAATCTCATTTCACAGGAGGTTTTGGSCAGGGTTTGCAGGAGCAAGAGGGGGAGCAGTGCAAAGATGAGGAGTGTCCACAGCCGAAATGCTGTTTCCTGTGTTTGGCCTGGCTCGGGCACACAGAAGGTATTTGCCCTGATACGGGGTTAGCTATGGGGGCACTTGAAAGACCTTTCCTTAGTGTCCTGCCTCACTCCTAAAGAAGGAGCTCCAGCGCAAGGCAAGCATGCTCAGAAAGTGCCATGTGCCTTTGTAATATGGGACCATATATCCTTAATTTTATCGCCTCCTAATTTTTTGAGTCCTTGACCTGCTTTTGATCTTTATGGGCTTCGTTCACATCTGATGCAAGAATCAACTTTTTTTGTAACTACTTTTCATTATTTCCCTGACATCTGAACTGGCTTCCTGAAGGTTTTTTCCTGTGTAAGGTAGGCTGCTTATCTTCTAGGAAAGACTCAGACTGGGGAGGCGTGGAGCAACAAGAAGAATTAGACCTGTGACCTCCCTTCCTCCCCTTGAGGTGATGCTGCTTTCCCCCTTTGCTCTTACAACTACATTGCTGCTCTCAGCATACACAAAGAACACAAAGCACAAAGTCCTGCCTGATATAAAGTTAAATATAAAAGCTTATTAAAGAGCTTACAGATTGGCCCAATGCCAATTGCTGTGTTGAACTGGAATCTGCAATCAGGGATCTTATTGCCAAGTATTGCTAGCAGGGGGTGGAGTTGCTACGYGTGCGGAGCTAGGATGTGGTGCATAAATGGGAGCAGGTTATCAGGGAATGGGAGAAAGTGGCAATATATGAGGTGGTCTGAGGACATGTTGACTACTAATAAAATTAGTCCTTGAAATTTGGGGGTTTTCTTCCAATATAGAGCAAGTCTTTTAAGAAGAGAAGAGCTATTTTGAACAGGAGTTGATGGTCCTGCTGCATGTAGTGGCTGAACGAGCTCTGCCAGTTTGGGAATGGCTCCAGGGCGGGGGAATGTCATGTGTGTGAAGAGGTGAATATAGGAGAGGAGAGCGGGTAAGAGCGGTGCAGGTGGTTCTCACGTGCAAATAGAGAACTGAAATATAGAGACAGTATCATGTGTAACTGTTAATACTTTGGGAGTAGTGGCTTTTCTCCCCCCCAACTTTAACAATGGATAGAAATTTGATGGATTTTTCAGACCTTGGCTTTTCAAATACCGGTGGTTCGTGCAAGGAAGGCTTGCACGTGTGTGCCTTGTCTCTACAGCAGGTTGGTGGGAAGGAGATCTGTTACACTGCGAGCAGTTTTGGGGGCTCAGCACTGATTTCTGGTGTCTGTCACTGCAAGTTTTTTAGCAACTTGGAAGAAAGGTAAGGATCTATGGAGTGACATCAATGCTTTTCTTGCCAGAGTTGTTTGAAGGTTGCTGGAATTTCTAGTGAATTTTGAAATGGACATAAAATGGCACACTTTCAGAGAGGAGAAAATARTGTGCAGTACTTTCAGTTGTTTTTAGAGGATTCAGAAATACCTCACAAATAAAGGCAAGACCTTCCTKCTACTACCTCATAAACAAATACCGTGTTGCAAATAACAGGGCAGGAATAAGGATACATTTATTTTCCTCTTTGCAGAAACATGAAGTAGATGCTCGCTGCTTGGAACAGTTAGAGAATATATGTATTTTCAGATGGGTGTTAATGAATTAGCACTTATTTCCTGAACAGATGATGAAATTTATTTTTAAATTTTTTTAATTTGGCTGTCTGCTTTGAATGCCTATTTAAATCTTCAATACATTTAAAAAAAATATTTCAAGGAATCTTTGTCCCATCTCTGCCCTCCCCTCGAGCTGGGGGGGAGCGTGGCAGAGGTGGCCTTGGCCATTATTTGTGCAGCTGTTCCCTGCTTGCTTTCAGCTTTGCCTTGGCATGGTCACGGTGCTGCCGTACAGGAACCTCAAGCAGGTTCTCGAGCGGCTCTGGTTCCCTCCTGTGCTTTCCAGCACTGCTCCTTGCACCCATGCAAACAGTCTGAGAGCACAAGCAGACAGGGGCAGAGGCTGCCTTCTCACCCCAGGTTCCTGCCCTCCTAYGAGATCCCGTGGGGCTGGGAGACCTGCAGGGCCCTTGCTATGAAGCCTCTGTCCCTGCTGTAGCAGCTGGGCCTTGTTTCACATACAGAGATGGTTTTGCTCTCAAGAGATGGWGTCAAATGCATGTTCAGCGAGACCAATCTCCCTCTTGGTCCCTGTTTAAATGTGAAACATTAGGATTTTGCATGTCCTATTGCTTGTTCCCCAGGTCTAGATGATGAAATGCAATGAAGTGGCCTGTTTGTTTCTGTATTTACTTGCAATCTCCTCTTGATGGCCACATTACTGTATATTTTCAAAGCAGATACAATACCATGGGAATATGATAACAGCCTTTGCCTTGTGTAGAATATAGTAAAAATTGGTCGGTTCTCCAAGGATCACTTGGAATGTTGTCATGGCTCATTATTCGTGATGGAGCTTGACAGCTCCAAGGTTAAACATGTTGCTGAATACAGGGGAGGGGGAAAAAGGCTGCATGTTTTTGTGCCTGCAACTTTGGTTTGCAGTGGAAGCGATATAGCTATGTATTTTGCAAGTACAAATCTCCTGCCCAGATATTTTATTATCTTTTTSCTGTTTCTCTTGGTTCTTGAAGGCCTTAAGCCCTCCTAGTGCATGGGGCAGACAGATTAGTAATGAAGGGTCAGCGCTTTAAACCTTGCAGCTGAGCTCCCCATGTCACTTAAATGCTCCATTGTTTCTTTAAAAATGAATTTCTTACAGAATTACTGCTTTTGGGGTTTGTTTCTGTGTTTTTTCTTTTTTACTTTCTTTTGAATTTCCTACATGCAGCATGTGAGCACACCCACTCACTGCTTGCAGCTGGTAGAGAATAATCGCTTCCCTGTGCAAGGGCATTACATTCAGCATTAGCATTCTGCAGTGGAGCTGCTCTAGCAGATCAGGACAGCTCCTCATCCCTCCAGCCTGCTGATTGAATACAGAAATGGCAGCACTTGCCAGGGGAAACCTGTCCCATTACAGCAAAGAGAACTGGACTTCTTACAGTAGTCCCTGCAAAAGCCAAATTATSTATTAACCTCAAACTCCAGACCACACTACTACTTGTACAGTTCTTTGATATCTAAAATTCTTTTTGCAGTTTATATTGAAGAAATTGCGTGCTTAGTTAAGTACTGTTTCTAGTTGTAGCTCTTAAAGATTTGCACCAATTTGATCTTTGAAGCACATGATTTTTTTTCTCCTTCCTGGCAGAGCTATTTGCAGATGAGGATTGGACAGAATCCCAGCTTAACTGTACTTGTATTCGTTTGAACTGAAATGCTTACTTGACAGATGGTTGTTATAGTAGGACATAAAAATGAAGGGAGGTCCTTTCCTCTCTGGAAGGACAGTGAATTTGAGAGGCAATATCTAGAGACTTTATCTGTTCTTGCTCTCTTTGAGAGCAAAGAGCCAAGTTATTTGGGATGGTACTTTCAGGATGCAATGGATCAGTGGGAGTAAAACCCTTAAACACAGCTCTATGTTTAGCAAGGCATAAGATACGTGAGTCTAATGGTTAAAATAAAAGGTGATGGACCCTGGAGGGGTGGATTTTCTGTGACACAAGGGGGTAGATGTTATTGGGAGGCTGTAATTTGCAGTCCAAGGCTGTTGAGTTGAAACTGAGTTTGGGATGAATGGGGTTTTCTTTTGATACCTTTGGAGCCGTATCCTGTCATAAACTTGAGACTTTCTGTGATCTACAGGTAAGTCTTTGCTGTTTGAGTTTCATTATTTTTATAGCTTGCTGGTAAACATGTAGGGCTTGTGCAAATTCTCATAAGAATTTTCTTTGCGTGGGTCTTGTTTATACTATCTTTCT
Source organism: Nothoprocta perdicaria (assembly GCF_003342845.1). Classification (NCBI taxonomy): domain Eukaryota; kingdom Metazoa; phylum Chordata; class Aves; order Tinamiformes; family Tinamidae; genus Nothoprocta; species Nothoprocta perdicaria. The sequence goes on from NW_020456298.1 coordinate 1,743,666, forward strand.
CCAACAGCTCAAGTAGCCTTAAGAAAACATTTTGGGTGGTAAGGGAAAGCAAATGTATACTTACAAATTAGACTGACTTTTTTTTTTTCTTGTAACAAACTAGAAACAGCTTTAGCCTTGCATCTTTTCCACCTTGTCTAAGCTTCTCTGTTTAAGAGCCTGGTTGGAAATGAAAAGATGGAACGTTTCCTTATCTGTAACCGGTTAGTGCTTGGTGCTGGTGGAGASTGAGATACCCAGTCCAGGTGCCTGGTCTTGGTTTCTGTCCAGTAGCAACAGCAACGAGTTCCCCATTTCACTGTATGTAGTCTGTGTCAGCCCTAGCCAGTTGGTATGGCTTGTTATCACAAAACTGCAACAGGAGTTGATCTAGTCTTAATTTAAAGGTCTGAAACCCCTTATYCCAGAGTTAGATTTTTAGCTGTCTACCTGACAGATCAATTTTTGTTTCAGTCTTAAAAGTATATGGTTATGGACAGTGTTTACAAGCAGCTATCTGGTATATGCTTCTGAGTATCCTCCCTGCTTGTGGGCACTCATATGTGGAAAATATACATGCATCTTCAGCAAAATACTTCTGCTGAGTTTACTATTCCCTGTGCTTCTTAGCTGGATGACACCCATTGTGGCCTTTTTATTCAGTTTCTATCACGTCGGGGTATGTGTCTGAGGTAGCCACAGTATCTTTGTGCTGTGGGTCTGGTTATGCCCATGCATTGAAAATGCAGTTGTGTTTTCTGCATATTTAATTCCTTGGGCAATATTGAAGAGGAAGCTGCTTTAGTCATTCAGTATCTTGCTTAGACTGCGTGGCCTAAATATTTTTAGGAAGCAACAGTATCTTGAGGGATTCTGCTATGCTCTCTTGTTTTCATCTTGGCCAGCATTAAGGTGTTCAGCTACATTTTGTGTTTCTGGAAGCTGCTTGACAAACAGAAATTTGCTGCAGCTTTGGCATGCTGTACGTTTGGAAGCTTTCTCTGCTGCYAGCCATCTGCTGCCTAAAACTGACACCACAGGCTACTTCTCCTAGGATCGTAGGATCTGTTTCTTCATCCATGATGCAGCCAAGCTGCTTCCCAGACAACCTGGCTAGTCCTTTACAAGCAAACCAGCAACAAAAAAAAAGCAGGAATAAAATCAGCAGTTGTGCATAATTTAATAYGCTGTTGGATGAATTGTACTGTTGAAATATAAAATTCTGGTAGGTGTGACTCTGGAGAAGTGGTGATACATGGTCTGGACCCTACTCGCTGAGTGGCACGGTTTTCCTGCTCCCCAGCCCATCTGCTCAACTGTCACTTGCAAAAACACTCACCCCAATTTTATATTCGACAGTTATTTTTTTCCTTTTACTTTCAGAAAGATTAACTCCATATAAAAGAAATAGTCTCCTATTTGCAGTATGAGCCCTGGAGGCAATATGACTGTTAATTAAACCAACTGTTAGAAACTGATTTTGTTGCTCTTGTCTTAGACTTTAGATACAGACTTTTTAAGGGGGTGGGAGGCACTTGCTCCTTATGTTTATTTCCTGTTTAATAGATGAACGAGCATGGACATAAACTCGTAGATGGCCTGGACAYGTAGCTGCTGTGTAACTGGGGGTTAAAAAGATGCTGCCTGCTGTGTGCTATGKGAATGCAAACACAAGACTTATGGTCCGAGTCCTCTGTGAATGCCTGATCCTGCTTCTTGCCAGGTGTCTGGTTGAATTCCTAATAAGCTTCTTTGATTGGAGACCTCCTTGGACTGTCCATCACTTGTCAAATTCATCTGCAAAGCGGGATTGCYTCAAGTCAATTGACTTGCCCTTCTCCTGAGGTTCTTCTGTTGCCCTTTCCCTCTGCATGCCCAGACCTGGATGCCCCTCTTCACATGTAGTCACACATCCACATGCATCCATGCCCTCCCTGTTGCTGGTGCTGCCTCTGGCATATTCAAGTCTTTGGCTACCTCATTYGTCTTGGTAGCTGGTGGAAGGATAATGATAGCAAAAGGAGTAAAAAGTACTGGCTTGCAGACATGTCATCTTGGGGCAATATAAAGGTTGTAAAAATGACCACTAATCAAAATGATGGAGAAAACGGATGTCATTCCTCCAGCTCTGGCACAGTAACATGCTTTGAATGAATGGTTGCTGGGGCTGAAGGCAAAGCTTAGAGCAGCAGCATCAAAATTGATGTTAATTCACGCACCCCTCTAGCATTTCCTAGTGCTGCTGGATGTTGCCTTGCTAGATGCAGCCCACTGGAGGAGTCGTCGATTGGGAAAAGGCCTTAATGTTTGGAGTTCATCCACCTTCTTGAGATACAGTATCAGAGCAAAGAGGGGGACAACACCTGGGGAAAATAGCCTCAACAGAAAGATCTGTTTATAAGTAGATGGATCTCTGTAGAGTTTGTTTATCTTTTGTCATCATATGCTCTACTAGAAATATTTGTGCTGTCCTAATGCCCTGTCCTAGCCTTGGAACATGTACTGCTGACTTAATTCSTAGAATTGCAGCACCCGAATTGCAGACAGTTCTGTTTCCAGTTTTTGTCCCTGCATAAACAGGCTTTAAAAGGCCTGTTACAAGGAGGTGCTAACTACAGTTTCCAGAAACGCTCTTGGCTGTGGAGCGTGGGAAGTGAAAGCACCAAGGAGACCAAGGATTGGGCTTGATGTTTGCAACAATACAGCATAATGTCAATATGTAATAAGGACTACTGAGTAAATGTTCTAGTAATGTTGCCTTGAAGAATGGTGGCCTCTGAGCAGTAAATCCTGAAAGGGAACTTGTGACAGTTGCTTCTGTAAAATTTTCTATGAAAATGAAATGTCAAGCTGGTGCTTTGCAGCAGTTGCACAGTGTCCTGCTAGGAGGGGAGCAGGGGACAACRGTGAGAACTTGCTGTGCCCACCAAATCCATGCATAATGTACTTGTGCATACAGAAACTTAGCTGGACTTTTCCTAGAGATGATTTTTTTAATCAGGAGACTATTTGTTTTGAAGTTTACCTGAAGTTCTTGGGTGTAGCTATCCCTCTGGTTTTGTTTTCAGTTAGCATAACAGCATTAGATAAAATGTTTTTGTGGTAATTAAGTAATTCTTTCGAAGTAATATCACGTAACTTTGGGAAAAAAATTAAAAACAATGCCTGTAGTTGCTCATGTGCAACTCTAGACACCCCTCTGAATTTTGTGCAGTTTGATGTTTTGTCTTTGCTTTGTGGTGCTTTATTTTTTTCTTCCTCAGAAGCTCCTAGAACCTGTAACAAGGTATACACAAGGTTCAGTGAGATGCTGTTGTTTTACTTGATAAAATTTCAGYGTTTGTTTTTCTTTTGGATGCTTTCAGAACGAATCATGCAGCTGCAGATTAGAAGGATGAAACCTGACAAAAGAACAGCTCATCTTCATTCTTCATTCCGTGCACTGTGCTTGTGCTGTTATCAAAGATGTCTCTTTTTATAATTAAGACAACAGGGTTGCTGCTGCTGCGTGGTTTCTATGGTATATGTGCTACTAACACACTCCCTTCCATGTGACATATGGACAACTCGGTGTGTTGGTTGAACCTCTCTGTTGTTATATGTGAGTTCTTTCTCTCTTCCCTCCTCCCCCTTTCAAAATATTTAGGTAACGCTTATGTCTATATAGGTGCTCTGCTGGCTCACCTGTAAAACAGTGTAGGYTTTTCTGTTTCACTGAGCTTACATGTCCAGTAAAGCTGTTCTGTTACTATTACTTCTCTTGGGAAATGAAAGGGAAGACCTTTCTTTTTAAAACTTTTATAAGACCTTATTTCTTTGCCATTACAAGGATAATCTTCTCTGTATGACTGCCAAAATTACCAAGGGCCATCTTTAATTTTAAATATTTACCTGTTATAAATTGCAACAGCACATGTTGTTTTGGATACCTCATATAGTTAGTTAAAAGAAATAAATCTGCATATTTGTGGTGCAGAATTTCCTGAAATACCCTTTGAAAAAGCAAGGAAAATGTTTCTGCAGCCATAGCTGGCAATCAGAAAGGCTACCTGTGCCAGAGTACCTTGCATAACCTTTGGAAAAAATCAAGAGAACAGCATGAACTACTAGATTGGTTCAACCTCCATCTGCAGACCAATTGACTCTGACTGTTGGAGGTCCTTTTTAAAGTGAGTTATAGCACATACAAACCTATCATCTCAGCTTGCAGGTGAGTAGGCAGAAGAGGTCAGGGCACAAACATACTAGTCACTCTTTCTAGGCCACGTGGTATAAACCAACAACCCAAACCTTCCTGCAGAAGAGAGATCCAAAGAAGCTGAATCTTTGCTGGTATTAATACTCTCCTCAGCTAAGGAGCTGGCTACCTGAGCTGGCTACCACAGATGCTTTTGAATGCTAGGGTCAAGCTCTGGCAACGTTGGTTTCCAGTTGGAGAATCATCTCAGGAACTGAAGGTGAGGTTGGAAAGTTTAATGAGTATTTCATTGCTTCCAGCTCTTGTGAAGCTCGTTGATTACCCGCATTCCTGTCAGTGATAACTGATTGAGGCCAGCTTGGTCTTTAGTACCTRTTCAGAATATGTCTAGCCGTAACAGGACATGTTCAGTCCTTTACTGCTTGTGCATGGTGTTTGTGCAGACCTCGGGCTCAGGTGATGCTCTTGCCAAACCTGGTTTTCACTTTGTGTTTAGGGGACTGCTTCTCTATGCACTGTTCACCTACTACTAAGCATAAGTGATTGCTTGCTAGTGAAATTGGTGTGAGTGACCTTAATCCCTAGGTAATACTAGGGTAACCCCCCTGGGAAGTGTAAATTCCCAGAATTGCCAAATTGGGGATTTTCTATTTGTTCGTTCAGAAATACGATGATTTGGGGTTCTTTCTAGTTAGAGAAACAAGAAGGGGCTAATTCTTTACTACCTTTAACTTTGGTGGGGAGCTCCTATGGTGAAACTTGGCCACAGCAGCCGCTCTTCTGCAGCAGAAGGTTTCTAATCCTTCAGGTGTGAGGATTGTGCACCAAGAGCTCCTGCTGTGCGTGCTGCAAAATTCCAGCACCTATATGGTGGGCAACTGTAGCTTCCCATGTTGCCCACTCTGAACTCCCATGCTGTCATCTTACGCCAGGGCATCTCCCTGCAGTTTTCCTCCCTACAGCTGTGTTTTACAGGTTATGTTTGGCAAGCTGCTTCTGTCCCCATGCTGGGTGCCTGTTCTCCAGTGCTCTGGTCAAACACTTGTGTGGCTGGCGAGTGCTCTTGGCCCGCGCTGCTGTTCTTTCCCTGCCATTTGGGAGGAGCACTGGAGCCTGCTCGTTGCCTCTTGTGCTCCTGGGGGTGGTGTGTGTTATCAGCCTCCTGCTCTGCTTACCTGGGGGTAACTGGTCTTTGCTCTGGAGGCTCAGGGCTGGAGAAGAAGGGTTTCTCTGTTGTCTCAATGCAAAAGAGTGGCATCTTTTCAGTGGTGGCCACTGATGAGGAAATGGCCGTGAACTTAGTCACCAAAAGTTGGGGGGGGGGGGAAGTTAAGGAAGAAAATTTCTTGACAGCGAGGGTGACAGAGCCCTGGCACAGGCTGCCCAGGGAGGTTGTGGAGTCTCCTGCTCTGGAGATCTTCCAAACCYGCCTGGATGCCGCCCTGTGCCCCGTGCTCTGGGTGTCCCTGCTGGAGCAGGGGGTTGGACTAGATGATCTCTCGAGGTCCCTTCCAGCCTTAAGGATTCTRTGATTCTGTAAATCTGAAATGAGATGGAGGCATGATGACAAGGTGCATCTTCTTGCTTCTCTCTCTCTCAGTAAGTGAATTTTCAGCACACTGGGAAAGTAATGCCCTTTTCTTACTGGGTAGTGTTTCCCTGTGTTCCTGTATTTGTTGGAGTTGGACTTTGTGGAGTCGYCTTCTCTGGAGAACTTCCAAACCTGCCTGRATGCCACTCCGTGCTCTGGGTGTCCCTGCTGGAGCAGGGGTGTTGGACTGGATGGTCTCTAGAGGTCCCTTCCAACCTTGAATCTTCTATGATTCCGTGATTTGCAGATGTGCAGCAGGCATGTGTGGAAGTGCAGCCTCTGTGCTGTGTAGCACAGAAGGGAGCCTCATGCACTGTATCTGCTTGCATCAAAGTGGGATCCTCTTGGTTCGGTCTGTGCCCTCTGGAAGCTGCTGAATGGACTCTGGAGATGGTGGTGTGTACCTGCACAGTTGTATCTGCTGCTTATATATGCTTTAGGCCTGATTTTCTATGCCTTCCTCRGTGCTGAATGGAGTCCCCATTGCTTCCTGAAGTTTCAGGTCTTAATGTGTGGTTGCAGAGCAAGAATTTTAGCAGGAATGGAATAGGTTAAAGTTACCCTTGGCTCTCTTGTGTTGTATGGTAGCTCAGGCTACCCCGAGCGTTGGCGATGGAGCCAAAGAGAGGTGTCTCACTGTACCTGTGTTCAGAAGCTTGCACAAAGGTCTTTGTTTCTTCCTTTCTGAATTGCTGCCTGGAGCTAAAGCTGCCACCGTCCTGAGTGCTCTCCGCTCTCTTCTGTAGTGCGGATGCGACAGCGCATGTGCAGCTCTGGGATTCACCTTGCTCTAGCAGTGCTGTGTGAGCGTAACCCAGTGCAAGCCCTGGTGCAGTTGGGCCCGGTCCCCTGCAGGGGAGCTGGGCTTTGAGCTCYCTTTGTCCTTCACGTAATTTAGGCGACATCGTTGGAAGTCCTTGGCCCGGTGAGAACCCCACAGCCAGCTGTCGTAGAGAAAAAGCAAGATTTTAACCTCATTCCAAACCTTTTCCCTACAATCRGAGGAAATCTGGACTCTAGTTTAACAGCCGGGACTCATCTTTAATGGGCTTAGATAAATATGCTAAAGCTTGTTTGTATGTGAAGGAAATAAAGCCAAGCCAGGAGAAGATAAGCCTTGCTATTAGAGCATCTCTTAGTATCTAAATATCTTTTTTTTGGCCTTAGAAAAGAAGTGATTTAAATTTTTAAGTTAAGTAGAAATACAAGTGCTTATTTGTTTGAACTCCAGAGAAAGATATGTGAGAGTGAATGAAGTCACCAGCAATGTCTGAATTACAGAAGAGACTGTTTTATGCTGCTTATAGAAGATTTTTCTCTTGAGAGTTTTGTATTAATTATCTTATGATAGTGGAGAAAGAGTGAATATAAACCAGAGTAGTAGCATTGTAATGGTAGCAGCATCAAGGAGGAATCTTTTTGAATGTAAAATAAGAAGGTTATACAGAAAGCTATATATTTCAAAAAAAGCTTTTGATTGTGGAAGTAACAGATATAATTTGCTAAGAGGCAATATAGCTGTACAGCTTTATATTTTATAGAATTTTTCTGAAAGGGTAACATTTTTTGAAAATTTATGCATAGATTTTATTGCATTTCCTTTCTTAGGAAACAGGTACACAATCTGAAAATCTGTTTTCAAGCACTTTTTTGTTGCGCACTGCACACTTTAGCATTCTGCTGTGATTGCAACTTCAGCTTAAATCAGTTTAAAAAATGTATTTATGAAAGATTTTGGAAACTTTGCACAGTGGAATGTTGACTCTGTTTTCTAATGTTTGTTATAGCATAATGGCATTAAGGGTAGCAAGTTACAGCCTCATGTTCATGGAGCCAGCTGGAAAGATGTGAAGGATTTCCCAGCACTAGAACTGCATAGGGCATTCTGGGAATCAGCAGACTGCTCTTGGAGACCTTTCTATCCCACCTTTGAATCTCTGAAGCATCCACTCATCACTACTGCAGGTGGGAACCTCTGCTGGGTGAACCTGCAGTCTCATCTAGTCTGGGAATTCTTGCCCATTCAAGACTCTTTTAGAAACTTCTCCTTTAGTGTAACGTGCAGATATTTGGTGTGGCATTTGTATGCTGCCAGATTGCCCTTGTGAGGGTGTAGGATACAGTGTGAAACTAATGTTTCTGGTCCTTCAAAAAAAAAAAAAAAAATTAAACCATTTTTTGTCCTAGAGTTAGGCTTTCACAAATACTGTGGTCTAGTGGAGGGCAACAAAGATGATGAAGGGAATRGTGCATCTCTCGTATAAGGAGAGACTGAGTTGGGCCTATTTAGCCCAGAGAAGAGAAGGCTGAGAAGGGATCTGATCAATATGCCTTAGTACCTGAAAGGGGAACGTAGGGAGGAAGGGGCCAAGCTCTTCTCAATGGTGGCCAGTGACGGGGCAATGGGTGTAAGTTACAACATGGGAAGTTCCATCTCCAGGTGAGGAGGAACTTCTTTCCTGTGAGGGTGCCAGAGCCCTGGCACAGGCTGCCCAGGGAGGCTGTGGAGTCTCCTTCTCTGGAGATTTTCCAAACCYGCCTGGATGCTGCCCCATGYTCTGGGTGTCCCTGCTGGAGCAGGGGCATTGGACTAGATGATCTCTAGAGGCTCCTTCCAACSTCAACCATTCTGTGGTTCTGTGATCTGCAAGTGGTGGTGGGAATCCTGATAATTAGAGTTCAGAGGACTTCAGGKTCTGTGGATTATTAAATATGGTTTCTTGAGCCTTCATCTAGGCATCAAGGAGAGATCTACCCAAGGATAAATTTTCTTTGCACATATATTTATTTGATGAAGTTTCCAAGAACAGCTAGAAAACAAGAATCATTGAAGCTTTAATATGACTTGTGGATGTGCTCTGCTGCAGCTGCTTGCAACCTAATGTTAAGGAGTTGCCATCACTTACAGTACTTGTCCCAGGAGAAACCTACAATTCCATTACAGCTCTCTGAGGTCTCAATGTTGTTACTCAGTATCTTTGAATAACTGTTTGAATTTGACACATTTAGGGAACATGCCAGAGGGTAAAACAAACTTCGCTCCCATTCTTTAATGCTCCAGCTGAAGTGRCCGTGAAGAGGTCTGTGAGGAAAGCGGCCCCTCCGCTCGCCTTTGGCTGCCTTCCAGGCTCTGCTTCGCATGGAAAGTGCAGACCTGTGAAAGGAGCTGGATGGTGGCTGGCTCTGCCACATGATTTTGTGTTAATGAGGCACTAATGCTATGAAAGAGAGGTAGGTGGCTTCAGAGTACCTGTGCCCTCTGTTTTACAGGAATTTCCCACGGGATAGCTTTGTGCTGCTGTTAATGGTGCTAAGGCTGCCTTTGGACTCTTTCTGGAGGTGTTGGGGTGGTTGATGCATGGGCTGTGGCATACAGATAGAGTTACAGTAATCTCGTTTACTTTTCATTCCTTTCTTTCAGAAGTTTTTTGTCCTTAGTTGAATCTAAAGGAGTCTGCTCAGGACACACGTATCTTTTGGCTATATTCAGCTGGCATCTGGGAGATCTAGCAAGACCTAAGCAGCTTTGCAGCAAGTTCTGAAGCTTGGAGCTTATAATCAGTGCATTGACTGCACAACGCTGTGAGGAAAGACCTTGGGTTTTGTGTTTTTAGAGTCCACTGTGTAACATGTTTCTATTGCTATCCCTTAAATTTTCTTCCCATTTTCTTAGATTACTTGTTAATGTAGTTCAGGCCTGCTCTGCTGATGAGGGTCATGTGTGCTCTACGTAAATCAGGTTGTTGCCTGTGTAGCCTTATACCTGCTCCTCAAACATTCCATTGGCATAATTCGGACTTCTGTGTTTGTACACATCAATTTCACATTTTAGGACTTAGTGTGACATTCTAGAGTGGTGATTTTGGAGAATCAAGTAGAAGTTTTGATGTGAAAGAACGATTTCTTATGGAGGAACAGGGAGCTTTACGAAAAGGAAGTACATTGCATATCTTCACTTGTGGCAGTGTTCAGAGTTTTAATTAAAATTGTAGAACCCTTGGAGTTTCAGAATTATAAGGTATTATTAGCCATAAATGTTGAGATTTTAATTTTTCTTTTGAAGAAAAGTTGTCCTTGTGTAATTTATATATTGTAATGCTGTTCTTAAGTGCAAGCTATAGGTTAGGTAGTTCTAATTGGATTGTATAGCTTGCAAAATATGACAGCAACTCATTTCGTCCTGGTTCATCACCATGTGAAAGTAGTTTTTTTTAGCATGTAGATTACAACAAAATTATTTTCTGTACTAAGAAATTATTGTGTGGTGTGACCTTTACCAGTTTATGGCATTGATGTAATGGAAGGGACATTTTTCCACTTGACCTTTACACAATGTGTCAGCTTGTCCTGTAGCGCAAAGTGAGTTGCAAGTGACACCTTTGATGGAAAGCTAACGTGACAGGAGCTTATTGTTTGGAAGAAGATATGTGTTGAAATGTGAAGCCTGTAGTAAATACCATGATAGTTTTTGCATACTTTCTGTCACTAGGGAATGTCTGGCTTAGAAATGACCATGGTGTAAATTGCAGTTTGAACATTGTTTCTAGCAAAACAGACATCAAATAATGATATCTCAGAAGAAAGATTTAAAATGAATAGATCTGACTTCATTATTCTGTAACCAGCTAGTGACTTATTTCCTTCATTTTAACTTTGCTTCTTGTCTTAATATCTTTCTCTATAACAGGAGTGCAAGTCAGATGAACAGTTTTCAGTATGTGGTGTGGAATAAATGTCATCCAAGAGGACAGCGTCTCTTCAGTAATTTATTTAGTTATTCCTATATTGAATAAATATTCTCAAATTATAACTCTGTAAAGAGAAACACTTGGGGGTAGGGAGGAATGCACAGCTTGAAGGAAGTGTTAAGACAACAATTAGGGTAAGGATGGATATCATGAAAAGAGCTGCAAGGGGGAGGAAGCTGTAGCTGCTCTGCTGCTCCAGCTGTGAAACGTAGAGGGCTGAATCTACTCAGAACCACAGAAGTACAATAGGAGAAGGATTTTTTCCCTCACCTTTTGAGGAAAAAATTACAAGGAAAGAATGCTAGTCAGCTATTTCAGGTTTCTTGTTTTTCTTGTTATAATTCTAGTATTTGTTTCTGCCCTGGTTTTGAAGATTCTGGTGCTTTCTGCAAGCAGAAATTATTCCACTATTAAAACAAATGACTAAGATAATTTTTTTAGTGGAATGCAGGATTTATCTGTGAGTATTCAAGTAATGAATTACCATGATTTTTAAAAACCACTAAGCAGCAGGAATGATAAAAGAGCAGCAAATACCATCTGCCTGATCTACATATTTTACCACAGTTCTCCTCAAGCTGTCCGGTTAATGGAAAGAAAGAAGCAGGGGGAGGAAGGAGAGGGAGGGGGGGAAAAAAAAAGGCTGCATGGGTGTGGGATAGGCAAGCAGTCAATTGCATTTGCAGGAGGTGTTTGTTTGTAACTAATAAATAAAGAATTGCTTTTCTACATTCATTCACTTCACATCCACAGTATTTCAAAGATACACTTCAGCAGTTTCGATAGTAGAGGATGTTGCTGGACAGAATGAAGGTGAGATGCTGGACAATGGTGTTTGTTTTGTTATATTAGCACACCTTTTTAGAGTGTGTATGTGTAGAACTACGGAAGTGTGGCAAGTGTACTGTCATAGTGTGAAATCGCAGCGAAATTCACAACTGCAGCAATATTTAGTCATGACTCATGTGAAAGGTATACATTAGTTACTGTGAAACTGTATACTGGCAAGAACATTTTTTACACTCTTAATTTGTAATCGGCATATGCTATGTAAAAGAAGTAGGCATTAAGGTATTTATGTTCCATGCTTGCAGGAAATTGAGACCTGCTCAGCTGCAAGCCTGGAAGTAGAACCCAAGTCTTCCAAGTAGCAATTCTGGGACCTTCCACAGGACTGCAGTTGGAAAACATTCTGGTTTTTGTATGTGGCTTCATATTGAAATGGCAAATTCCATGTCCTTTCTAGAGCACCTGCTTTTCAGAAGCCTTTCAGGAGAGCGTGGCAGAGCCTGAACCTCTGTCTAGGGCCATATTTCTAGCCTGTTTCCTCTTCTTGTATCTTTAGCTCAAGTCAATCTCTGCTCCTTTTTTCCCCTTTCCATTCTGGCTCTCATTCTCACATGGCTCTCAGTCAACAGATAAAATGGTCTGGCAGCTTTAATTTCCAGCTGGAGAAGGCTTTGATGAGCAGGTGGAGAGGTTGCTGGAGGCATGAGATGTTGCAGGCTGACGCTGTTATGTGGGTGCCAGTATTTGCTGGAAGAAGGCAGTGGGCCTATTTTTAAAAAGTTCAAAATTTAACTGTGCTAAGCACAGAGACTAGGAAAGTTGCCTTAGCTCCGTTGTACTTAAGCATGCAAGATGCTTTCCTGTGGGTGCTGTGGTGGGAAAAGGCCGGGGGAGGTTGAGCTGCGTGGCAGCTGCTGCCATTGAGTGGTGGCTGCTCTTCCTCTGGGAACTCAATCCAGGAGGACATCTTGCTGTGCCTAGTGGTCAGTGAGGTGTCATCTTGTGCCTAACTGCTCTGCTGAATTGGGACTCAAGTGGAGTTTTAGGGCTGTGGAGACTGCGTAAAAAGCCTTTTGGTCTTCTCTGTGCTGGCCTGTGCCAACATCCTTCTGTGGAGCCTTGCTCGGGGTTTAGGTTTTCAGGGGGGTAGTTTTTGCGCATGAAGCATTTGGACAACTTCAATACTGGGATTGGGGCAGTAGGGACAGCTGCATAGCCAGGATGAAAAGCAGATCATAAATGAGAAAAAGATGAAATGCGTGTATGTAAAAGGGAGGTAGGGAGAAAGTAATGAGAGAAGGAAAAAAAACCCACAAAAAGACTGCAGGATCCCTTTTGTTTTAATAGGAAAAAGAAGACTGGGCTATATCTTTTGAAAGGAGAAGATTAAGAGATGACTCCAGGAGGCAATACAGTCTTTTATAGGGAAGAGAGTCCTGTAAAAGGATAAAAGGGCACTAACCTTTAAGAAGAGATCAAGTTAGGAAAGGGATAATACAGAAATTCTTGTGCAAAAAGTAGCTAATATTATGCAATTATAGCTGTGCTTTTATCTGAAAATCTCATGCAGGTGTTAATTAAGCCTAACGAGGATCCTGTGGAGTAGTTAGTACAGGACCTAGAAGCAGAAGGAAATGGGGTTATTTGCCCAAGATGGTGAAGCAGTTGTGTAGGACTGCTCTTTGGGTGAATGTGCAGCATGAGACTTCAGTGGGCCGTCACAGCCACAGGCAGAGTTCTCCTGCCATGAAGCAGGGCGTACACATAGGTGTGTAAACAGAAACTAAGAACACATTCTCTTTCCAGTCCTTACCCATTCTTGATTATTTCTGGATACATTCCTGTTTCTTTTTTCCGTTGTCAAATGTTATGCTTAAGCTGCAGGATTGATGTCTCAAAAGCATTTTTGTGTTTTCAAGAATTTTCAGGAACTCCTCGAGCACTTTGTTTGCAGCGTGTTGGGCTTTGAGTCGCTTGCTGTTCTTGACCATGTTCCAAGTAACGTGTCTGGTTGCCTGTTTCCTCTTTAGTTCTGTAGGCTTTTTTTTCCTGCTGATGAAGTTTGGGAGTTCCAAGCCTAAACCTGTCAACATTGCTGCATTTGGTGGGTCTAGAAGCCCCCTTACAGATTGGATGTGGTGGATGCTTTCTGTGCGCCCGTCCTGGTGCACCGGCATAGGTCCGTGTCAGAGGTGATTCTGAGTGGCAGCTCATGGAAGTGTGGCACTATAGCACTTCTGTTATGTTAGAGGGATGCCTGGGTCCTTTGCTTGCTGCTATGCAGCTGGTGTATGCCAATTGTGAAAGCATAATCACTCAAATGGATAAGAATATTTTTGAGGAGACTCGGAAAATGTTTAGAGGTAAAGACTGCTTGGGACAGGTTGTCACCCTTGGGTTTCTCTTCCAGTCATGGGAAGGTGCTTCTTGCTTTGCCACAGTGGAGCAGTTCAGGGCTGYGAGTAGAAACTGAGAAAGTGGGAACATGTGTGCAGGGAGTGGAGAAAGGTTTTGTTTGCAAGCAGTGTTGTGGCAGAAGGCAGCGATGTGCAATGCGACGTGACACAACTGTGAAGCTGCCGACATCAAGTACAGCTCGATACAGTGGAGGAGGTGGCTCATCTGTGCTTAATGTGGTGAGACAGATCTTTGTTACAGCTGAGCTTGAGAGCCCATTCCTGTACAGAAGTTTACTTTTCACAGTATTTTGAAACCCATACGTTTATAATTTTTTACCAAATTTGATATGCTTCACAGATATGTCAGGAAATATTTAATGTTTTGAAATTAGGGATCATTTGAACTAAGTGTGCTTGCTATATGGCTCCCTAGGGATGGGAAAAGGGGAGGGGGAGCCACAAGCTCTTACTTGGCAGCCTGTCCCTTTCATCTCCCCCAGAGCTGTGAGATCAAACCTACAGTTGTCACTGTGGCCAAATGGTTTTAGTTATTTTGTGTCCTCCTCCATTTAACACATTGATGCTGAAAGCTGTCCTGAGATCAAGCGTCCTGAAGATGCTATTTAAGAAACAGTCAGAAGCTGGGAATGTGGAACCCTGTAAATCCTTCAGAAATTCAAGAGAAACTTGAATTGCTTTCAAGGAAGAAAAACTAAACTGCTAGCTGTGATGGAGAGCGCGTGACAGGAACAGAGGTGGGAGAAGCTGTGGTGAGGGAGCCTGGAAGCTGCCGAGGAGCAGCGSTTGGCTTGTAAGGCCGAGTTCAAAGGGAAGGGGCTTAAGACACTATTTATTAACAGTTGGCAGTTATTCTGTGTTCAAGTGGCATAGTGTCCTCTGTCTTTGAATTCTGCTTTCTTGAACTAATGAAATCATTGGAACTGATCAAATGTGGAAATCTGTGAGTTGATCTTGATTTATGAGGAGGCAAAAGAGTCTGAGAACAAACCTCAAATGCTGTAAACTGTTCTTGCTTATTGTTTCGTTCTTAGAATATGATCTCTGCTGGGTGAAGGGCAACAATGACATCCAGAAACTTCAACAGTGATGGATAATGGAAACTGGGAGAGGTGTCTAGATCAAGCTAAGTTAGCCTCTTTTAATAGATTTAAAACCTTTTTTGTTTTGCATCTACTTATTCAAAGTGCTGGAAAAGGGAATCAAATTAATTCAAAGGTGAAATGTTAATATCTGCAGGACATCGAAGATGAGAGGAACGAGAAAGGGAGAAGAGGGAAAGGGGAAATTAGTGGATGTGTATATTTGAGATATCAAATGTAAGTGTGGGGACCTGGGATGTGACAAACCATTAAATACTGTTGTGGGAACTCATGAAGGGAAGCATAGGGGCTGAGAGATATATCTATATATGTATATTTACTAAAAGCATATTCTGGCCTCCCGCTCCTTATCAGTAATGAATGGACCCTCTGTTTTCAGCTCTGTTCCCACCAAGACTTCCTTTCTCTTTCTCCCTTTCTGTTTCTAGAGAAAAGTGTCAAGTTTCCTTGTGGCATTTCCCCCTGAAGTTTTCAGGGGAACTGGTTTAGAGTTGTTTATGTATTTATATTGCTTTATAGTTCTCTGTGTTCATTCTGTTAAAAGAGAGYGAATGTTTGATGCATTTTTATCAGTATGCTGTGCTGCAGAATGAAGATAATGTTGTGTAATTGCATTTTGGTTTTGGTTATGCTGATGTCTAGCTGGTGACTTGAAATAAGCTCGCCGCTTCAGTTTTCGTGCAGAATAGTCCATGGGGACATTGCACAATTTAATACATTCTGTATTATGAAATCTGTGCTGCTTTCTTTCAAACTTCATCTTAAAGCAGCTCCATACCTAACACTAGTGTTTCTTAGCCTTCAGTTTATGCTGTTTTGTCCATTTTTATATTTTTAATATTAAATATAAAAGCSTTTGTACAATGCCCCTTATCTATAATCATTTTTGACTTTTAATTAAAAAAGTATTTTTTTCAGACTGTTTGAGGATGATATTTGAATGTTTAGGGTAGGAAGTAGCGAAAGAGCTTGTTTTTTGTCTGACGCTTGGGACATAGAATTTTAATTCCACAATATGTGCTTGAATAGTGTTTTTAGTTACAAAGTCTTTTGATGTAAAAGATGTAAAAGCCTATCTCTTGATTTAATTCCATGTAGAGTACTTAAAACTTGCTTTTGAAAATGACCGATATCACAGTTTTAATGCATTTCACTGTAGAACATTGCTGGTTTTGTCTTTAGTATTGGTTGATAGGCCTGTTTTCCAACTGACCAGTTACATTTGGAGACTATTCATTTGGAGACAAAGAAAAGACATTGGCTTGGAGATTTTTTGGAGCTAGGAAAGGGATGCAGTGAGTTGGGCTTGGTTCTTTTTCAGTTGAAATGAATACACAGATGAACAACTGTCAGCAGTGTGAACTGTTCTGACTAGAAACACTCCTCAAAGTTCTTCCTCACCCGTCTCCAATAAGCGAAAGAGCTGTGTTGCATTTTTGCATGATCGTTTTAAGAGCAGAATTTAACTTGGAATAGAAAATGTCATTGTGCTGTGTATCTGTACATATCTTTTAATGCAGATTCAGCCTGGAGTCAGCAGGACRTGTTTTTCTTTATAGCTGTACAATTTTGTATGTAGTGACAGTACTGTCAGTACCACTTACAAAATAATGTTGATATCAAAGCGCACTGGAAATCAACTTTTTCCCCCCCCCTGCTTCTAATGTATCTTTCAATGTTATTTTAAATTATTTTTGCTGTTAATGCATATTGGAAATGCAGGCGTCTCAGTGGTATGATTGCGAGTTTGATGCCGACAACAGAAGGCATCATGAAAAGCAAACAGCCAGCCAGTCATGGCTTATTTTGCATTGTGAATTGATTAAAACAGGACTTATGTCTTCAAGAAAATGGTTGATGCATTTAAAAAGAGAAAAAAAGTCTTGCAGTGTTTGAAAYGAACTAGGTTGAAAAAATTTGAAGATAATGTCTATATAGGTATATACTATATGGAATTACATCATTATTTTAATAGAATTATATAGAGATGAGTAAAGGGTTGTCACATATTGTGAGCTGCTCATTATTTCAGCAACTGTTATCCATGTTAAAGGTAGTTTTTAATATTTAATTACCACAGCTTTTAGGAAATTATGGAAGCAACTTGCCTATGCACCAATATGCAACTTGCCTATGCACCAATGTAAAATACAAATACAAAAACTATAACTATACAAAACTATAACTATACAAAAACTATATTGTAAAATACAAATACAAACACTCTTACTATTAATAATGTTGCTTTTAATATTTTCTGGAATATCAGATTAGGAGCAGTGCAGATGAAGTTGCTAGTATACTGCAAATATGTTTGATCACTCTGACCTATATTGTGTATCTGCTGCTTTGTCTGCTCCATTTCTCTCTCGGCTGACACTTGTTTGGATTGTTGTTTGCTGGGTAGGAGCTGCTTTCTCGTGTGTGCATCTGCTGTGCTCGGGTTATAGCCCGGGCCTCGGCCCGCTCTGCGAGCCAGCGTTGCTGACTAGGATCTGCTCTGCTTGCCGGGCCGTGATCTTGCAGGGACTTCCCGTGTGGCCTTGTCTGGAGCCTCCTGATGCCTCTGGAAAGAGCAGCTGGGAGYGTAATGCAGCCTTAGAGCAGCTGCCAGCTGGTAGTGAGAGAGGAAGGTGGGAAAGCAGCGTTTTCCCAGCACTGACCAAAGCTTGAGAGAGGAATYGCCCATCTGAGTGTCCTGATGCCTCCCTCTGGATGCTTGTTCCTCGCCCTGCTGGGGCTCCCAGCAGGACCTGGCCCCCTTCCTCCTTGCTGCTCTGCATGTTGGAGCTTGAGGTTGCTCATGAACCGTCCTGAAACCCTCTGAGCCCTGTGCAGCTGTGCCCATGGATCACCGCTCAGTTCCTCATGTCACTACGGCCAAGGGAACGCCTTGCACACAACCATGACAAGGTGCTAGTGATGGGGCTGCTGAGGGGGCCCCACAAAACAGAAACGCTGCTTGAAACCCATTCTGCAAGTCTGCGTGGGGCTTGGGCTGGTGTCCTTCAGGCAAGAGGTTTCACGTACAGCACAGACTTTTCCATTTTAAAATAAAAACATAGATAAGCCTGGGGTTGTGGCCTCTCTGCAACTTCTGAGAATCCCACTTTTTGTTCAAAGCCTAAGTGAATACTTTCAAATTCAATGTGAACTAAAGGAGAAAAGTCATTATCTGCCAATGTGTTGCATTTGTTTTTATATGATTTATAACAGCTGAAACTTGTCTGTACTTGTAATTTARAAGCTTTCAAGCTCTTAACTTTGCCACAGCACTAACAATCTGTACATTAAAGCCTGAAATGTTATGCATTAAGGATGTAGCAATTTTCTGGGTTGTAACTGATTTAGACTGAGGAGGAAAAATGTGGAGTTCATGGAGGGACACAGAATCTGCTTGTGAATTGCTTGTGAGAAGCTATTCGGACACTGCTCTCTGGCTTTTCTAGCCAGGGCTATTTAGGAAACCAGTTTTCCTTTTTCTCCATCTCTCYTCCACTTTACGTGTACTGATCTCATACGGAAAGGAAAGAGATGGTAAATTGCGAATGTCATACAGCAGCTTCTGATATCAAATGTGACTTCAAATCCTTGCTGTGGTGCTTGGATATTCTGTGTCCTGGGTTTGTTTGGCAATTTGGGACAYTTTGGGTAAATCAGGGGTTCAGCACAAATTTCATGTGCGGCTTCGTCATTTAATGCACCCTGTATTTCAATTCCCCTTTGTCAAAAAAGAGGAGATATTTCTTATCTCCTGGGGGTTTGGGGAAAAACCGCTGTGGGAAAAGATACTGCCCTCTATTTAGGTGTGGTGACGGAAGTGCTTGTGACTGGGAAAAACATTTAAAATGAGAACARCTAAAGAGATGAGCCTGAGCAAAGGCTACCTGTGGCTTTGGGGCCCTCTTCACTCTTGGGTGGTGGAAGGAGGAGAGAGAGGAAAAATTCCTATTGTGACTAAGGAAGGTAAAGACTCCTGGGATGCTTTCGCCTTTTTGCTTGGTTTTAAGTTTGTGGGACAAAGACTTCGGAAGACTGTTGTGGTTCAGTGTGAACAAGCTAGTACAACCCTAAAGATATATATATAATATATAATTATATATTATATTATTATAATTATAATTTTATATATAATTTCTTTGATTATATACTTTGATTTATTTTCAAGCATCAGTTTCATAGCTTTTTCTTTTCTTTAATACCTGCTATCTGTAGTGTTTATAGTTGTGTCACACTGTGCGTATTGGTGAGATCCTTAAAGTTCAGGGGATGATCAGAACAGTCCATGCCTTCCCCCAGTGTTCACCAATGGAGCAGTAATGCCCTGCCCTTGAGAAAGGAGGACCTGCATTCCTGCTTCATACCCCCTCGAGATTCTTTGGAAATGATCCACTGAACTGCTCTAACATCAGAGTCCTCAAACACTTCATTCTGCTGTCACATCCAAATGATTCATTTCTTACACTGTTCAGATTGCTGTCACTTTAACTTTGAATAAGATGAAAATCGGAGGCAAAGACCTATCTAGTGTTACAACAGAGTGAAGTGGTAATTAAAAGTAGCTTCAGACTCCAAAGGATGCTTGAAAGCCAGGATTTCAGCTTGCTCAGCTGTTCTTCAGGCAGACTTCAGACTGCCTTGGTTGGGTTGGGTGGGAGGCTGTTCTTTTTCTTGGAGTGGAAACTAAACTCCACCTGCTCTGCAGTCAGACCTTTGAAACGTGGATGGTGGGTTCTCTACATGAAGGTTTCACTCTGCAGATGTGTTCCAGTTGCTGCAGAGTCAGGACCCGTGTGGCTCCTGTGCGCAGCTGCTGTTGCTCCGGTAGCTCCAAATGTTCCTGCTGTGTGTGTCCCGAGCCCCGGGTATCTATCAGGCCTGCCCTCCAAGCGGACACCCTGCCAGCAGCCACTCTGGCTCTATTGGGCTGGTTGCAGGGGCAGCGGCGAGTGGAAGGTACCAAGGGTTTGCTGGGTACCAGTGAAAAGAGAACAGATGGTTAGGACTAGCTGTCCAGTAATCCAYAGGTAACCAAAAATTCCCTTTAGTGTATATTCAGAGTGTTTGGGCATGCAAAGAATTTCATACCTTCTACTCTGCATCTGTTTAGCACTGTTACTTGGTTAATTATTTTATCCTTAAATTAAAAACATAGGTGTACTCCAGTTTCTTGCACTCCTTAAGCTCTGTTCAAGGCATTGCATGCATTTGGCCATTGACTGGTCTGCATGTTCCTCTGGAAACAATTTTGCAGGAAACCAATGCTAGTCCKTGGGCTGTAAAGACTTCTTGCTTATTAGGCTGCTATCCAGGTGTATTTCGGTTGTGTATTCCTGCTCCCCGTCAGACTTCAGGCTTGGAAAAAGAGGGATGTAGGTTGAACACAAAGATGTCTAAATTATTAAAGGATGGGTAAAATGACAGATGAGTGCTTGTATTCACAGTACAAAATTGGGGAACTATGGGCAAGGTCATCTGACTTTAAGTGCTTTAACTGTAAAATTAATGGAAGGATTATGTGCATATATAACTCATAATTTATTAACTCATAATAAAAAATCTGTTTTTCATAGGGTATTTTAGAAACCAAAAGCATAGATATTTTCAGAAAAGCAGAAAAGAGAACAGAGAAATTTCTTGTGGATGGAAATCTATCCACAATCTATCTGTTTTATTTTTTATTTTATTTTTCRTTTTAAGCTATGATCTAGGAGTAGTATCTTGCTCAGGAAATTTTTGATATGTGTTGAGTCAGTCCCAGGATAAAGGATCATTTTCTGTGCTCTTTCTTAGTCTTCTCTCCRCAGGCCTGCTCCAGTGTGCAGGTGGAAACAAGATGCTTGATGGACCTTTGAATGGGATTCTGAGAATCTTTAGTTCTTACTAAATAGGTAATGAAGTAAAATACCGTTGAGACCGAGTATGCAAAAACTCTTCAGTCACCATGGAAACTTCAACGATTTAAGAAAAYGAACACTGGGAAGGTTAACTGGCTCTGGAAGCATCTAGCAGATGACAAAAAGCTCTAAGGACAGCAACATCTAAACTCCGTGTAAAACCAAATCTAAAAATCCTGTTTTAGACCCTTCAGTTTTTTTGTGGGGTGTTTGCATTATGGGGCAGGACAAGTACTCTTTTCTAGCTGAAGAGACAGTTTCTTATATAACTATCTAGTATTTTGTGGGACAGTAACTGTCTTCACACTTATCAGTAAGGAGCATAGATAAAGCGCTATGAATATAAATATGTAGTATGTAACAAATAAGGTTTGGTCGTAACTGTAACGGTCTTTTTAGATGTTTTAAAGTGATGACAAATAGTTCTTATAAATTTGCTCTTCATGGGAACGAAAATAAATGTATCCTGAAATATTTAAAAAAAAAAAAGTAGCCAAATGTTCTCATATGGTCAATTAAAAATTATGTAAATGGCTTCCTTTGCTCAAAGCTATTACAAAATAGGATCCTAAGAGATGAAGATTTTCTTAAACTGCTGTCTGTTTAATGGAGTGCAGCAGTAAGTCARCCTCTTCCATGTCTGTACCCTTGGTTAGCTTTAAAGTTGAAAGGAATGCTTGAAGTACATTAGGCAGTAACGGATGGGGATGAAGGGTAATTTAGAGACTGTCTTTTGCTGTTTGCACAGAAGTAGTGAGCGTCAGCTGAGATCTGCAGGAATGTTGCAGTTGTAAAAGTCAGCAACAGAATACAGTGAAATAAAAGGCTGCTAAAGAGAATTACGCCTTATTTCAAAACAATTCTCTGTAAAAGAGTATGTCTTTAATACATCAAAGTTCCTTCATTTCAGAACAGTAAACAAATGCCATGTGTCATAATACTTCATTAAATGGGGAAGTTCTTTCTCTTCATGTCAACTGTATTTTGGATGAYTCTGAGGTCTTTTCTGTGTTGGAATAACATGCTTGAAGAGCTAAAAGGAAGGTGAAAGAAAGTAATGTCTTTGTCTAATGGCTTATGAATAACAAAGACCTCCTGTGAGGCTACCTCTAAGTTTCTTGGCTAAGTCTGACCTAGAGACTTAGACCTAGAAAGTCTGGGGGCAAGGGATTTCARGAGGACATGTTCTTGTTGGGACCTCAACAAGAACACATCTTCAGTTATCTTGCTGAGCTCAGCCTTAAAACCTATGTCTAAGTTATCTGTGACAGATGTTTCCTGACCTGTAAACCCCCACAGATGGAAGTTCCCTGGTCTCCCATGCAGTTAGTGTTAGTGCTTTGCCATCTGTTTTATATACCCACATACATATATATATAATACATTTTTTGTGATCTCCTTTTCTGTAATTCAGGTCTGTTATTGAAGACCCCAGTTCTTAAACATGAAAACTGTTTTGTTAACCTCTTTCTTTGCAGCTTCCTAATGCATACTAGTACTGATGGTTATTCCCTTCAGTGTTTATCTACATTAGATTAAGGAACATTGCTTATTGCATCATTTTTTGCATGATRTGTGTCCTAGACTTACTTATGATCATTTCCATGACTTCTGCTTGGTCCAAATCTCTCCTGAACCTCAGCTTTGAAAACTGGACTGAGATGAGCCTTATTTGCCTGCTTCCTTGCCCAGCAGTTGGCACTGAGGTGCCTTTATCTCTCCAAGCACTAAAGGCATCAGCAAGGTTAAACAGAGTGGCCTCCCAAAAGGGAGCCCAAGAGGAAGAGCCTGAAACCCTAGTGCTGCAGTGCTCAAAGCTGGTACAGCTGGCATCAGTTTGAACATAACCCCTAATGACAATGCTGAAAGGATAAACAATCATCCAGTTTTGAGACATGGCAAGTGGATATGGCCAGCAATGCAGTTTATAAAATACCATTGGAACAAATTATTTAGAAATGTCTGTTAGTGGAAACTAATTAAATTTGGTAGACTGGAATATATAAAGCAGGATGCAGCCAAGAATTAACATAACAAGAGAGAACCAATTGGCATGTGGATTCACTTATCTGTTTTCCTTCCCAAAATAGCCTCAGTTTCTAGGCCTAGGATGCTTAAGGGTAAAACTGTGGAACAGCTGGACACAAACACAGAGTTAGTGTCATTATGCTGAAGAAAGTTAGTGTCATAAGATGGATTTTATTAATATGTTTTTCCTTCAATGCAAATTTTCCAACTGTTTGCCTTGGGTACAGAGGAGAGCRGTGTGCCTTCCCTTGGAGCACCTGGGGCTTATAGTGTGGAATCTTCCATAAACCTGTTTTGTTGACCCCTATTTTTTTGCTTGCTTAAGTCACAGTAGTACCTCAAAATCCTGTCACATGAATCTCAGAATAGCCCCATATTTCTTGYGTTATGTAAGACGTCAGCTCGAACATAAACCAGTTTCTTCCTTCTCTCCAAGCCATTACTAGTACCCTAATTTGCAGTTTGGCCTTGAAATCTTTCCTGAAGACTGTTGGTTGGTGATGGTGCTATTTTAAGTGAGCCCTTGGGAGGCTTTGCAACAAGTCCTGCAGTGTTGCCCCTACGTAGGGGAAAGTCAGTCTTCCCGTGTGCTCAACCTCTCTTTTGGCAGCTGCGAAGGGTCCGCAGAGCTCCAGTGCAGGCAGCCCAGGAGCACGAGCTTTGAGTAAAGGAAGGTAATTCCTACATGTTGTAGCATTATGAGGTCATTGGTCACAATCTAATCTTTCCTCCTCTTTTGTATTTTTTGATGTCTGTGCTTGAAATTTCCCATAGAAGCTAAATGCTAATCTTTATTTTTCTTTCTAAAGTACTGACTTGAGTGTCTCACCTAGACCCTCAYGTCTTGTGGAGCTATTGACAAGTAGTGACTTCAGAGATGTCTTAAGAAGGAAAGTCCTGCCTACTTTTTTGAATCATGCAAGATCACCTGGCATTTCTTTCCAGAGCTGGGCTACTAGGTATATATGCAGTACATTTACACRTATCAGAAGAAGTTCTGGCTATATATTGCTTCTGACATGAAGCCCACAAGTCTGTGTGATGCAACTTTTTGTGGACTTTTTGATTTAGGTTGGTTCTTGGGCATGTCCTTACTGCCTTTTTCTTTTGTCTGTAAAAGACAGCTCTTACACCCTTGCCTAAAACTTTCCCCCACTGATGGTAACTGTTGTCCCCTGCTGTCTGCCGTCACTTGTCTGCACATATGCTGTGGCAGAGAGCCCTAGGTAAAGAAAATTACTTAAGACTTTCTTACAAGAGTCTAAAGAAACTGGTGTCCTAACTTCTGTTTCATATCGTGTGGTTGTAGTCAGGATACGTGGACCTTTTTTTCTATGTYAAAATGCAGGTATAGCACCTTGCCCTGCTTTGGGCCTCGTTGAAGTCTCCGTTGTAATTTTTCTTTTTTGCCTATATGCATCTCCTCTAATATCAAGAGAGCAATGTACTGCACTTCTCTTGGTTCTGGCAACATCAAAAGTCCTACCTACTAAAATGTAACCGAGGTGTGCAGGAGCTGGTGGGCAGCAGTTCCCTCATGTTTTTGTTGTCAAGGTTTCTGGTTAGGATCAAGAAAAACACATATTTGAACAATCTAATAGTCAAGTGACAGAATGGTCTAAGAGTCTTTTTTCGGCAGGTCTGTCCCTGTGCATCCTATTGATGGGTTGAATATGGAGTTTTGTGTTATATACTTGTATCCAAAAGGCTGTGCATTTGAATGCCTTGTGCTCCCTAATAAGGCAATAAATGCCAGGCCATAAATGACTGTATCCTTCTTTTGGTCCTCGCTTATAACCAGGTTCTTGATGGATTCTGAGCAGTGTCTTTTCCCACCATGTTCCCATGTGCCATGTTATGGGAGCTTGTTGTGCAGTTTCCTTGTGATGGCAAGGGYAGGGGATTTGTTCAGCTGTGGGCCCTGAGAAATACACTTCCACAGCTGAAAATGTATCTCTGAACTAGTTCTTTTTCAGTGTGTAGTGAAGATATGTTCACTTTTCTCTTCCAATGAAGTCTAATTTTTGAAAAACAAGCAGCAGACGTGGATCAACGCTACAGGGTGAGAGTATGGGCAGAACAAGTCAACTAGGGTTAGGTTCCCAGTGCAGGAATCTGGGACCAGCTACAGTTATTCGTGACCACCCTGAGAAAACATCTGACAGTGATGATGCTTCAAGGCAYGTCATGCCAGCTCAGATGTTAATTTAGGTACAGATTTGACATGGGCAATTTTTTCTCTTTCCTCTCACGTGCAGGAACACTGTGTTAGACTGCGCAAATACCTCTCAGGACTCCCAGCCATAGGTGAAAAGGGCAGGAATGTTTTCTTGGAGGCTTAAATAGGTGATGAGCACCCCAAAGCCAATGATGGACCATTCCTGTTGTGCCTGCTGCTTTCCTCAGAATAAAGGCCCTTCGTGCGCCCCACATCAGAGTGGTGGGCAGGTGCTTCCCCAAAACGAGCTCRGGAAACTTGAAGAGAATGAAGGCGAGCGGGCACTTCTGCTCTCCTCCCTCTGCCATTGAGTGTGGCCGTTCCGTGTGGCTCTCAGCGGCGAGCCCAGCTCGGGGCAGCAACTCTGAAGGCCAGCTGAAGTATCGGGGGCACGGGTGGGAGCTGCCGGCAGAGCYGTGCGGCCGCAGAAACCGGCGTCCGGGCTGCGCGGCCCCGACACGGCTGGGGCTGCTGGCGGGGAGATCTCCTGTTCACATCTCTGCATCCAAGATSGTGTTAGCACCGCAGTGGGCAGAGCGGACTCCGTGCCAGCCCTGCCAAGGAAAACGTGGGTCTGCTTTGTGCGGGTTGCACGGGCACATGTGTGAAGGCTGGTGGGGCAGAGCCTCTTCCCTKTGGGGAAGTGTGGGGCTGATCTCAGCGAGAGCCTCTGCCCGCATCTATGACAAAAGATAAGAAATAACAATATCAGTTTAATTGCACTGGCCTACGGAAAATATTTATCCTTTAGCATTTAGGTATTAGTAGATGCGACTTGTGATTTTTTTTTTCTATCTCATCTGCACAGAAGCAGAAGAGAGATAATACTGATGATAGGTTATTGTAAAAATAGACCATTTCGCTAAAAGAAGAAAAGGAAAACAACCCCTCCTTTCAGGATGAAGAAAATAGGCAGTAAAGAGCATGCACAAATAAACCTTGTTTTGCTAGTAATGTACTGAAAATGTTAAAGGCATGCTAATCGCACAGAATTGTAGACAGCAACGCCACAAGCAACGCCACAAATACTAAATTGTAAAGGTTTTTTGTTTGCAGCCTGCCTCAAAATTCTCCATTTGACACCATCAAAGGTGTTCTGGTTTGGATCGAAAAGGCTTGTTGTCTGATGTGTGTATGCTTCTGCTAATACACTTGTTCTATAGAGATTAAACATATCAGAAATAATCTTCTGTACTTGAAACTATACTCTTTTGTCTTATACGTAGGGAAGGAAGACAAAATAACAACTAATGTCTATAGAGAAGCATTTAATCTAAGAAACTTGTGGACCTCTGGTAGAATCAAAGCACTCTTACGGACCTACAGTTGTTTTTCCTTGAAGCTGAAAGTAAATCATTTTGCTGGTTGGCAAACTAGATGTAATTCAGGAGAGCCTAAACTGAGACTATTGGTTAAATTTCTATAAACACATGTGTGTTTTCTGCTGAAATGTGTTGCTAAGCTATCATTGCTGATCTTCTAGTTCTTGCTCTAATAGTGCTATTTTTTAAAAACTCAGTTTTGGACCTCTCTGATTTGTTTAAAAATGGAGCAGCAGAGAGTAGGGATTTTCTTGGAATTTAGTTCAGAGTTGTTGGTCTAGGAAAACAGCATGGTTGAAAGCCGTGAGCAAAATTTTTGGAGTCTTATCAAATTACAACTCTGAAAATGGTGGGAAGTCTGCAGTTTTGTTGTTACTGAAGAATAAAACAGTACTCTGGATAYCTGATGTTGTCCATGGTAGCCTTAGTAAATTGAACCTAGATGATAAGAGACTGAAATATTTTATGAAAAGGGAAGGCACTATCTGTGGGGTGCATTTGATTTCTCATTGACTTATGTTCTGTGTTTTTTGCTTCATGTAAAATAGAAAATTTTTGTCACTGTTAAGTAACATTAGCTTTTTTTTTTTGGAAATTTAATATCTAGCTGATAAATTTAGACGAAAATTGGAAGAACTGGAGAAAGAGAGAAATTCTTTGAAATTTCAGCTTCCTTCAAGACATCCCTCAGTTAGCAGTTTTTTGGACAGATTTGCTACTCAAGTTCAAGCAAYGCTGCACTGGGCCATAGAGCGGTAAGTTTGTTGGTTTCTTATCATATAAAGTGACACTTCATTTTTCCTGAAACACTGAATGCAACYTGGGAAAAAAGAATACAGAATTTTAATGACTTTCTAGCATATCAGTGTGCCATCTTTGTTGTTTTTCCTACAACCTTTCCCTTTCAGAAGTGGCATAAGAAAGCAGGTGGTGAAAAACTGATGAATTAAATGCCACCTTTCTCGCTGTGCTGAGTGAGAACAGGATTGAATTCTGCCACAACAGTTTAAATATACGCCAGCAAGGCAGCCTGAGTGATGGCTCCCCACAGAGTTAATTCTGATGCTCATTTTCAGGCAATGGATGGACATTTAAATATTGAGCAAAAATAGATTCTTTGAGATGTGCAGATCCTTGGGTGCCTCCTCTCATGCATCATTTGTTAAGTGGCAGCAATGGGCTCAGCGCTGTACAAAGTCACAGAAATCAAGTCTTAGTGTTTCCTTGAAGAGATAACAGCTACAAAGATGGAGAGAATTTAAGGCACAGTGGATGACCCAAGGGAAGTAGTTAGCTTAGGAAGAAAGAGTTGTCTGTATTTCTGGGTCATTCTTCAGCAATTGGTTAAATTTATTAAAAGGAATTGGTTTCTATGTAAGTATTGGAAATCGTTCTATGCTATAGCATAACAGAAAAAAACCCAACCCTTTTGTTTCTGGCAGCCAGGGCTTATAAAGTCTGTAGTTGCTAGTCAGTAGATAGGGGTGCATTTTTGATGTATGTGAGTAGATCAACTGAGAATTTTATTGATTTGAGAGGCTATTGTTTGAGGTTTTAAAGACTTTTTCTCTGGCCTCTGTTTATTGCAATGAGACACATTTAAAAACCGGCCCTGTTCTCTCAGAGCTATTTCCTTTTACCTTTTGAGGTCCTAAGAAGCTGCTGCTTTTTAATTCCATAGAGATTAGGATACTGAATAATCCATAAAGATTAAGATTAGGATACCTAAAAATTCATAAAGAGCCATCTGTGTTTTGCTGTCAATACACGTACCCTCTATGCATTAATAAAGTTTTTCTTTAGAGGCAGTGTTTTTTTCACATGTCATAGAAATGGATTCAATAAGCATCCTTAAAACATGCAGCCTGCTTTAACTATTTATTTTATATAATCTATACAGTCATGAAACTGTTCCTGCTGCTGMTGATTGTATTTGTAATTCTTTTCTTTGCACAGGTCTAAGGACAGTGCTGTTCCTCAGGGTCAGATGCTTTTCTTCCTGCTCTTCACTTTTGTGCCATGCCTGCGTTGCTCCCTTTGAGCTAGACTTTGACTRTTGTTGTTACTGTGTCGTTAGAAAAATAGCATTAGAGATGCTGTGTTCGACATCGCTTTGTTTGCAGCCTGACCCTGCTGTTGATGGAGTGAGCCTGCACCCTGTCTGTTCCATCAGTGTTGCAAGCAGGACAGGCTAGAAAGCAGGGCTGCTTCTTCATGGAGAACYTGTAGGCTTCTTGCTTTCATTCTGAAATCAGAGCAAAGCCAAGATAGGAGGAAGAGTGTTATGGTTTTTTGTTGTTTTTTTTTCTCTTCCCCTGGAAATGAAAGAGATGAGTCAGACTAGCCCCAGAAGATGAGAACATTGCAACTTTCCTATATCGGGCCTCTCTGTCCTTCTTCATGCTGAAGAACTTTTTTAATGRAATGGGTACTTGGAAAGTTATGGGTTTTAAAGCTCAAGACTGGAATTCTTCTCTTGCTTTTGTTTTGCACCTTGAATTAAGAGATGAAATTTTAGGTGGGACCGTGTAGTGTCAGCAGGAGGTGATGTGGGCAACTTTTACAAGCAAAGTTCAGCCCAGGCGCATGGGCTTGGTGAGATCAGACAGCTTTTGTTCCYGTCTCCTCACTGCCAAGCAGATTAGATTTTCAAGGAGTTTGAGGATACCGTTTGTTTATCATGCCACATTCCTGAGCAGCTTTTCAGACATTTGTATTGCACATCACCCTATAAAGGTGCAGCTCTTATTAACCCAAGGGCGCTTCCGAGCCGCTGGGAATTGCGCTTGGTTGGAGTCCTAATGGTCTGTGACGGCGGCCAGCGCGAACCCGCCGCTGGCCGGCCGCCCCGCACAGATGGCTCTTTGTTCTAGCCTGTGATTGCAGAAATACTGATGCACGGGCACCACATCCATTCTCCTTAAGTGCTAATGCCATTTATCCTGGAACTCCCTTTTTTACAGTGTTGTTGTTTTTATTTTTTAGTGTGCGCTCCCTTCTGTAGGGAAGAAGTGCATGTGCTCTGCAGAAAAGACATGAATGTCTTGTTTCATGCACTGGATAAACATCTGTGCATGGGGATTGTAATTACATGATTAATAATGTTAAAACCAGCTTTGTGATGCATGCTTTGTGTGTGGCATGAACGTGTTTCTTTGCAAGATTATGATGGGTAACTGATTCAAAAACGTCCTTTGTAGGATAGAAAGTGTGTGGTTTTTTCTTTCTCTAAAAGAGAGTGTGTGGTTTTTTCTTTCTCTAAAAGATATTTAAATAAATCTCCTTTCCAGGTACATGCATATATTTCCATATATATAATGTAATTGTCCCTGCGTTTGCACCTGCCCTCATGTAGGAATGTGCACGAGAAAAGAGATTTGCATTGTTTGCAGGTGCACTTTGAGAGGTCGATTAGAAACTTGACACTTAATGTAATGCACTGATTATCTTGAGCTCCAACCRTGTAGAGATCTGGAGCTGAGGGCTCTACGGACCACTTGGAGGTTTGATTTTAAAAGAAATCACTGGGCAAAAGTGAAATAAAATTTGGCATCGTGGAGCAAACACTCCAGATGATCTCTAGTGCGAGCTCGAAAAACTGACAGAAGCTGCAAAAATTGCTTTGGCAAGTTTCTAAATTTGTGTCTGAGAGATTTTTCACTATATTGATAGAAATTACGCTCCTTAGTTTTGCCTCTTTCAAGGCAGTGATGGATAAATTTCTGAAAAATGAAGTAGCTGAGGGAAGCCTGAAACCTATATAAGTTTTCCTTTTTCTTGAGCATTTTTCAAAATCAGTGTAAATGTTTGATACAATAAAGGAAGATATGTCCAGGAAAAATCTCTTTTTCTTTAGCTGTGTATCTTTCTAAGATACTCTGAAGGTAGTATATAGCATTCTTTTCTCTYAAGTCTTTGAGAAGTAGGTACCCAGTGATTACACTAATTTTTAGTTTTTGTCATTTTTCAAAGAGTTACAAATGAAGAAACCCAGCTCTGGCAAGAAAATGARCATAAACTTTTGAGATCTACCTACCAAGAGAGGATTCAGGTTTCAGCCACAAAGCGAAACAAGCTTCTTCAAGAGAAGAAACGGTTGCAGGTAACGGGGCTGCAAAGTTGTCTTTAGGAAACAGTGCTTCATGGGGAAAAAATTGTAAGCTGCCAGGCAGAATTGGAAAAAAAAAAAATATTGTAATGGTGACTTTGCTTCTGTGTAGCAATTAGAGCCTTGGCTGTAATCCAGCTGATAAWCTAAGTGATGATTGGAGATGGCAGCCACAGGAGTTGTCTTAATCTCATTACAGAAAATCAGAACTGGAAGACTCAATGGCTTGTGTGTGCTAAGTTGTGTGCTATTTCTTTTCTAATTTAACTATTTTTCTTCATTTTTCCGAGCTTCAGAAGTTTTTATTTGAAGATAAAAGTATTTTGAAGCAAGCCATCTCCCATCCAATTCCAAATAGATTTGATTATCAGTGTAGAAATATAAATCAGCTTTTGTTTAGGAAAAAAAGATCTTTACCTTTCATGAAGATGCAGCAGTTATTGTGGAGAAGTCAGCATTTGCCAGCAATAACTTTACACTGACACATGATGTCAAATGTGGTAATGGTTGGCAAATGTAGTGTTTTTAAGATGGCTTTTGTCCAAGCAAATATCTGCAAGTCTTTTAAGCATAATTTAACTCTTTTTTTCACCGTCCTTCATAAATCTGAGTTAATTTTCTAGTGCAGATCTTACCTTTACCTCAATTTCAGCCTTAGCGATAACTTTTGGCCGTGTGACATCTTGGAAAACTAATGATAAAGTCTGTTTTTCTTCATTCCTGTTCGTTTTCTTGAAATCTCATATTTTTTGTATGCTTTTCTTCCTTTATTGGATCTGCTGGTATAGTGATCTGTGTGTGCACACATATGTGTGTGTGTTTGTCTCTATGTATATGAAGAAAGAAACAAATGGACAAGATTATCTAGATGGTAGATTTAAAATCTTAGATCAAGAAATGTCTTTCCATCCTATTCATCACGTTTGCTTATTTGGATTTATTTAATCAGTGTGTAAGAGCAGACATTGTCTAGTTTAATCTTATCAATGTCAATAATTCAGATGAAGACTACTGTACTTATGCCAGCTAATATTTCCTCTACTTTATCCAAGTGAATTTTTATTTCTCAGTAGGGATACTAGAGACAAATTATCCACACCCTTGTGCATGAATGCCATCTATAAGCATGATATGATCAAAATGCCTATGAAGTCTAGATTGTGGAGAAGGCTTGTGTGTGATGGCTCCCAGCATGCCTTAAGGATTGATCCTGACCAAAATCTCCTGAGACTGGAAAATATATTTTTTTTCTCACTTCCTTTCTCCTCTTCACAATTCCCTACTGTCCCCTCAGGTCTGTGTTTGCCTTCGGTAATGAGAAAACCCTGTGACAGTAGCTAAAATGTGCATATCAGTGTTTCTGAGGCGCTCCCTGCCTTGTGGATATCACCAGTCCATTGCTGAAGTGAAGTGAGAGATCTGCTATCAATAGTGTCTAGCTGTCATGTTAGCAATCTCAGTTTAAATTAAAACATACATAGTAACACTCCCAGCTACGGTTAATGAGCCAAATACCGTCCATTGCTCCACGCTGAGACTTTAAGTCCTTTTTATCTGTCTCTGGAGCCTGACCAAGTGCGTATCAAAGGCTTCTTCTCATTTCTGGAAAGGAATGAGAGAGAATTCCAATTTACGGACCAAAATTGCCATTCTTCCCAAAATGCCTGTGCAGGATTCTCAAGCACAGTGGTTTTCTCTTTGTACCTGGAAGTTCTGTGCTTCTGGTATCTATTTATGTCGTTAAAACATGTATGAAAAGCACGTTGTAAAATCAAAGTCTGTTCATCTTCCTTTCTGTTCCCGTATAGGCCGCTTATTGCAGCGATTACAACATTTTCAAAGAATATGAAGGTCTTTGTATTAAATAGGGCCTATTAAGATTTTGGCAATATTCCCAAACTAGCAATGCAGGGACAGAATTGTCTTTCGTGCACGTTAAAAGCTTGATTTGAGAGCAAAAGAAACAAAACTGACGTTTTTGGCCTGCTGACCTTTATCTCCTTGACAAACGCCTGTGAGTTGGAACATGGGCCACTCTGTACTCTTGCAGCTAAATCTAAAAGAAAAAAAAATGAAGAAAATAATTGACACATCTAGTGCACAGCACTGATATAAGTTGAATTCTTTGAGCCAGGGCTCCAGGGTACAAGGACTGCTGCTTCTCATTTTAAGAARCACTAATGGAGATTTGGGGAACTTGTTGTACTGCTGCAAACCTGGAAACAAGTTTGTTTTAAAAGTGAGCATTTGTAAAGTAAACTTCACTTGGATCACATTAAAAACATCAGAAGAATGTTAAGGTTTCAAAGTGAAGCACTTGCAGAGCAAAGGATGTCACTTGTGCATAGTGTGCCTGTATTATGGAAGGTAAATCTAACACACACACACACACACACACACACACACACACACACACACTCTTTTCCCCCTGGATCTCCATCTGGTACTTTGTTGAAGACGAAAAGTGCCTGTTTGGATCCCATCATATCATTTTATCTTTGTTTTTCAATATTCAGCCCCAGAACCTTTTTTCTGTATGCCTGATACAGATTTATGCATTTGCCGATGGACTCTCTGTATAGCATTAATCAACACAGCATCTGAGAGATTCAAAACCACTAAATTTTCTCTCTGCAGCATTGCTTTGGGGTGAAGGGATATTTTTATCRCTGTTTTACAAGTAGAGGATGAAGTGAATTGTCAAAAGCTACGGGATAATGATCATTTTGAAATGCCTAATTATTTACCTCCAAGTTTTTTCCTTTACTGCACTGAATATGATCAGAGCATTGAATTATGATGAGAATGAATAAATATCACTTCAGAGTTCCTTCTTGTTCATATAGAAAATGGGAATATTCAATCTACCGCTATATGTGGAGAATTATCTCCATAAATGTTCACCAGTTTAAGTTGCTTGCTGAGTTTCACACATATTTGAGAAATTTAGGAGCAGAATGAAATTATCCACTATGACATTCARCTGCTTAGATAGCAAGACTTTTCCATTCTTTAATTTTTTTTTTTCCTCAGCTTTCAAATTTTGGGACAAATGAGTCAAGGACCAAATAGTAACTGTGTTAACTCAAAAACCCAAACTCCTTATGTAAGTGCTTTATTTACTGAGTGTACTTATGTATGTAAACTGAAGAAAGATCAAAAGATTGAATGTTTTCTGGGCTTCCAAAGGAAAATAGGATGTGTTCTTGTAACAAATATCTGTATCATAATACATGGGATTTTCACTGTGTGGATGAATGTACTTGAGATTTGAAGCACTGCTCATTTTAAGTTAAAGATACATTTTTATAAATGCTTTCAATAGAAATTAATAATATAAAAAGGACTGACATTGCATCCTGTATCTGATGTTGCATTGGAAGTCTAGTGGAACTMTTGCAAGGATATTTTTGCAATAGGGCTGGTAGACTTCGATTTAGCTGCCAGTCTGAAACATGATACTGTTATTAGATGTCAACTGAGATTCAGATTTTTTACTGAATTTCATTAACTTGGCAAATTCTGGCATATTTTTAAAGGCAAAAGGTGCCTGTAGCAGTTGATGTTGGAGTAGGAACTTGAAATTTGATTTTAAGTGGGAAGACTCAGATTGTGCAAGTACTAGTGTTTCTAAATGCAACATATGTAGAATTTTTGCATGATAGCAAAATAATTTATTATCCTTTAGCAGTAAAAGAAATGAATTGTATTGAAAAAGAGCCATGTTTTTCCATAAATCTTCTGAGAAAATTCAGCCAACTCTCATCAAATATTAACAATTTCTGTTAAAGTTCACTAGAATTATAAGCTGCCAGAAGCAAGCGCTGAAGTGTGCTGCACAACCTTAATTCATGCTACTTTTGAGACTGGTACTCTGTTTTTCTAGGAACAAAGCTTTTTTTCTTTAATGGGGATAATCAATAAATCTAGACTTCCACTCTGTGCAGACCGAAATTGAAGACCTCCGAGCAAGACTGGCTGTATTGGAAGCAAAAGACCAACAATTAAGAAGAGAAATTGAAGAGCAAGACAGACTTATTCAGTCCCATGACTGTGAACTGAGTGCTTTGCTTGGCTGGGTTTCTTTGAGAGAGCTACAGGAAATAAGCAAGGCTGTGGATGAAACTTCAGCATTGTCCTATCAAATCCCATTCAGTTTGGACCTTCCGGGGACAATAAAGAGGTATTTAATTTTCATTATGCTGTTCAGTGGTGTATCGAGTCTGSTGTATTCCCAGGGAGTTGTTGGATTGGTTGATTTCATGGTAATTGTGCCAAGTAATTGTGCCAAGCTGGGTTCAAATGCATTAAAATTTTCTAAGAACAGAAGTGTTCTAATATTAAATATCCCTCATTAGGGAAAAAAAGATCTTGTCATTATTTGAAGGTCTTGCACTTATTATTTTTATGCTTAACAGCCACCTGCAGAAAGCATTCAAATTCATCAACTATTAATAGCTATCGTCAATTTAAGCTATTTCTTGTTAATTGATGGATTTTTTTCTTCCCCTGAATTTGTAACGCAATAATTGCAACATGTTTCTCTCAAACTGAAAGYGTGTGCTATGGATCATCCAAGCAAATATTAGCCATGCTGCTTGCTTCAGAAACCTTCCAACCATAACATACAGCCAGCTGTGATGAGAAAGGGCCTCAGATAATGGAGTCTAAGTAGTGGGAGAAGGGAGACAGCACTAAGATTTTTGAGGACACCTACAGCTACATGTATAGAATATAGTTCCTCTAAATGAGGAAGTAGCTACACTTGATAGGCTTTTTGGAATTACCTCATCTCTATTTATAAAAGGAATAGAAATGTTTCAGCRCCTAAATCGTACTGACAGGTCAGTGGAAGTTCATGGTGAAACTCTGGAAATCTTAATACTTCTGTGTTACCAGGATGAAATAAAATTCCTGTTTATCCTAGTTTTCCTTCCTTCCAGGTAAGCAATGTGTGTGTTGCTTACAGTGTTTTTCTCCCTTCATGTTGGTTGGGTTTAGTTTGATTATATTAACATTCAGGAGAAATCATTGCTTATGTGTTGTAATTTATACAGATTTCTTTTTTTAAAACTCAGCCAGAACAACCCAGAGAGGATTTCTTCTTTTTCTGAGGTTTGTTTGAAAATTTAAATTAGGGTATCTTTAATATTTTTAAGTCACTTATATCTCTGAGATAAAGGTCTTGAGCAGTCTATGTGAAAACTTTTGCTTGGGTTTGAGTTTTCTCTTAGTTTTGGATTTACTTGCAAGAGAATATTCATGTGTGTGTTTTCTCTCACGCTATTGATGCAACATTTGAGTTGTGCTTAACGCTTTTAATCTTCAGAAGTGCTTATTGAAGCTGGTGACATTTTTGGAAGAAGTTAGGTCTCTTCATCCGGACTGCAATTTCCTTGTTCCATGTGGGGACAGCTAAATGCTGAATTGGGATGCACAAGGAAACCCCCTTAGGTAGGAAGCCTTGGCAGTCTCCTACTTCAGGATATAGTTGCCTGCTCTTCTCAAAGTGAAAGCCTTTCCTGACCTGAACTAATAGCAACAGTGCAGCTGGCCACCTATGAACAGTGAYGTGGTGGCCAGCAGGTTCAGGAAGCTGAAGCTCTGAGTCTAGGCCCTCATGGCCTGACTGGATTTCAACCTGTGCTATCCACAGCCTCCACGCTGGCTCTTACCTGCCAAGGATTTCAGTGTCCTGGGAAGCAGCATGCTGTATCATCGTCTTTAAGTTGGACTGTGATATATTCAGGGGTGAGGMTGTCAAAATCTGTCAAAAGGCCAGATGGAGAATGATGAAGAGGCTGATTCTGAAACTGTGGGGCCTGGGAGGACCAAYCGTGGTAGCGCTCAGCTGAAACAGGAAAGATCCTGCTCCTAGTGTGAAAATTGACAACTTCCTCATTAGTGAGGTGCTGGGTGTATTTTCTTTTCCAAAGTAAAGGTGAAATCAGCTGCTAGGAGCATATCCCAATCTCTCAGAGGAACAAGGTACCACTGACTCTCTCTGTCAACAAGTTTTTGCTTCTGCAGGGGATGATGGTTCCCTCTGAATTTAAAACTTAGCGGAAGCTCCTCTTTCTTGTAGATGTTTCCTGAACATGATGTGGCTTCTTGGTCTGCTGTGACCTATTCAAAATCTGCCCAAGGGCTGTGTTTGCTGTGTGTGGTGCTCTACTGAAAAATGCCCGAGTTGTCTTAGGGGTGAGGACAGAAAGCTCCAGTTCAGCTGTGTAACCCAGGCACTTGAATTTGTCATGAGGCTCCTCCTTTGCCTTAATCTGTCTTTGGTCCTTGGGTCTCTTCCCCAAAACAGCTTGCTGCTTCAGGTAAGTGAAAGCATTTCAGAGCTGTGTGGCCTCGTGTTCAGCAAGTGTGGGTTTCTCTGCCACTTTTTGCTTTCAGGGTGCACTGTGTACCTAGAAGGGCTGATGGGGGGAACGTGTTCCTACAATGGTTTATTAATAGCAAGTTAGGCTTGCTGTTAGACTGAACAAATTGCTGGGTGCCTTTTTTATAAATGTGCAGTCCACAGTACTGGCCAAGCTCCTGGCTATTGGTTTCTAGATGCTCTGTTCTTGCTCTGAATTATGCAAGTCAGTTAAGTACTGTGATAATGTGCTTTTGTGTAATTATTTGTTGGGTACATGAGATCTGTTCAGCGCTGGAATGGCATAGGGCTGATGGAAACATCTCTTAAAACAATCTGTGGTATAGTGAATCATATGGAATMGCTTGCAGCTCACTGTAAAATATAGATTTTGTTTCTCTGAGTCTGAATGTATTACATATACAATAGCAACTTATTAAAGCCAACTTGCTGGCACAGGAAAAGATATCTTAAATGCCCAATATAATTGTCCAGAATAATTGCCTAGATATATTTTTGCAGCAGCAAGAGTGTAAACCAATGTAACATTAGGTGAGTTATTCCAAACTTACTTTTTCTGTCAAGAGTTGTTATTTTCAGGGAGAGAAAACCCTTGTGTGGCTTTTTTTTGTTTGTTATGTTTTGTTTCTTTTGTTTATAGTGAAGGCTTTGAAAACAAAAAGCTTTTGTCAGTAACTATAATGTGCTTAGAGTTTGAAGAACTGAGAAATGTTGGGCCCTGTCTTCAGGGCTCTTGAAAGCCTATGTTAAAAGAAGGCCAGTTCATGTGCGATCAAATGTTATTTATTGTATTTTGACAGGATTCTCACAAAGCTGAGCCCCCAAAACGTGATCATCTCGCTCACGAAGGCAGRCATAATTGCTCTTGGCAATCGCAAGGCAGTAATAATTAATATAAAACGTGAAAATAGGAGTACAAACAGTTTGTGCGTGTAGGGTTGTGTGCTTGAGCTCCTCTTTAAAAGGTGGGAGCAGCTGGCGCCTGTGCTGCAAGTCGGTGACCTCCTCTTGCCCGAGAAGGGAATTTGCTGCCCAGGGCAGCGAGTCCACATCCCGCACTCCCGGGGCTGGTTACCTGCTTATTTTGGAGGTGCACAAGCCCGGGTGCTCTGTGGCTTCTCACAAATCCAGTCCAACTTCCTGACTTTGCAAGCCGCATTTACACGCTCAGTAATTTCCTAAATCCACCCCCCTTACACTGACAGGTTAGTAGTTTATGAACAATTATAATATTGCTCCCTCATTGTGCCCGCTATTACACGTGCTCAGGGAAGGGTCTTTACCTGGGTGAGATTTTTCTTCACTAATGTGTGTAATTTTTAGTATTACAATGAAGTCAGTTCACTTAAGAGATGTGGGCCTTGGATAATCCTGCCAACTTTGCAATGTATTTAAAAAAATAAATAATTGATTTTAATGAGTAATTCCACGTTGTGCTCAATAAGAGTGCTAACTGCCTCTTCTACTCGCATGTTTCTTCCCATCCTACCARGATACAGGGGTCATCTGGTCTGCTTAGTTTAAACAATGTAAGTCATCCCTCAACCTTACTGGAATCAGGAAAAAAARAATGTGTCTGAGTGTTTTAAGTGTTAAGTGTGCTCTCTCCTGGAGCTTGAAATGATGCATTTTGCTGCYTTTGCAGTATTGTCACTGAAGAGGATATAGTTTCAGAAATACTTTTTATTTTATTTCTTCTCTACTGTGTAACTTGAATCTTCGATGTGCTAATTTAGAAAATGCTAAATGTTCAATTTATTTCTTCAGTGCTGACACTTTTGTGTGTGTGTGTGCACTTCTGTCCGTTTCACAATGAAAACTGGCAAAGCTCGTTCTAT
Source organism: Nothoprocta perdicaria (assembly GCF_003342845.1). Taxonomy (NCBI): domain Eukaryota; kingdom Metazoa; phylum Chordata; class Aves; order Tinamiformes; family Tinamidae; genus Nothoprocta; species Nothoprocta perdicaria. The sequence continues at coordinate 1,782,290 of NW_020456298.1, forward strand.
TTCTCATCATGTTTAATTTCATTTGGTGTTTTCTCTTTTGATTTTACCTCATGATACTATATATGTGACTATTTGGCATGTCATTCCTAAAATAAATGTTACAGTTGCATATGGACTGTTGTCTGGCCACTGAATAGTGCTTGAAAAAGAAATCAATTAAGTATTTTTCACAACATGCGAATATGTCACCTCCTTGTCTTTCCATGGAACTGTTTGTAATTAGTAGGAAGCGTGTGGAGGATACGGAAATTTTCAGTTTTATGTATGAGTTGTTATGGTACTGTTGTGACCAGGGGCACAAGGAACTGAACTTGAAGCTTTATGCAACCAGTTCACTCTGCTTTAGTGATGCCTGGAGCTCATCTGGCAAAGATTAATTTGAAGTGAAATACAAGTGTTTAAGGGCTGAAAACCTTATTAGTTGGAATATACTCAAACCATTCYGCAACTTTGCTTGAGACCAAAGTTTGGCTCATCCAAAAGGGTGGGGTTTTTTGGAGAAATTGATTTATTTGTGAAAAGTGGGTGTCAAGGGAAGATTTACATGCATTTTCACATATTTACTTTGGGAGAGCTGAGTTGCCATTCAGCAAGGGCTCCTGTCATCAGAAGAGTCTGTATTGCACACGTTGCTTTTCAAAATACATCTCCACATGACATTCCTAGTTAACTTAGTGATTAGCAAACTGCCTTAAGTTACTGAAGAAGTCTGAAGGCAGCTATGCTTGCTTGCATCAGCCTTTAAATAAACCTCTCAGCTTTAATGGATAAGAGAACAAATTGCACCTTTTCAAAAAGATTCCTGTCTTTGCTAGACTACACTGTCTAGGAAAGTCCTTTTGATGTAGGGTTTGAATTTTTCATTGGCTGTTTCTGTGAAAATGYATACATATTGAAAATATTCTCTGGAAAAGGAAGGGCAGTGCAAGTGCGAAGAGCAAGAAGATGAATTTTATTTTTTAATAATATCAAAGTTTCTACTGTAGAGCACAGAGTGCCAGCATTTCTGACTGATGGGCCTATGTGAAGGACAGTACCAAGTTGTACTTGTAATGCCATTAGTGTCATCTGGGAGATTATTGGCTTTCTGTTTCTTTGAGGAATTTTCTAGCTGCCCTTTTGCCTGATTTCACAACCTTCATACACCTTAATTGTATGTGGAAAGGGATATTTAGACAGAGGCAGAATAATTAAAACGGTACCCAGTGATAGAGCCTTCCAGGCAGTGTAGAACAGTGGTTTTTATTCCGAGGAGGATAATTGCAGCTCTGCTTGGTAAGCTCTGGTTTTTGTACAGCTTTTCTTCTGCACTCTGGAAAGATGATATAGAAGAATGGGGATTTCTTGGCACACCAGCAAATCTGGGGAAAGTGAAAGTGCTGACCTGCTGCTGCAGAGAGTCGGGTCTTTGCACCTCTCTTGTTTCTGCTGCAGGTATGAGCTGGGGCTGCAACTGCCCCAGCCTCTCTGGTGCAGCCCGTGACAGGATAGTGATGGGAGTAAAGAAAATAAATAAAATTAAAAATAAAAATAGTAAGGCAACATGCAAGCAATTATCTGAAATAAATAGTTAACAGATGGCCAGTTCAGCTGCCTGCATGCTGATTTTAAAGCCAGAAAAAATTTTTAATAAGTGATGGTGATATTTGGATTGGAATATTTAGCAAAGGTAACGGTAGCATCTCGTGGTGTCTGTGAGCTTGCTGTTTGTAATAGATTTTAGCTGAGAAAAYAGCTAACACATTAAGCAGGCTTTTCACAGCAGGTAGCTGCTTCAGTATTCCTCTTGGGGGCATTAAAACAAACAAACAGCTTATTCCTAGTTGCAAAAACACCACAGAGCATCTTCTAATGCCCTGATTTTTCTGCATGCCTCCCACAGTTAAGGCTATTAGCAAGTCAGAATCTTCTAAATTTGGATTTCTTGCAAAAGCTTCTCCTGGGCAGGATGGTGAGTCGTTACAGTCCGTTTCTCGTAGGTAAGAACAAGATGTAGTCTTGGAGACAAGATATGGGCAAGTGCAATCACTCAGTACCCTGTGCTTCAGTGGGAACCTTTCACTGATGAGCTGGGGCTGTGCAGAGGTGCTGGGGAGAGCAGTTCTGCCTCCTGATCAAGCCTGAGCAGGGACCACAGGTACAGAAGCACTCCTTGACSTGTAACAAAGCAAAACAAAGTTGCTGCTCTGCAAACAATAGTCAGAGGAARAGAAAGTTGCAAAACAAACTGTCTGCTGTTCCACAGTGAATTGTGGAACTTTGGATTCCCATTTGTATTCCTTGCAGTTGTGTGTGTGTATTGAAAACGTGCAGAAAGTCCTGGGCTCCTGTGCCTTAAAGKACATCTCCTGATAATTGCAAGTCAGATTAATCTTTGAGGTTGAAAGCTCTCCAAGGTGACACTTCGTATTTTACTTCTAATTCAGATGACTAGTCCTTGTAACTGCCSAATATTTCATTTTCAGTATGAATTAAACACAACTTATTCTTCCTACTACTTGGTGTCAAAGTCCACCCCTAAAGAGCACTGAYAGTTTTGAAGAGAGAAATTGGATTTTTGCCACCTCGGTTCAGCAGAAATTTGTGTTCCTACCTGTGTTTAAGCAGCTTTAACTTGAAAGTTTTCTGTGAACCGTATTATCCAAGGGGAAAAAAAAAAAAGAGTTTAGGTAGAAAACTTGGRGCTTGTATTTAAAGGATGACTTTTTGTTCCTGTTTTGAATCTCTGCCACCATGAAAAACACATTGTTAAAGTCCTATGGATCATTTCACAAAGAGAAACTTCTGTGCTCATGTGAAAACCTGCCTCCGTGGCATGGTAATATCCAGATACAAACAGATCACAAAGATAAATTTGATATCTAAAGATTTATTTGATTAGGTAGAATTCTTTGTGGTAGAGTATTAAAAAARTTCCTATTTTATGATAGTAAATTTAATGCTTTAGTTCTGATATTTATTAATTGGACAGAACAGTAGGGCCAGCAGCACCCTGGTAGGTGTTCTCCTAAGAAGCTGCACATTTTATCTGTAATCATTTTGTTCAAAATGTAAGGTAGGAATCTTTTGTTATTCTTTATTTTAGTCAACGTTGCACATATCTAGGTTAAAGCTGCCTCTTGCTAAGTAGAGCTTTGTTCAAAAGCGTTTTTTTCTCTTTTAAACTTGTCTTCAAAGCATTGAGAGAGATGTGCATCAAGGGAACTCTGAAAGTACAGGGAAGTTATTGATTGTTTGATTTGATTTTGTGCTGTGGACTTCTTCCTTGAAGGTCCARGAAAGTCCCTAGACTTTGGATTTCTAGTGGACTTTTATTGAATTCTTGCTTTGATGTAGCCTCTAGAAAATGTTCATGTGCAAAATTCCCCAAGTAGCACTTCTATTTCTTTTGCAAAGGACTGGTCAAAAGCTTTTGTGAAAGTCCGCTTCTGTTTGCTTGCTGTTAAAAACAGGACTGCAAGTATACAGCTTGGTTTATGTGTTTTCATCTTCTGAGAGTCTAGAACTTTTTGTTACCTCAGGATGAGAAAAAGAATCGTGTTAGGGAAGGTGGAGATGGAAATGTCATCCTTGTTACAGGCTGAGACCATTAGAATGAAGTAGCTTGTCGTTTGCAGAAGTCTCAATGTTCTAAGACCAAATTCAAACACGCTCTAAACTGCTAAAAAAAAAATGCTGATAGCCAAGGAAATGCCTTAAAAATCATTTTAACAAGCAGGGAAATATTAATATGAATTGAGGCTCAGCCCATCCTGTTTTTTCATACATTTTAAATGTGCACAATCTGAGCCTAGGTTTCTAGATAGCAGCTCTTGAATTTGAGATTCAAATATGAGCAATTTTACATTGTTCTGACAAGTGCTTACACTTGAAGTGGAAGTATGTTTTTTTTTTTTTCTTTTGCTTAAGCACTGCTCTGGTGATAGGAAATGAAGCCGTGGGACCTAAAATAGTCTTAGGTAACAGTAGTATAGGGAAGAAGCTCTGTTGTTAAAGGGCACCCTTCTGTCTTTTAGTTTCCTCAGGTATAGGTGGTAGCATAGGTCAGAGATAGTCTCTCAGTTTCTGTATGAAAACAAGAATTTTTAGTGTAGAATATATATATTCTTTTGCATTGATACTTTTTCCCAATTTTTAAACTGCACTTGTAATATTTCTCTTGTGCAGTTACAGAGACTGTTCTGCATGCATTTTTTTCTCATTGTACATACCTTGCTATTGATACAAGAACTGTTTCTGTTTAAGCAGTATATGTATTTATATATCTTGAATGTAGAAATCAGCATGGCTTGCTTCTTGCTAATTTCCATTCTTTCAATTTTCTTCTAAGGAAGCAAAATGTCGATACACAATAGCCTAAGATGCGAAGGGAAGTTTTACAGGCTAAGTGGAAGGGAAGAAATTTGGAAGTGTTCTTTCCTTTAGGAGAAAGCCCTTCTTCCCCCAATTGTACGACTTGGCCTCCCTCCGAACAAAGTCATTTCTGTATTGTCTGCCATTCCTTCATATATATCATAGCTTCTCAGTATACTCTTTGCAAGGCTTTTTAAACACTAACTCTTGTACTAGGATGTTTACTGGCCTCTGGGTCATGTAGGAAGCCCGTGATAGAGCAAGAAGTGCATGAGCCGGATCGTTCCTGTCTTCCTTCCCYGTCCCTCGTGTGCTGCTTTGTCCGTGTCTATTTTACACACAGATTATTCCTCGCTATGAACAGTGTTATCCAGTTTCCAGCTGTGTTTTAATAATTCGAGGTACTCAATACCTGGTTTTCTTTAAGGTCGTCAAAATTAGATGCTTACGAGGCACTGGTTTGCTTCAAGTATTTGGATTGTTTTAAAGTTTTCCCTTTCCGAAGTCTATTGCTATGTGCCATATCAGGCTCAGATCCTAAATATGCAGCTTTTCCACATCATCCTGCAGTTCTCTGGTTGAAGTCCATGTTTTGTCAATATATGAATCCTCTGGAAATAGTAATCCCTTAGCTCTTGTCTTCCTAGTCTGGTCTAGTGGGTATACAACGAGGTGCTAGGACATTCTTTACGAGTCTGCATTGCTTTGCTTTGCTTCCCTCCTCATTATAGCTCCTAATGTGCATAAATCCATTGCAAACCATTTAAATGGTAGGCCTACATGAATAAGGAAATTGCACATGATGTATGGATTGCTCTCAGTTCTGCAAGTGTTAAAAACCTTTCTTGTCCTGCCTTTAGTCAGTTAAATTTGCTCTAATTGAATTCCTGTCATCTTCTAGTCTTTCCATCAGTGAGGTCAAGAACTTTGCATTCTCTGTGAAGGCGTCGGCTTACATTGGATTTAAGAAGTAACTTCTAAATGGTCCTTATAATAAATTGGAGAGGCTGTGAGGACAAGCAGTCAAATCCCTGATTAGCCGTTCTGCCCGAGAAGAATAGCAATGAGTCAAAACTTCAGCTGCCTTCCCTGGCAAGAGATCAGTGTTATTCCAAGGGGCTCTTTTTAAAGCAGTTTTCTCTGGCAGCCCTGAGTAAAGCAACTTCTCAGCAGACAGAACATCGCCCTTAAAATGAAATATGATGCTCCAGGGTGCTGGTAAAAGAAAATAGTATTTCTGGTTCAAGTCATTTGTAACAGATCGTAGCTATTAAAACCTTCTGTTGGTCGAATGAATCAGTATTGACTGACTGGTGGCTGCTGGGGGTCGGGGCGGAGCTTGTCAGATCCCTGGAAAGCTTGTGAAGGGCTTCTCCGGGCTGGTGTTTTGTGGCAGAACAAAATGTGGGAATAAACTGAGTTAAAAGACTATTTTTAGACTGACTGGTCTGTATGGTTTTGATTGCTTCATGTGAAGCATGTGGGCTAATCTCTAAAAGGGATAAGAAATTTCTGCAGTATCCCTCTAAGAGTTAAATAAAATGCAAAACCAGATACCTGTGTGAAATTCATAGCGTAAATGATGCAAATGCAGTTATAAAGTCTGCTTGAATGTTTTAATTGTAACAAAGGGCTTCTTCAGAGTCAAGTCTGTGTGGTTAATGTGACAGTCACCAGTGTGGATTGATGCTGCGATTAACAGATACTGATAGTCCTTATTGATAGTCTTTAGATTAATGTAAGATTATCTCTTAGTTACAATTGATTCAGTCCATATGTGCTTTTTTCAGTGACTCAGATATTTACATCAAGAAATCTGCATAAAGAGGCTTGTTCTTTCCCCTGCTCTCTCTTCCCATTCAGCACTGGATCTGAAGGTGCACGTGGGTTTGTGCATCAGTGCTAGCAACAAAGGTTCTGCAGTGGGGCTGTAGCTCCTTTTTGCGTTTTCTAGATATACAGTTAAAAAGAATAGAAACTGATCTCCTTTCCCCCGCCACAGAGGAGTAAAGCACAATGTGAGTCTTTTGGGGGCTTTTTGTCAGTAAAGTGAACAGGCAGGAGGAAATGAACACAGAACAGGTTTGTGGGGGAAAGGGTTGCCATCTTCGTACTGTTATTCTCCTGGCTATAGCTGCATGTTATGTTTTATTGGGTCTTGGCTCCGTAGGGAGGGTTGGGATGAGGCGGTTGCCGGACACTTGGCCCGGTCGCCTGTTCCCCATTCGATTGCATGAGCAGCCTGGCTGCTCCCGCTTGCCAGCTGCACACGGGGCTAAGAATTTGTAGCCTTTGGGCTCTTTTTTTGCCCATGCGTTGCAGTAGCAAAGGCTGTTAGGGGAGAAACTGGAAGAGGATGTGGGAGATGCCTTAGAGCAGTGTTTGCGTGTGGCTTTGCCCGCCTGGCTTTGCCTGCTCTTTTAGATTGCTGTTAACCYGCACAGTCACATGCTGTTTCTTTGTGTGGCTTTGGGGTTCAGACACGCAGAAATGCTGCATCTTGAATTGGAGCTCTGGAAGTGCTGTGCTGGGAAAATGCAGAGCAGCACAAGTGAAACGCTCCAGGGGAGGCGGTGGCAGCGACTGCAGGTGCCCGTCGAGCCCGGTGCTCGGTGCTGTCACCAGCGCGCCCTGCACACCAGCGCGCCCGTCACCCTCACCGGCACAGCGAGGACAGTGCAGCACGGCCTCGGGATGCAGCTCCTGGTGTCCCTGAAGCACTTGGATACCTCAGGCATGAGCACTAACGAAAAGCTCGGGAATGAATTAGTAGCTCTTATTCTGGAGGAACATCATAGGTTGTAAAATAAGTCTTGGCTTTACAGTGAGGCTAAAAGCGAGCATTGAAATGCTGCTGGCAGGGAGTGCTGACTGTCATGTAGACTGAATGAGGGGTCTTATGGAAAAGAAAATAGCGTGTGATAATGTAATTGAACACTGCATAGAAATGCGTCTCTGCAAAGCTGGAGGGAGGGAAGCATTAAATGAAAGCAGCAAAAATAGATCTTGCTGATTCCTAGTATTAGGAGTTTTGTTCTTTGTGATAAAATGCAACTTTTTTTGTCAATAAACTCACAGGATTACTGTATGTTCAGTAATATCAGATTACTGAATTTACCTGATTTTCATTATGAAAGGAGGACAAGCGACTTGCGTTTGAATATTTGCTGGCAAAGTTGGAAACCTGCCTGCAAGAGAGGGTAGTTACCTGCAGGTTCTTAGATGGAAGATTTTTAAAAATATTTCATGGTAGCCCAGCATACACCAGTCCTGAACCTTATTTTGTACTTCTAGATACTACCGTTACACAAATGATCTTAATTATGTTGCGTTGATGCATAAAATGTGCTTTATTATGCATCCTTAACTAAAAAGTGTCATACTCTACAATCTATTTTGCAAACTCATAGGGGGAGAAATGGGTGGAGAATATTGGTTAGTCATTAGCAAAACAAAATATAGACACTGAAATCACATATAAGGATTTTATATCTTTATTGGCTCTTTGTGCTAGTGGGAATCACCTTAAAATCTGTGTGTTTCCATATGATAAAAGTGTGTGTTGTGTAGCAGACTGTGATGAGCAGACAAAGTCAACATTATTTTATTTTAATCCCTTCTAGCCTTCAGGAAAGAGAACAATCATTCAGCATGTCCATTAAAGAAACGACTGCCAAAGTAAGTACGTGTCAGATGTCAGTTCCTCAGCGGATTTAAAGAAGCAGATAATACCTTTCTAATAAACTTTTCATATTTTGAAATGTTAGTTTTGTAGATGATTTCTTCTGAAAATATTTTACATATATAATGCTTAGACATGCACTCAAAAAAAAAAAAAAAAAAAAAAAAAAAAAAACCAAGGAATTGAAATTTGGACAAAACACAGAGATTATGCTTAAAGAAACAGATGGAGAAGTCTGCTTCTTGCTCCATATTTACCAGTGTTTGCTAGCCTTGATGTAGAAATGGGTATTTTAGTTTCGTGAAAGAAAATGATCCCAAATTCATATTTTTTTGTTCTTAAAACAGAACTTCTTACCTTGTATCTAGTTTGGATGGTGTAAGGAAAAAAATCAAGTTCCTCTCTCCCCTTGAAGAGAGTTACTTTTCTCTTCCCTTTAAATAATAATGAATTAATAATCCAACTCTTACACTCCTTTAAAAATGTGAAGTATAGTAATGTATTTGGCGTACCTTTCTAATCATAAAAGTTAAGATTTTTTCTTTGGTTTTCTTGTTTTTCATGACCTCCTTTCTAGCAAGAAGCTATTAAAGTTTTCTTTTTATATTAAAATAGCTTATTAAGCCAGAAGTAGCATCTTTGCTCCAGAATTGTTTTAGAAGAAAAGTTCGTTCATTATATCTAATTCAAAGAGCTCTATATAGAACAGGGAAGGGAAAATATTCCTGTGTTTGATCATTAATCATTTTATACTGTGAAATAAATATGCTATTTTTCATGTTTTTCCTCTAATAGTACTTTCCTAAATCAGTGAAAACTTTATCCTTTATACTCTATTCTTGTCTCAACCAGCCCTTTTAGTATGTGCTTAAAAAGGGGCTGTAATGTCTGTATCTGATTACCCCTTCCTCTTCCCTCCCGTTTTATTTTGAGCTCATACTTCTCTGTCCTTATATGTCCTTTACACATGTCTTGGGATTGCTAGTATGGTCTATCATAATATACTTCTGCTGTCCCACCTGTTTTTCAAAGACTATGAATAAAGTATCAAGTAAAATGTTGTGATTGACCTACATATAATCCACTAAAATTAGTGGGTGATTTGGTACTTTAGAGTGATTCATTGTTTGAATCACAAACATAAGCTACAGGTTTTGTCTTTCCCACTGAAAATGTGTGTTATGTTTTGGTGGCCTGTTTTACAGTGATAGTATCTAGAGATTTTTTTTTTTAAATAAGAGCTTGTAACTTAAGGTAGCAGTATGCAAGTCTGCATGGTAGAGTTCCACAGCCTGTTCATTTCTTTAAATATTAAATAGATAAAATTTCTTTAATTTCCTTTGATGCCTGCATAATGGCTTTTTATTTATTAGATAAATAGGAAATACATACATAGTCTCTTCCAAAATATCATATTTATTCAAATGTTCTTATCCTGTTTTCTTCTCAAACTGAATAGAGCTAGAGTTTTTAATGTTTTGACCGCGTGGGGAAGACGCTGCATTGTCAAAGGCCTTTTCCTCTCCCCTGTGCCTCCAATATCCATAAACTTGTTCCTGAATTTCTGCCTTACCTATAATGTTTTCAGGTGAGGCTGCAAAAGTTGAGATTAGCACCTTAATGAAGGGAACCATCTCCCAAACCGTCCTCCTCCCTAGCACAGATCAGAGGCTCAGGAACGCTCTTAACCTCATGTTCCAGGGGAGCTGTCCCAGCAGCGTGAGGAGCTTCCTCGGCCTRCGGGCCCTCCCCATAGCCCGTTAACCAGCAGGGCCTGCAAGCTTCACAGCAGCCGCCGGGCGCACAGAGTGCGTGATGCCAGTCCTTAGAAACTGATTAAACCTCCCAGCTTGTTTGGCATAATTGCCACGCAGCTGTCTCGTGGTGATGGCTTTGAGTCACTGTGAGCGTAGTATGTATTCCTGCAGTTTTCCTAGGGATGAATGATTCCTGATCTAAGTGCCATTTGCTGAGCCACTCAGTTACCCCTAAAGAGAGGACACTGCTTGGAAAGAAATCATTAGAACCTGTAGGATTTATTTTGGAAATAAGAGATGCAAATGGCCTTAGGGTTCTTCAGGCATATTTATCCTTTTCTGTGTGTGTGTAGTTCTTTATTTTTTATTTTTAACCATTTGAAGTAAATTATTGGTAAGGTAGAAAGAGAAGGTACAGAGGCCATGAGATGTATTTTTATGGTTAACAGATGCACTAAACTAAAGCAAGAAGGTATTCACCATTTAATAAGATTTGCAATTAGTGTCATATCTGAAATATTATGCTTTAGTTATACAAGCAGGTAACCCATTATAGCTGAAGGGCGGCTTCTTTTTAAAAACAAAGTGATAGTGATAATTTTGTTCTTATAAGTAGCATGATCATCTCTTGCTTTTGAGGAAGGATATGAGGTGGGCAGGGAAACTTTCCTCTGGAGATTTCATTTGAAATCTCATCTCTTCATAACTGTCCTGTGCTCCTCCTGACTGTTGCCTTACTCTTGGTTCCAATGAATGTAATGTTTTCTTGAGTGTCAGCTACAATTTTAAGCAATTGCTTGATGTCCGCCTTCAGAACAAGGGTATTTCCTACTCCCTGGGTATTTACCTGACCTTACCTAAATGTGGGGTTTTTGTTTGTACATTTTGCTTTCCAAGTGCTGCAGTATAGGGAAAGAAGGACATTTTTGAGTAGATGAGAAGTGAGTGGCGTACTGTATGTAAGGATTTTTAAGGTGGTTATATTTGCTTAAACATAAAGTACAGAAACAGATGAAGCTCTTTTCTTTTAATCTCTTTTCTCCTATAGCTGCCCATGCTAACCCCAGTTCTGATTTGTTGCTGATAAACTTCCAATTCCAAAAAAAAAAAAAAAAAAAAGAGGTAGAAAGACCAGAACCTGATGCAACTGTAACTTTGTGAAGCAAAGTACAATATTGAGTTGGTTTAGCCTTCTTTATTGCCTATTCAGAGAACATCAGTAGCTTTTTTCTTTTGCTGGTTAGGACATGTGATGTGGTTGCACTGGCTAACAATAATAATAAAATCACAGTGCATTTTGTGTTTTGAAACCTTAAGCGCCAATCCTTGTTTTCCTTAAATTTCTCTGATTCCAGGTATCACGGAATTGTAATGTTCATACACTGCCCCTTCTTCCAAATTCGGCCTCAGTATCTAGTAGTGAAACATGTCMTTTCTTATGTAGGTAGCTAATGCTATTATTTTCTATTTTTGTAATGGAATATATGTGGCAAAAGCCACAGAAATTTTGATTCACATTGGATGTTTCAGCAAAGACATCACTTTTTATTAAGCTTTGTTACCTTACTGTAGGATATGTCATGTTCGTAAACCAAGAGCATTTGAAGCCCCATTTAAATTGCCTTGTATTTTTACATGAATGAATTATATCTCATGGCTGTCTGCCTCAATCTAGGTTTGCACAAGTCAGAAACTCTGCAGTACTTTGAGGAGGAAAGTGAGTGATATTGAGACTCAGCTACCAGCTCTACTTGAAGCCAAAATGCTGGCTGTTTCAGGTAAGTTTTAAATGATGGGAGGGGCTAATGACTGATGAGGGGTGTTTTGGGGCAGTTTGGTGACCCTCTTGTAGTTGAGTCTTCTTGGGCAAGCAGTCATGACTCTATCTGCACTTGGCCGGGTTCCTTGCAGCCATTCAAGTCCAGCAGAACTGATTAGCCTGGGCTGTGTCATGCCCTGTGTAAGGTGCTTCAGGCCCTTCTCCATGGTGGGAAGTGTTGTCCTACAGAGTGCTGGGCAAGAGGCATTAATCATATGAAGAACCTCATATTTTTTTGACAGGCAAAACTGATAAATAACTATCAATAGCTTGCCTAGCCTTTACAAGCTGACTGCCTAGAGCTCTCCAGCTAAGAAGAGCCATAATAAATTAACAGCAAAGGTATAATAATTACATGTATGGGTTTTAAATGGCACTTTAAAATGAAATACAATAATTGGCAGCTTCTGTTACTCCAATCGTTAAACAACTAATGTTGGCAGCAGAAGAGCAATTTGATCCTTGGAGCACTCGTGCATGTTATTTACAACCAGTAAAACATTGAAATGTGATTACAGAGTCTGATTCATAACAGCTTTACATGCTGCTTATTTTAGATTACTACACTGTTTACTACGGAGGACAAGGCAGAGCACAGTTTTGTCTCTAAGTTTGAAGAGGTGGTTCTTCTAATTCAACAGATTGTTTGCAAATGCATGAGTAGATGTCTCTTTCTCTRGACACCTGCCTCTGAGAGAAAGCTAAATAGGACGGAATGTATATTTGGTACAGAGAATTTTCTAGTGTTACACCAATTTTTTTTAGCAATACACTAATCTATCTAAAGAAAGTCTGCAGATTTTTTAATATATGTCAAAGGGATGGGATATAGCTGATTTTTTTTGGGCCTCTTGCTATCTCAGAGATAAGAATCTCATAGCTGTACACAGAAAATTATTTTCAAGTGAAACGTTGCACAATATCATGCCACTAGTTTGCCAGAGGTGCATAGCATCAAACTTGAGCAAAACCCTAACAGATTTGACCATATCTCTTATTGATTGTTTTATTTTTCTATGTGCAGGTGCAAGGTAAGCTGAGTAATCACCCTCCGGTGCCCTTGGGCAGTTTGAATATAGATAATTTTCTGGCTTTTAGAAACCAGGGTCATAGCTTTCCCAGATGCTTTTTGACTTTCTGGAGATCAGAAATTGAGTGTGCAGCTGCTTCATGCCGCTGGCAGGAAGTGGTGGGCCAGAAATGTTCKGCCTCATTCTGATACTTTGGGAGAGCAATTGAGAAGTGAGTGCGATTCCACAAACATTCCTAACAAYACTTTAGAGTTGTTAGCTCTTAAGAGAAGTTGCTTATATTTTAGGAGTAGATTCAAGAGACAGTTGAATGCCAGTGTTTATAGGAACTGTTTTCAGTGATGTGAGGATGATTGCCTCTGCATGCCTTTTAAGAACTAATAGCACTATTTCTTAGTGTTGATAAGAAGCGCTACTTCTGGTTTTATTCTTATTATGAAAAACTCAGGAATGTCACTGAGTAGTGCAGTCTTAAACAAAATTCTATGTGATTTTTCTGAGGATTTTCATATGGGCCTGTGAAACTGCAAAGATAACATTTATGGTTAAGTTCAATGTAATCTCTATCTTAAATCGTATTTATTGACATCAGTAAAGATCTGTTTAAAACTGAGCAAGGCTTTATGACTTTATATGTGGCTATGAAGACTTACTGTTGCTTTCAAATCTGACAAGCTTCCATTTACTACTATAGCAAATTTTTACAGACCTTTTTACWTTTTTACAGACATTATACCACAGTTAGTGGGTTTCTCTCTTGTGAAATGTATGGACTTTCAACTGCAGCTTGAAGGAAACTGTTGACTCTAAACCTATAATTGAGTTTTTTTCTCTTGTTTTGTGTGTGTATGTGTTTTTTTTTTTTTTTTGAGGTAAGGAGAAAATTGTGGGAAGAAATACAAGTTAAAATTGAAATCTGGAGTTAGGAAAATAGAAATGACTATAAGCTCAAAGCAGAAGAAAATGATGAAGCAGGGTAAAATATGTGTGAGTGGTGCATGTATAAAGAGTATTTTGGAAAATTAACAACAGCAACAACAAAAAAGTGCTGCTTGTATGCAACCAAAATTGAACTGGTGTAGCAAGAATTTGGAGAAAGAAGCTGATATGTGTAACATTAACTACTATAAAATTGCAGCATGTTCACGATAGGTAAGCAGGAGGAAAAACATATGAAAAATGCATTTTTTTTCTCCCTGAAGCTCAGACACAGAGGAGAAGCAGTGCAATTTATTGTCTTTTTGTGAAGAGAAATTACCTGGGCAGTCTCTTGTGACTACTAGCTGAATGGTGTTTGAGGCTTTTTGGGTCAACTAGCAGTAGCATCAAAAGCAAAGACTTGATGCTAATGAATGAYGTAGGTATTTAGCAGCAGATTTGAGGTAATAGTATACTGCCTAATGAAGGCCTATTTTTTTGGTGGATTGTACAGAGGCCTATGTCTTGTCACATCACAGAACTGGCTCTGCACCTCCACATTCTTGTTTSCAGCTGCAGCCTGGGTCTGATGTGAGAGGTGTACTGAGATGAATTCATCTTTGTGCCCACACCAGCCCTTTCTGCTGCAGCACACAGYGCTGGGCAGCAGGTGCCTTCCTGCAACCATCCGTTTATCCTCTGCAAAGTAAAGTTTGCCACTCCCTGTTGTTACAAGTGATGGACTCTTTAGCAAACCTATAAACTCATTTAATAAACAATGCCTGTAAGTGCCCTCCCTGCCCAAAAAGGTCTAACCCATCACACAGACCATAGGCACCTCTGCTCTTTGTCTTTTTATGCCCCTTCTGAATGGGACTACCAGTTGCATGGATGTCACTGGCTTTCAGTGAGCTTCAAAGACAGTTTGTTCCTGCTGAAGTTCYGTCATGATACGTGACTAGACAGCGGAAAATTATTGCTTCTGTTGTGTAAGTCAGTCACTCATGTAGTTACTTACTCTTCTTCCTGCTTACCTAACCTGCTATCCCTGGAGGGARATAGGGTAAAAAAGTCACTTTGGCAGCAACTTTGACTTTGTACTCTGAGGAGAAATGTTAGGTGGAGAGCCCTGTGAATAAACCCTGTGAATAAACTATCTTGATGTCTTGAGGTGTAAGAAAAAGTCTTGCACCTCATACGGTCTGTGGACTTGGTCTGACACTACAGTGGCCGATACAGATGACTGCCTCTATTAGCATATGCCATCCAGGAAGCCTTGTGACAAACCTCTCAAATTGAGTGCATGCAGTTTAGATGCCTAAATATAGATGTTGTGACTACTTTTCTTCCAGTTGTCTCTTTGGTTTCCTTCCTGTTGTGGTTGCTAAAAAGGCTGCAGTGACTTCATGTGTCCATCCAGATCACARATCTGAGCTGTCACCCTCATCCCTCATCGTGTCCCTTTCATTGATAGTGGCAGTATGTGGAAGCAGAGGAAGAAAAGAGAAGAAATGGAAGAGAACAGGAGCTTGAAGGGCAAGAGGGGTGGGGTGTGAGGGAGGGAGAAATGGTTATGTGGGGAGGCTGATGTGCACACATGTCTGTGCAGCTGCGTGACCCTTGAGTCCATGAGTCTCTTCTACCTGGGCATCCTTTTAGCATGCGCGGAGATGGGAAGGAGGGGGTTACACATAGTTAGTGAAGGAGAATTATACAGTTTGCAGCAATTACTTACTAGCTAATAYGTGAAGTAAATTGCTGGGACCGGTGTGCTCCTGGGCTAATCTGTACCGTGCTCATCACCCCAGTGCAGACACTTGAGGAGTCTGTGGTGACCAGGCTTTTGTCAGTCACCACTGCTGTTTAGAACAGGCTGAGTCTCAGTTTTGCTAAATTGCCATCTCCCATCTCTCTGCCTTTTTCTCTTCAGGGTGTGTATTCTTTTGTTTGTTTGTTTTCTTTTTGCCTTTTCACACAGGCAATTTTTCCGTGAGTCTTTGAGTTGCTGATGGTGTTTTAACTATTTTTGCTTTTGAATTTTTTTTTTTAGTGATGGATGCACCAAAAGCTCCACACAAWTTTAAGGAAAAGTTTCTTAACAGTGAGGGTGACAGAGCCCTGGCACAGGCTGCCCAGAGAGGYTGTGGAGTCTCCTTCTCTGGAGATCTTCAAAACCCGCCTGGATGTAGCTCTGTGCCACGTGCTCTAGGTGACMTTTTTTTTGAACTCATGAAGCATAATTTTGAGGGCTTTTYTGTGGAAAGTTTTCTTGAAAGACTCCTGCAAGAACCTACTATCTGCCTTGTCTTAACTGATTTTGTTTTCCAAGTTGCTCAAATGGGATTTTTGCTCAAATGAGCATTTTTCTGAAATACTCAAATTTCTGGGTTGCTCTGTACTCATTTATTCAATCCTAGTTCAAGAAAATTTCTCCTCCAAAAGTCTTTGATAGATTATTTTTTTCTCGGAGTTCATTGTTTCTTCCAAAGTTTGTTACTTCTGTGCATTTATTCATGTTTAAACTGAACAATTAGTAAGATACTAGTGAGGTATAAACTTTCTAGCATGGACATTTATAAACAATTTTCTGAAGTTGTAGATTTTCCTGTTTATACCATTTTAAGCCCTGGCACAGGCTGCCCAGGGAGGCTGTGGAGTYTCCTTCTCTGGAGGTCTTCCAAACCCGCCTGGATGCCRCCCTGTGCCCYGWGCTCTGGGTGTCCCYGCTKGAGCAGGGGGTTGGACTAGAGGATSTCTAGGGGTCCCTGCCAACCTCAGCCMCTCTGTGATTCTGTGATTTTGTGTATGTTTGTGCATACGTGCACAGAAGGCACAGAAGGCAGAAGGAAGGATGGGAAGGGTGGCATTTTGCTGTTCTGCCCCCTTCATAGAATGCCATTCTTACCTTTCTGAGGTTTTGGTATGGACAGCTTTTAGTCACAATATTTTTTTATATATGTATTTATTTATATATTGTTTAATTTTGTTGTCTCTGTACAGATTTTCTGAGTGAACAGTCGTTTTTGCTGCAGTGATTTAGACTTTCCGGGGAAGAAAATGACTGACTTTATCTAATATCATCCAGTGAGAATTCTGTCTAATGGAAATAGCTATGTAAAAATTCAATAAAGTAACGCTTATCGTGTACACGTAGGGAAAATGGTAATTGCATCTTGGGGGGGAAAAAAAGGGAAAAGCTGTAACCGTCTCAGAATACTAGCAGAATAGAATATTTCGGCAAATGCCTGAAGAATATYTTATTAGTCTCTAGTATCCAAAGTGACTTTGGCTATTAACAAAATCAACCGAACAAAAAAAAAGGCTCCCCAAAACAGGACAGTATGTTTTTAAATGTTGGCAGCCAGAGGCTGTATGTATTAACTTTTAAATCAACTTTCTTGTAGCATTCGGAAACTGTTATTTTGGTTGCTATGATTGAGGTCAGAAGCTCAGTGATGACTCGGTGGGGTATGAATCTGTAAATGCTCTCCTGAATTTTCACTGCAGCCTTTCAGACGTTTTTGCTGTCAGGGATATCTACAGCAGGCAATTTTGGCTTTTGGGCATACACCTGATGTCATTTCCTCATAGGCTGTGCTTTGATATCMGCTTCCCCTCTGGGACTTAAGATCCATTCAGTATGCATAAAACTTTTATGAATCATACCATACCTTTCTCCTTGCTGGCTGCTGAAGTGCTAGAGAAGGCTCCTGCTTCCAATGAAGAACCTCCTGTCCTCATGTTTTATTGAGAATCTGGAGCACCGATGCTTGGGATGAGTTCAGGCGCAGTAAAGATGCGCTGTTTAATTGTAAGTCTTGCTTCCTTAGAAACATCTGAGTATCTGCAGGCTTTTTTCTTTCCTTTTTTTTTTGGGGGGGGGGGGGATTTTTGTCCTATTTTTCTGCTACATTTTACCAATTTTGGAAATGGTTTAATTCTTTGTAGACTACAACTGGCAAAAAAAAAATTAGTTGAGAAATAAACAGGTAGTAACTTTCAGCTTTTAAAGTGAAAGGAAGAAAGGCTCTGTGAAAAGGCTCTTGATAGGACACTGCCTGTTATGACTAAATTAAAAGCAAACACACAAAACCCCCCAACCCAGGCCCGCCCTGTACTTGGCAATCTCTTCCGAAATTTTGGAAGGTGCAGTCTCCTTTTGGCCCCTCTGCGCAGCTGAGTTGGCCGCAGGTTCTCTCTTTCAGGAGGAAGGCTGTAAATTCTGGCCCCGAGCGTTCCCGCCGCTCCTGCGCGCGGGGSAACGGGGCTGCCGTCAGCAACGGGAGGCAGTTTGCAGCCTCCTGCCTGGTGTAAATGCCAGCACCTAGTTCTTGCTTCCCTCTCCTGCAGGAAGGGAACGGCAGCCCAGTATTTCTCTTTAAGATTTTTTGGGCAACACTTTCTCRAAAGGGAAGTAATGCTGCAATTTAGGAAACTGTGTTGTGGTTCTGGTGTTTTGGAATGTATCTTATTTTTCTACAATAAGCTTTTGAATTTATCTGTTATCTACAAGGAATGTGTTACTATATTCTTCTGCRGTAGTTGAAGTACCTTCTCTGAGGTAGTTGAGTACCTGAAAATGCTGGGGTTGCCAAGTTATTTCAGGAGTCTGAAATCGATGCATACCCTCTGTAGTCTGAGTGAGACATCCTGCGTCTGTGACTGGATGTTTGTCTCAACAATATCTGGATCAAGACTAACTTTGTAAATGTTAAATGCCCTTGCTTACTAGATCAAACGGCTTTTTTTTTTTTAAGTTAGGATAATGCTGGAGCTGTGTTGTGCTACAGATTTTCTGTCTTGTGTCTACAATTCTACATGGAAATGTTTTCTTAGCAAAATATTCTGTTGATGCACTTTTGCTTTATAAAACAAATAGTTTAATCACATACAACTGTACAAGTTTTTTTAATATGTAGCCTAACAATAGTTACTACTGCTTAAAAATGGTTTAGTAGCTGAGCTCTTCACCATTCCTAGTATATTTATACTGAAGGCTTCTCTATAAAACAAGGAAATATGCCTATCCCTATTCTTATAAAGCAATATTTGAGAAGGATAAAGTGGCTMATGTTGTATGCTACAGTGCTTTGGATTCTGGTGCCATGTTTAAGGGAGCTCAACATGTTTTTTTGGAAAATCCAGAGCAATGTGAGCTGTTAATACTGAGGTATCCTCCAGTTTCTGGTGTCCCAAGCTTCAGGGAGAGCCGGATGTGGAGAGTTGTGTCTTTTAACTATGCTTGCTCAGAATTTTCTTCTCATTTTCCTTTTAGTTGCTGCATGCCACTTAAGAAATGTGATGTTGTCGTTTTTGAGCAGCCTTGATGCMTCTTAGTTCATGATGCCTCTTAGTTCAAATGCATGGTGCCTCTCAGTTCAAGGAGAAATATTTCAGTCTAGCAGATTGATAGCATCCGTTTCAAAACCACTGTGAGTTGAGTTGTCCTCCAAAACCTGCAGATGGTCTGACTGATTACAGTACAATAATCCATGAATTACACTATAACGTTTTCTGCAGGGCAGACCTTTAAAATAGATTTTCTCCAAAAAATGTAAATGGTAGCAATACAAAAAAGACTATATCTGYATGAATTTAAATCTGTAAAATTATTATTCTTTTTGTGGGATTTTAAAAAATGGATGGTTGCAAGCTGTTSACTCTTACTGCAGAAGAGTCTAGGAAGTTTCTCTGATTTAGTCTTTAAGTGGCKTTTGGAGAGTGTAGTTGCTTAATTTCCCTTGTTTTCTGTGTAACCTACTGATGTTGCAAATATCTGTTTTGTTCTGTTCCTTCCTCTTCCCCCTCTCCCAAATGAACATACAGGAAGTAATTTTGGGACTGCTAAGGATCTGACAGAAGAAATAAGATCGCTAATGTCTGAGAAAGAGGGTCTAGAAGGACTTCTCAACGAGCTRTTGGTGTTGAGTGCCAGAAATATCCGAAAATTAGAGAGAATTAAAGACGATTACAACAGACTGAAACAAGAACTKGAGCAGGGAGAGACCGCCTTTGGTAAGTCAATAAGCACAGGCAATTACAGCTTTTGTTCAGCTGGGGGGACCTACAAGTCTGCTGGGTGTGTTAACCCTCCCTGTGTTCCACAGAACATATATGCTTTCAGAGGAGAGTTTGGCCAGCTAAGCAGTTTGCTGCACAGGATCTTCAGYTTTGTCTGGTAGCTGGTGGGGAAGGGAAGGGAAGGAGCATCCTGATAAAATACTGCTTTTGAGATCTCTCTTAGCCCACTTTTCAAATGCGTTGTAAAAATGATGATGATGCCCTGTGTATATTCACATAGAGTGATATACACATAAATAATCTTCTAGCTGTGAGCAGTAGGTGATGTTGAATGTACCAGCATTAGCAATGTGTTCAGTAAGGCTCTGCTCGTGAGCTGAAAGGGATGAGTGGTTCTAAGGCAAGGCTTCTTTATTTAGATTTATGACTGGGAGGAGAGGATTTCAGCAGCTTAACTAATACGGCTCGCATATGCCCATAAGCAGTACTTGGGTTGCAGTGTCACAGTGGAATTGCAAAAGYTATCTGCATTTATGGGAAAAACTACAGACTAACGAAGTAGCAAGGCCGCTAGGCCTGGCCCATCCTCTCTGGCTAGTGTCCCCTCTCCTGGAGTTGTTGTGCTCATAAAGTGGCCTTGCTGCTTGGTTTAAATGTTACCTCCACTTTTAATTTGCTGATTACAAATGTGCAGTTACTATGGTTACCTCCAAACAGCTAAGTGTAAGTCTGAGGGATTGATTAAAGCTCTAAGGGTTTGAATGTCTTTGTTTTTTTCACGATCTTGTGGGCCAGAGGTTGGCTGAGGACAGAAAAGTGCCTCCGACTTAAAAGACTATGAAGACACATAGACACATAGGTAGGCAGAGTTATCTTGGATGCAAAATTAATGCCCTTTAAAATACACAGAATAATACATGTGTAGTCCTAGAAAAGAATTTGCTTTGTTAGAAACTAGATGGCTAAAAAACTTCCACAATATTCCTCAGGGAGGTATGCCAATACCTAAGCAATGCTATCCAAAAGCACGCTGTGCAGCGCTTCCCCTTTGCTTGAATTTGCAAGGGGTGGAAGAGGTTTCTTACCTTCTGAGCTGTCTGTTCTGTTGCTACTTTGTTTCTAGGACAATGAAACATCTTGTAAGTTTTTCAGAGAAACACTACTTATTTGTGCTTTTACTCATCAGGGTTTCAAAACAAGCTCATGTAAGACTGTTGCTGAAGCAACAGAGCTGGTAGCAGCTCAGAGACTCTTTTTCCCTTCGCTTTTAGTAGCTGAAATGAAGTGTCATTTTGTTCTGACCTCTACTGTTCTGCAATATATGACAATAAATTGCAAAACACAAGATGTTTACCGAGCAGATTGGTTTTTAATTTATTGTGATTCTATAGCAGTTGGAAGAGAAATTTYATCCTTGTGTAAAATAAAACTCTTTTAATAGAGAGCTAGATATCAGAAAGATATAGATKGAAATCTCAGATGGTCCCTTGTCTTCCCCTCTGCCCCTTTTGCATGCTGTCTGCACCATTTTCTTTAAAGAATGGAAATGCCTTTAGGTTTGAGAACACTAGCAGGACATTGATACTAAATGTTTAATTACTCCAACAACAAAAATAGCCTTCTGTTACAATCTGGAAAATAGTAAACACAGGAGACACCCACTTTTATGAACTGATTGCTGTTTTGCACAAGGCTTTTGTGTTTGGAGAATAAAGCATAAACAATGGGAAGAGAATAGAAATCTGTTACTGTGGGATAGTTTTAAGCCATAGATAGTGTATGATGGTTGAGAAGGTTTTTGCTGTGGCTGTTGCTGCCTTTTATTTTGTTGGATGCTGCAGTCTTGTCTGTGGCAGAATGACTGAGAATGGAGCTTTTTTTGTGTGGTGAAATGGTTGCAGTTTGCAAGCTTTAGCATTTGAAAAATTGAATGGATGGAGCTAAGCCTGGCAGGGGCGCTCCAAGTGCCAGGGCACAGCCCAGCAGGCTCTGACCCCTTCTGTTCCCTGCACCAGCGCGATTATAAGCGGTGCATCTCTGTCCCCAAAAGCCCAAGCAGCTCTCTAGCAACCTGCAGTAAATCTCCTTGTGACTTTTGGACTTTGTTCCTCCTCTTTCCCTCCACCAGGCTGAATTCAGGCCTCTGCTTTCGCGACGACATAGCTCTGAGTGCAGGTAGTGCCCTRCTCCCCTGCTCATGCTGGGCTGCACGCAGGCCTCTGCAGGCAGCCACGCTTTGAGGCTGGAGTTAGCTGGCCTATTGCAAGACCTGGGGGGTAAGCCAGGCCCCAGGCCTTGTCGTGCACCACAGTTAGGTTGTTGCTGCTGTTGCACGGGGCACTTGTCCCGGGGAAGCTCCGTGCTGSCCTGGCCGCGCTTGCAGGGCTGCTGCTGCCCTCCATGAGCTGCCCACAGGTAATGAGGGAGAGCAGGAGCACTTTGGGCTGAATGAAATAAATGTGTGAAATCAGCGTCTGCCACAGACTGGACAGAGGTGACTGGAAGATGCRCAGCAGAGAGTCCTTATGTCTTCTCTTCCTGCGAGGTTTATGCTCATTGAAGGGAGTTTGTGGGCTGAGGTCACTTGCACTGTACAAAGGACAGGCTTCGTTTCCCTCCTAGAGGGGTCAATGGATTGACTGGATGCCATGAGCAGTTGTACGCTTTCATTCTTGCTTTCATATTATTTCCAGGGAATAATCTTCTACTTTCCCTTTCTCAGGAGCTCTCCCCCTTTTCACTTACAGCTCCTTAAAACCTTCTGCGGGACTATTTCTACACATAGCCATCTTCACACCACCTTGGACTGTTGTCTTTTGTGCCTCTGAACTTCTCAGAAAACTTACTTAGAAATGGCTGTTGAACTGAAGATAATGCCACTTTGAAGATATCTTTTTTATTTTTTCTTCAGAACAAAAAAATGGAACACTAAAATGTGTGTATGTGTTTCTCTTGTGGATAAATTGGTCACCATTTTTTTCCCCTTCATTAGTAATTGTTGATTTCTCACAGTAATGTCGATACAAGAAAGCAGACGTCAAGGGAAGAGACTTAATCACACAATAATCAGAGCTGGAATTTTAAACAGGACGCATCATTAGCATGTTAATGAATTTTCTCACTTTGTGCCAGCTGCCCAAGTATAAAAGATATTGCAGATGTTGTGCAAAAATCAGGCTTGGCTTACTGTGCTGAGAGCTGTCAATGTTCCCTACAAAGGAGACTTGATAAAAATCCTTTCATATTTTTAGAGATGCTCAAAGATATTTTTTCCCTTTGGATAATAGAAGCATCAAAAAGTGACTTATTAGTATTTTAGGATGAATAGTACTAATTTGCTTTTATATAGTAACTTTCTTTTGAGGGTGTCGGAGCACTTTTATAGATGCAATCTACTGTTATTGCCATTTTACACATACACAAACCAGAGAGGCAGAGAGGTCATGCAATTTTACTTGAAATGGCAGTGGAGCCAAGTTTCCTGATTGATGCTCTAGCAAGTAGAATTAATCACTTTAAATAAACAGACCTGAAATTAAGTGATGCTTTGATGAGCTTTGCATTCTTCTTGACCACAGGGCTTTCTATAGCCTTTCACATAGTGATTCYGAGAAAAATCCCTGAAGATCGTGTGCTTTCCTGTTGACCAGGCCTGCCTTAGGAAGCAAAGGGCTCTGTTGTGGTGARGAAGGTAATTGCTTTGCAGCCCAGAGCAGCCCAAGCCTTGCTCCAGACAAGTGAAACTTAATTACTCGCCTGTCTGCCAAACTGCTGGATAGCACTTAAATCCTGACTTGCACTGATTGGCGTTTCTAACCTAGGGCTGGAAATGAAAGCGACCCTCTTGTCTCCGTTTCCTCATTACCAATATTGAAGGGCAAGTTTGCTGGCCCCATTTGCTAAATCCCTTTTCTAGCTGCACTCGGCCAGTTCCTGCCCCTATCACATACACTTTGGAGACAACATCTACTGGTGAGCAGTGCACAGAGCTAGGGGCTCTCTGCTACGTGATCTACCCCATAAGGTGACCTTGCCAAGTCACTGGAAGAAGAATTTCTATACAGAATGGATTTATAGAGGAAATACGAAGTAAAGGCCATCGTGTGCATCAAAGCAGCACATTAATTCTTTTTATAATCATTGTTTGGAAACTGAAACTTCATTCTTTGCRACTGAGCTCTCATTGACATTACTGAGGGCTTTACTGCCTTAGAAAAAGCTCTTGTTGGTCCTAGAGCTCTCAGCCAGCCAGCTTGTGGAGTGGCTGAGATTTCCGGGGGGTRAACAGATAGACTTCTTAAATAATGGATTGTAGCAGATTGGGATTTTCCTTTTGGAAGTGCATGTAMCATGCTTGCACATGGTATCTCATAGCTATTTGTCCTGTACCTGGAGGGAAACCAATCCATGTCCATTTTTTATTTACTTTTTTGAAAAGTATGCTTAGCTAATTGACTTATTAATAATTGAACTATTGCACAGTTTGTTCCATTTCTATTGCCCTTTAAAGAATAACAAAAATTCTGCTCTTCTCACAGTTATTGTTCAAGAGCTCTATATTTAGCCATCATGCAGGATGAAATTAATTACTCTGAAACTTGGCATTCTTGTGGTCAACAGAAATCACTAGGGGCGCTACTTAAAATAATACTGGCATTGTGCTCCAAAGTTCTTATGAAAAGCAGGCTTGCTGTTTCCTGCAGAAATGTATAGGATGTGATTTGCCAAACTGTTAATGAGTATTTACTGTAAAGTATTTTTATTCCTTTTTAAMGGCACAGTTTTATGCTGGCAGATTCATCAGTAAAAATCTGATAACAGAAGTATTTGCTTTTAATAGTAGCTCTTATATGAAAACTCTCCTAATGTCATTTCTAACTTTGATTTTTACAATATTTTTTGGAAAGGTCTAAAAGCTATTAAAATTCCCTAGCAGTCTGAATTATTTCGAAAATATAATTTCGGCCTCTGTTTGTGCTATGAAAAAAAATTCCATATTTTTCTTTACTGATTTCCAGGTTATGTAAGTATTGTGTCTTCAGTGTTGTTTTCTTTTCTGCACCAAATAGGCTTTCTGTATTCTTTCCAGAGCTCATCTTGTGTCTGAGTGATTATTTGATTTTAAACGGAAAAGATGAACCTTTTGATTGCTTCTGTTTAAATAAATCATTAAAGGAAAACAGCACAGTGTGTAACAGATGGGCTTCCATGAGGAAGAAGCTGTTCTGAGGCTCATCGGGCATCTACTTCTAATTTGTGCAAGGTCGCTGTGTTCCGCATGTCACAAGTATCTGAAATGCTGGTGGTCACTCACGTGAGAGGTGGAATGGGGCAGTTTGTTGCTTATGTCTGTGGCCATCTCTTTTTTTTTAACAGGGTTCTTATCGGCTTTAACTCGCTTTTGCTCTCYTCAGCTTTCACAAAACGCACCCAGTGTGAGGTGGTGGTGGAGGAGGCAGCGCTGGCGGTGCAGCGGGTCACTCGGGGTCTTTACTCCGAGTTAACGTTCAGCTGATGCTCCAAAGCAGCAGCCAGCAGCCATTTGGCAGGCACTGAGGAAAAGCCAGGTCCATGTGACAACGGAAAACTAAAAGCAACCAAAGAAATAAACTATCACAAAACCCTTGCAGAGCTCCATTTCTTTTGTCTTGGCCAAATCATAGAATCTTTAAGGTTGGAAGGGACCTCTAGAGATCCTCTAGTCCAACCTCCCTGCTCCAGCAGGGACACCCAGAGCACGGGGCACAGGGYGGCATCCAGGTGGGTTTGGAAGATCTCCAAAGCAGGAGACTCCACAACCTCCCTGGGCAGCCTGTGCCAGGGCTCTGTCACCCTCATAGGAAAGAAGTTTTTCCTTAAGTTCCTGTGGAACTTTTGGTGCCTCAGYTTGTGGCCGTTTCCTCTAGTCCTATCGCTGGCCACCACTGAAAAGAGGCCGCCCCCTCCTCCTCACTGCCTCCCTTGAGGTATTTATACACGCTGATCAGGTTCCCCCTCAGCCTCCTCTTCTCCAGGCTGGACAGGCCCAGCTCCCTCAGCCTTTGCTCATGGGGCAGATGTTCCATCATAATGCAATATGAGGGGTTGCATTCTGCTCACTGGCGCTCTCTGCGCTTTCCTTTGAAAAACTGCTATTTCTGCTTTTTGTTCCAAGTTGGGCTGTTATGTGCAGTACCTGTTTGCCTGATTTTCATTGGCTGTCAGCTCGATTCTCAGTCTCTGTGGGCCTTTGTAAAGCACTTGGGATCTTGCAGGTTAAGTACAGCCAAAAGCTTCTCTTAGTCTTATAATTCATTAATGTTTTTATCTGTATTTCAAACTGTTATCTGGCTTGGAGGGTCAGATTTGACTGCTGGTTGTCATTCCATGTTCTCCCTCTCCCCCCACTCCCCAAATTTATATGAAATAAGTTAAAATGATTTTCTGATTAAGATCTCAAATAATTTTTACTGTAATATTTTAGTTCTTATGTGTTACAGAATTGTCTTTTTGCTGAATATAAGCTATAAAAAATTTAATCTATCAAGAGTTAAGTTCTGTTAAGCATTTTCTGCAAGCAAAAATAAAGTATATTTTTGGTTTAGAGATTAATTTTGTCAGAATTGCCTTATGTCTTGAGTGACTTGCAATGGTCTTTCTTATAATGATAATCATAAAGGTCATCTTGTTTGCTGTTTTTTCGTTTCAATATGTAAAACAGTCAATGATCAATATGTAAAATAGTTGATGATTTTTCATTTTAAAGGATAGAGATTTACTTTATATAAAAGCAGTGGAAGTACTAAATGTACCTGAATTGTTCTGTATAATTAGATACAAATATCTGAAAAGCAGAGAATASGAAATGAGCATTCAGGCAACCTGAACTGCCACAACAGCTTGGTTCAAAGCCCACAGATACCTATAGGAGTCTTTTGATCAGGCCGTTTCTGTGTTGATGCTCAAAGGTGAGCTTCTCTACCGTTTCTTTCCACTGAGATCTGATGACTCGTGATCTTTCCTGAAATGTTGTATACACTTTGCAGTGCTCCCCTCTTCAGACTGCAGCAGAACCTGTCTGCACAGCAGAGTAATCATACCTTAAATATCGTGGCATTGACTCGGCAGTCATAGAGGAAGCCAGGGGTAAGAAAGGGAACTCGCTCTGTAGTTTCATKTTGGCTCTTTGCAGGAGAAATGGTGCAAGTTACTAAAAGACCTTCTGCAATAGTGAAAGTTGAGGGCCTCCAAATCCAACTTTCTACGGTCCTACAACATGCACCTTTAATGTGCAACTTTGCATAAAAGCAAGCAATCAGTTCTTAAACCACGACATAACCTTTTGAAATGCTACTGTCAGCAATACACTGAAGACATTACTCTTGTATGTTTGACACTAAATAATACCCAGTTTGCCATCTGCATTCTGGGTTTCTGCATCCCTACACTTTTTTGTCAGTCTGTTTCAGATGATGGAGGTGAAACAGCATAAATATGAAGCAACACAGAAATGAATTTCGGAGTACAGATTACCAGCTTTATTCTTCATTAGATTCCATTTAGAATCATAGGATCATTATAGTTGGAAAAGACCTTGAAGATGAGCAGTTCCAAGTGTAAGTCSATCACCACCGTGCCTGCCAAACCATGTCCCTCGGTGCCTCTCCTACATCTGCCTCGACTACAATTCTGCAGTTGATTCTTTTGAGGAGACAGCATCACAGTTATGTCCATTTCTCAGCAAGGGTTTTAATTCTGAGTGTCATACAGTGTGGTTTTGTTTTCTTGAGTCTTTGGTTTTGTTCAAGTTATTTAGCATGATATAGTGTCTGAAAACAGAGGAGATCATTTAGTATTTTCAGTTCTCATGGATGTGCAAATGCTCTGAAGTGTATGCTTTGCCTCATTCACTTTCTTTTGAGGATAAATATAGAGATGGATAGGATATTTAAGGAATTATCAGTGCATGTTCAAGCATCACTGCAGTGAAGCCAGGCAGGCAGTTATCCTTCCACAGATTCAGGATTTTCATAATGAAAATAGTACATCATTGTACATTTACTACTTTATTACTGTGTAAACTGGAAAATATTGGGACATCTGGAATCATTGATGCAAAGTTCATGTCCTAGAATGGGATTATCCTGCAGCAGGATCAGAGCATAAAGCTACTGTTTAACTTTTTAGTTAGAAATTAGTAACTCYAGTTTAGTAACTCTATCTAGGATTACGAACATCTAAGCAAAAGAATCCYTTGTATTTATTTTAAATGTAATTCAAGATATCACTCAGGAATTAAAGTTTTTTCAGGCTTTGTTCTTGTTGATTGTCTGACATAGAATAATTTGATCTTTCTGCTTTGTTCACTCTTATTGCTGTTGTTTCAGGGTTTTCGTTAAGGTAATCACAAATGCAACAGAAAAGGTAAAAGCTGAATGAAGGTTTCTGTAATTACCATATTCTGAAATAGGGACATTACTATCCTCAGATGGCTTCTTTTTGCTTAATACTTGATATTTAAAATGAATGAAATAACTACCTCCCGAGTCTAACTGTTTAGTTAACAGTTTAACTCTTATTTGAATCATGCAGGCTTCCAGGCCTGMTGCAGATTTTATGCCCACAGGTAGATAGAAATACAGGAAAATCTGGAGTAACAAAGTATTAATTACATATTGCACAAACATGGGGGACTTGCAGTCTTGATGATAAACCCACAAGGTAAACTCTGAAATTRTAATGCTTGCCAGGACACCTGCTCCTGATCTCCCAAATCATTTTATGGATGAAGAAGGCTCATTATTCTGAAGAAGGATTTACAATATAAAGTCTCTTTCAATCCTTACCTTTTACTAAAATACAAAAGTGGAAATGCAGAGATTTATAAATGCAAAAGAGGAGAAATATTTGTYCTTTGTATTATTCCGTAGTGAAAATTACTTTATTTTTTTTAGCTTTTCGTTTTTCCTAAGCTTTTTATTATTTGTTCACTTCCTGTAAGTCCTAACTGATGACTCTGAGGTAAAGCAAACCTTATTATTTCATGTGGGGTCAGGTGCTCTGTAACTCACATTGATGAGTCCAAAGTCTTTGTCCAAGAGTTTTCTTCCTTCCTTCCCTGGAGATACAAACGGGAGTGTAAAAGGCAGAAAAACAAGGAATTGTCGAAGTCCAAGGCAARGAGCTGGAGCTGTGTGTGCCTCGGTTTGCTTTCTGTCCTCCCTGGTGTGGTGCTAGGACCACAGGTGCTGGCAGACAGTAGTACAAAATCAGGGATTTTGTCAGCACAGAACTTGAGGTCGATACACAGCAGGTGCTACAATGATTATTATTATTTTTGATTACCTGCCAGATTTCAACTGGTAGTCTGTGATCACAGAAAACAGTTTTTAATGTAAGAAATATATTTAATTGGATGTTCAAAGGGATTTAATCTTTTTTCACTTCCATTCAAACCTAATTCTTTTTTTTTTACACGAAAATATTGCAGTGTGTGGAATGTAATTAAAACTCCAAATGATTCTAGCTGAAAAGAAGATTCAGTCGTATTTGCAGGGGATATTTTTGGCTTGGTGTACGTGCTAAAGACTCTAGTAAAGATAAACAARCAGTGTTTGCCAAGCTACATATGATTAAGCAATTCATTACCTGCTGGAATTATCATCTGGAAGATACACTGTATGGCTTGAGCTACAACCTTTATTCCCTTTTACCAGGATTATACCTCTTATCTAGTGTGGTGTATGGAAATATAATTAGTAATGTGAGTTGGAAGTGACAGGGTGAAGCTGTGCAAAGTTTTGTGTAGATAAACAAGCCTATATCTAGATTGAAAGTAGTAGAAACCTTTTTTCTACTGCTTTCCAATTTGCAATCATATTTTAAAATAAGATGCAGAAAACAAGTCATCTGTGCTCCATGCCAGAGAAAAACAAATAAGCAATCAGCTTGACTTTGAGAAGCTTTGAAAAATTTTAAGTCCTACAGGAAGCAGTGGAAAATGCAGATCTCTTGTATTCTTGATATTGAATGTTTTACTTGAAAGAGAAATTTGAAAATGTGTGGAGGCAGAAATTTTTGGCCTGTTGATGTAATTAAGAGTTCTGCTTCTAATTTCAGAACAGTTTAGGATTTCACCTCTGGTATTCTGCTATATTGAAATTTCAAAAGCCATTTTTGACCTGAGCTACTCGGATGCAGACCCTAATTGTTTTGGTGGAAGTGCTGTCCACATAATAAAGAGTAGGACTTGATAAGAAGTTCTTTCAACTAGAAATCCCTGTTTTATCACAAAATCATACATATTTCACAGCTGGCAAGCCTCTCCTATTAAAGAAAAAAAACAGATTTTATATTGTGTTTTTTTTGTATTTGTATTTTTTACMAATACAAAAGCTAACATTCAGTTAATGAATTGCAGGAGTCACATAGTTCAATGAAATAGTTTATTATTATTATAATTTTAAAATTAGGACGGTGTTTCTCTGTAGTTGAGAGGAATCATTTTCTTTACAAGTCAGGGCATTCATAATGTGGTATTCCCAAACAAAATCATCACACTTAYGCTTGTTATTGCAGTGAAAGAATGGTCTGAATAAAAGGTATTTCTCTTCAATTTTTAGTTTTCCTGTGTGCAGTCTGGTGGGTATATGAATAGTGTTAATTCTCATTTGGTGATCAAAATGAAAAGTTCCACATCCCAGCAGAAATATGTTTAAATCCTCATATGAAATTTATTCCTTCTTTTCAGTACATGTGAAAAAACTCATGTAAATATAGCACACCATCATTCATTACCTTTTGATGTGGTCAGCCTTGTTCTTAGACGTGGAGGTGTTTTAATGGGGAATATGTCCTTTTAATGATCTGTGGACAGTGACAGAGATAACCAAATTCTGTATTGTCCAATTAAGCAGATTAGATTGAACTACAAAGATATTGGTTCAAATATTTGTATCATTTTTTATTATTTATTTTTATTTTTTTCTCTCAATGTGTTTCCTGCTTCCATTCTAAGGAATGACAAACCTGGAGAAAAAAAAAACTTAAAAGTAACCAAATTCTAGATGGGGATGCAGCTATTTCTGTAGATTTCCTGGTCAGGCATAACTTTTAAAAGCTTCTAGGTGGAGTTGGCTTGCTGTCTTCCACCAGCCTGGAAAAGTGTGACTTGTACATGGTTGTTGTAACCTGAAGCTGCTTGACGATCAAATCTGCCAGGGTCAAAATAAGTAAATAAACAAAATGCCTACAATGTGTCCAGAGTAGAATAGTAGGTAGAAAACCAATTGAAAATAAAGACTGTATAGTTTTTGTTAGTGAAGCAAGTTGAAGCTAGTTGCAAGTATAACCTGTCTGATAATGCCACTTCCTCCAAGCTCAGGATCGGTGTATTCCTACAAAAAAGAAGTCAAGTAAGTGGGGTAGGAGACCTGTATGGATGGGTAAGAAATTCCTGGGCAAAGTGAACGAGGAAAAAAAAAAAAGAGTGTACAGCTCGTGGAAGAAGGGACAGGCCACGTGGGAGGAATACAGGCGCATCGTCAGAGAATGCAGATGCGAAATGAGGAAGGCCAAAGCCCAGGTGGAATTAGAGTTGGCGAGGCAAGTCAGAGACAACAGGAAGGGTTTCTATAAGTATGTCAGCAGCAAGAGGAAGACGAGGGAAAATGTTAGTGCACTGCTGAATGGGGAAGGGGCCTTGGTGACGGAGGATGCCGAGAAGGCAGAGTTACTAAATGCCTTCTTTGCCTCTGTCTTTACTGCTAAGGCGACCCCCCATGAACCGCAGGGTTCAAGTGGAAGAGATATAAATGGGCTAGAGGAAGACCTTCCGCTGGTTGAGAAGGATTGGGTTAAGGATCACTTAGGCAAACTGGCCACTCAAAAATCTATGGGCCCAGATGGGATGCACCCAAGAGTACTGAGGGAATTGGCCGAGGTTATTGCTCAGCCTCTCTCCATCGTCTTTGAGAGGTCCTGGAGAGCAGGGGAGGTGCCCGAGGACTGGAAGAGARCCARCATCACTCCAGTCTTCAAAAAGGACAAGAAGGGAGGAGCYGGGCAATTACAGGCCGGTCAGCCTCACCTCCGTCCCTGGAAAGGTGATGGAGCAGTTCATCCTAGAGAGAATCTCCAGRCAYATGAAGGAGAAGAAGCTGCTGAGGAGCAGTCAGCATGGATTCACCAAGGGGAAGTCATGTCTGATGAACCTCATAGCCTTCTATGATGGGATGACAGGCTGGCTGGATGAGGGGAGAGCCATGGATGTTGTCTACCTTGACTTCAGCAAGGCTTTTGACACCGTCTCCCATAACATCCTCATACGGAAGCTCCGGGACAGTGGACTAGACGAGTGCACGGTGCGGTGGAT
>NW_020456298.1:1815107-1819131 GCF_003342845.1 Nothoprocta perdicaria
TAGGTGTGCCTGCTTGAGCAGGAAGGTTGGACTAGATGATCTCTGGAGATCCCTTCCAACCTTGAATATTCTGTGATTCTGTATTCTTCCTTCACAGGCAACCTCAGACAGCCCTGTGTCTTCATTAATGATGCTCTGATAGTTAAGAGTGTTTCCTATGGCCCAGAGATTGTCTTGGTTGATCTATTTGCACTGATTACAGAATTAGTTTGAACAGTYGTTGAAAAAGACTAATGAAACCTTAGATTGTCATTTCAAACGGTCTTTTCYATTTTTATGGCAAAGTATTTCCTGCGTTGCATTTCCCTAATGTTGATGAAATATAACACTTGTGATTGATATATACATATCTATATATTTGCTGTATCATAATTTACCGACTATCATTTATGTCTCAATGATAGAATGAAGTTAGTGCTTTCAAAGATTGAAGAGTTTGGAGAGGATCTCTTGAGACAGATTAAAGGACGAAGAGATGGGGCTGGCGATGGAAGGCTTTGCTCGGCTTAATAAACGGCTAAATCTGAGATGATTTGATGTCAGTCTGCAACTGCCTCCACAAGAGGCCAAAATTTGATAGCAGAGAGATCTTCATGGTGATAGACAAAACTCTTAAGTAATCATTTCTAACAGCTGGCAATTGAAGCTTGACAACTTTAGATTAGAAATGAATCATRCATTTCTTAACCGAGAGAACTATCAACTTTGCCAGCATTTGGCAAAGGTTACTGTAAATTCCCAGGAACTGCTCATTTCTATGTCTAATTTCAACKGAAATTAATTCAGAGAAATCTCATGTTTTGCCGATGGCCAGGTTTGGTACAAACACCTCTTAACCTTGCATTCTGGAACAGCTGTATTTCCCATATAATGGTAACTAGAAAAGCTTCTCCTATTTTGGTGTTTCTCTGGATGAATAATACTTCATCCTAAATGTTTTTAACATCTTTATTATTAGAAGTCCCCATGTTCTACGCTAACCCCCAGTTCTCTTCYCTCCCCGTTTTTGCTTTCATTTTCAATTTACTTGCACCTGACGGGTATTACTTTTCCAGTCTTTTCATGATTTCTTTTCTCATCCAGTTGAAGCTACATTACATTATTTTCTTATAGTTCAGCAGTTCATCGAAAGCAAGCCTGAGGTTTTGTTTGTCCCCGCTCCTAAGYGCGGGAATGCCGATGCATTCCACCTTTGCCAGAGCAGGGCAAGCAGTTCCTGGGGATCGATCCGTCTGCCTCTGTGTCTGTCTTGCTGTCTTATTTATTCTTTAAGAAGKGTCAATATCCAGCTCTTCCCTGCCATACTTAATTCCTCCACAGCACAGGTTATGCGGCTCTGTCTCCTGCCGGTGTTTTGCCTCTGGTGACCCCTGCTGAGGTGATTTAGGTAGCAGATCAAGGGGTTGGCCTGGGAAATGGGGACAGTGGGAAAACACACAGCGCTTCAAAAGCGTACAGCATTTTACTGGCCGTCTGCAGAGCCCTGAGAAACAGTATCCACTGCTCGAGGTGGAAGGACGTTCACAGACGAGCAGGCTGAGGTACGAAGAGCCCCRGGTCGTTTCCTGTGCTCGAATCCTTGGTCGCACCTCGGAGGTGCGGAGCTGCGGCCGAGAACCAGCAGGGTACCTGGATGGTCCTGTCTCTACAGCGAGCACCAAAGTAGGGTGCCAGGCACCCTCTTGGACCTGCCAAAGGAATATAAAGAACTGAGAATATCTGCACCTTGTAAGACCCTGGAGTTGATCTTCCTCAGCGTTTCTGTGTTTCTGCAAAATGACCTCATTTTATATACAATGCTGCTCTTTCATTTCTAGTATTTTTTGATGCAAATGATTCCTGAAGCAAGCTGCAYGGACATACTCTTGCTGTTAACCTCATTTACTGTTCTGTTAATTATTCGTGCTGTCTGTATTTCTGAGCATTATCCATTTGATGTTCAACATTAGTTTATTCTAAAAACCAACCTAAATAGGTTGGTTTGTTTTTGCTATCCACACGTGTCAACCTTGAGTTGTGAAAGTATTCTTCACAACCTAGTTGAATGATATGTAGACTTGGTAATCGGATTTTTGCACAAAAAATAGCTTTTATTTTTTCCAGCCYACAGGTTTTGTGCAAGAAAATAATCCAAGTGGTTTGTTGTTGCTTTTTTTCTCCTGTGATCATACCTTCTCCTCACTGTCCTGAGAAATGTCTGTAGGTTGTATTTTACTGGTTGGGCAGAGTAACCTGTCAGGAACTATAAACGAGAGTATTTCCTTCATCCCCTGCCAGCAGCAATGGAGCTGAAGCTGTCAAAGCAGGTGGGGTGCCCGTCTCTGAGTGCTGAGCAGGCCAACAGGTAGCGTTTTATATTGCTATGTCCTCTTGCTGTGCCAGAATAGATGGATGCTAGAAGTGCTTTCAATCCAAATACTGCTCTCCATTGGTTTGAGGTGCCCTGCCCTTGTCCATAGTAACCTTACTAGGGGAAAGTCTGCACCTTTCTGATGGACATGATGCTGCTCTGCAGTAGTATTTATCAGGAACCTGTTTTGTGCCTTGCTTTGCCTGTTACTCTCGCTTAGTTTTATCATCCCACATCGTAAGTATGTTCCATTCAGCCATGGTTTTCCCAAGCTCACATTTATGTAAATACATCCCATATGTTCCAGTTCCATGATAGCAACAGACCGTGTTGACCCGTGATGATGTTTTAAGCTCCTGCAGCAAAGTGCGGCGATCCCACTGCGGAATATTTCTGCTGTGTTAAACATTAGGGAGCCCAAGCTGACTTGGCTTTGGAATTATTATTTCATTCTTTCTTTCTTCTATGGTATTTTGCTACTGAACAGTAGAATGTGTGATAAACTTCTATAGCCAAGGCATTTCTGGAAATTAGATTA
Source organism: Nothoprocta perdicaria (assembly GCF_003342845.1). Lineage (NCBI taxonomy): Eukaryota > Metazoa > Chordata > Aves > Tinamiformes > Tinamidae > Nothoprocta > Nothoprocta perdicaria. The sequence goes on from NW_020456298.1 coordinate 1,817,996, forward strand.
GCTATAAAGTTAAAAGGCAAATGGATACATTTCTGGAAATGACCCACCTAAAATGAAAGTTTAATGAAGAATTCTGCCCGAATGCATGGAGTATTCAGCAGGGAATAGTCTCAGTATTATGAACTTTTTATGACAGAAAATAGATTAAAAGCATAGTAATAGAAGAATTGCTGTCGAAAATAAAAGCTCTGTAATAAGAGGTTAGGTAGGGAAAGCAACCTGTCTAACAGTCAAAGGTCACTAGTACAGACAAAACTCATTTAGCTTTTGTTCTCCATTTGTGCAGTGGATGATTGCTTTCTTCACTCTCTATTTTTGTTATTTCAGCACATTATGTGCCAGTGACAGAAGCCCTTTGCTAGTTCTTCCTGTCTGAGGCAACTCCCCTTCACCTCTACAGAGTGTCAGTCTTTCTGTTGTTTTGATAAAGGCACATTTTAGCACGGAGCTTAATCCACCATTGCTGATTTAATTAGATTGAAATATGTTCTTGCTGCACCCGTTGCTCAGAGTTACTGCTTCAGCAGTCACAGGAAAATCTGATTTACTGTAAACATCTATAATATCAGAATAAGTGTGTGGGCCATAAATTGGTTGGAAAATAGGTGTAACTTGATAGCAGAGGGTAACATTAAGTTGTGTGCTTGTAGCATTCATTGGAGTCTGGCAGTTCCCAAGCAAGGCAGCTTTAGTTTCAGATGAAGCTTCATGCCAGTCTTTGCTTTGTTGCTCATCTTGGGCTTCCATCACCTACCACAATTTGATCGGTTATCAGAGAACCTTGACGAGGCAGTTCCCTGTCCTGGCAGGGTACGGGATAGACTTGCCTCAATTTAACTGGTGGTAAATCAGTTGCAATGAAGAAGATAAGGGGGTGTTCCTGCGTTGCTCTGAGAGGTCAGCTATGATTTGGATCCTGGAAGTAATTTATTTTGTCTAATGAACTGGAAAATTAAAAAAAGTTTGCAGCAGAAGAACTTAATATTGGGGCAGGCAATTCTCATCAAAAGCTAATATAAATTGTAAGAAGAACGGCTGCTGGACCTCGTACTAACAAACAGAGAGGGCCTTGTTGGAGATGTGAAGGTGGGGGGTAACCTTGGCTGCAGTGACCACGAGCTGGTGGAGTTCAGGAT
>NW_020456298.1:1821121-2067641 GCF_003342845.1 Nothoprocta perdicaria
CTGGAACAGGCTGCCCAGAGAGGTTGTGGAGTCTCCTTCTTTGGAGATCTTTAAAACCTGCTTGGATGCAGCCCTGTGGCACGTGCTCTAGGTGACCTTGCGTGTGCAGCGGGATTGGACTCGATGACCTCTGAGGTCCCTTCCAACCTTGGGCATTTTATGATTCTAAGACATTGTAGATTAGGATAAGATCTTAGTTTAGGAATACATGAAATATTTATTTCATCAAGGCCTAAATCTTCTTCCTTCCCAAACCATAATTATTATTATTGTTATTTTGACTTAGAGAAAAGGTTTGGTGGTCCAGTGGTTAGAGCAGTCACTCAGTGTGGAAGATCTAGGTTCCTTTTCATCTTTACCTGGAAAAGGATTGGAGTTCACCTCTCTGGGTCCGCTAATCACAGGGTAGGAGCAAGGCAGAAGATTGTGAGCCCTTCTGCTGCTGAACTGTTGAGCCCCAGGTGAAGAGTTGAGCATCTCTTGGAGGAGAGACCGAGCCATCATCTCTGCGGCCTGACTCCTTCTTGGGGTTATACAGCTCACTCCCCTCTGTCATTCTTTGCTTTTCTTACTGCTTTTCTTGCTTTCTGGAGCAGTAGGAAGTTGTAATTATGCCGTTTATATGGTTTATTGCTTGCACTCAACAGCCACTCTGCGCCGCCGCTTCCATGACTTTTGAATTGGATCCGTTTAAAAGTTGGACATTTTTACAAATATCAAGTTAATGTAACTGCAGGTAATATAGTATAATTGGCTAGTCTCATTTGGGAAATAATTATTTTCAGTAGCTGGTATTTTCCGAAATGATTTAATTAAAACCAGGYCTTTTATTTACTGAATTTTCTTTGGCCTGTGGACGAAAGGGTCGCTATGTTACCACACAAATGGGGAGCCTTGCCTAAGGTTTTATACAGGGGCAATCTCTGTACTCATTAAGGCTGAAAATCGCAAATATTAATTTAAAAAGAAAAACTTTAAACACTATGYGTTTTCTACCTACTGCCCTTATGCTGCCTCTGAATGTTCCTTTTGACCTTGGTGAAAAGCTCTAATTAATCTGCTATTAAAGTAATGATAACCTTTCAGCAGGAAAAAAAAAAAAGATCTTCTGCCGTCCGTGCAACACGAGAGGGCGATGTTGCCGCAACAGACACAAGGTGCACAATCATCCCCCGACTGCAAGAAGAGCTTGTGAAAGAACCTCCAAAGAAGAGTCATTGCAGAAGCTTATTTATCAACTTCAGATCCCCAGCCGGCCTCGATTCCAGCAAAATGCAGAATAAAATAAATCAGTGCAATTACTTTTTTGCTTGATAGCAAGGCCTGCTCTTTAAAACCTGATTTAAGATTATTATTTGGTTTTGAATTGCATTTTTGTTCTGTGTGGGTTCTTTCTGAATACCCACCTTGCCATAATATTCCAGATGGCTGTCACCTTAACAATAGATAAGAATTAGGAATGGTAATAGGGGATATTTTATTTAAATCCACTTCTTTATCTTTCATTACTTATTCACATTCCATTATACCATAGCGCGTGTTCAAAACACTAAAGGATTTAACAGAGGAAAGAATAGTGTTTAAAATTAGGATATTGTGTCGACATCTCTCTTGCTGGTAAAATTTTAAAGGAATAGTGACGCATGGAAGAGCTGGATTTATTTCCAATGAAGGAGAATGCCTTGTAAACTCAAAATTTAATTCAGGTTCCAGTTACAGGCTACGAGTTACTGGATTAACATAATCCAGTGGAAAAATGTCACCGGTAGGTATGCTCACAGACCTGGTGTGTGTTGCTGAAGACTTTCACTTCCTTTAAAGCAAAATGATGGAGCTGAACCTTGTTAATCATGAAAATAATAGACTTGCCTAGAATTATCATAAGAGCATAGAAGGAGTGTACAGCACATTTTTTTGTGCTGCTTTTACTGCTGCTTTAATGGGGTAATGACAGTCTGTGTTTCCTCTGTTACTTTGTTAACAAAATAGAGTATTAATGAGTTTGAGCCATTTTTTTTCTTTTAGATACTCCTATTTAGACACATGCCKATAAAGACACATGCCACACACTATATGCTAAGTAGAACTTGTTAGAAGACTTCCTGCAAAACTTTGCGAAGTCTCTGGTTTCACTGGTGCCTTGCTAATTGTTTTGCTGGGCTAATTTTTGACAAGCAATTTCTGTAGACAAAAGATGCAAGACAAATCGTAAATATAGTGGTCTAAGAAATAAGATATTCACGTACAGGTCCATGCTTGGYTTGATTTGGAGTGCTCTGGGATGCTGATCTCTGGGGAAGGGAAGTGGTATGAGCCTCCACACACCTTTCTGGAGCAGCGGGCCTCCTGAGGTGACCCATCTACCAGCTCATGTCTTGGCTTGAAAATGGATGTTTTGAGAGAACTGTGTTTCCTAAGACAGCGACTAGGCAAGTCTGAGAGCTCTCTGAGCTAAGAGAGAGAACTGAGACTACCTTCAAAATACAAGAAGGCTTCTGTGAAACTACATATTGTCCCTGGTTAGTGCCAGTGACATAGTGACATGTAACAAAGCCAAGTTTTAAAATGTCTGCGTGGGAATGAGCAACTGAGCTGCTTAAAGTGCTTYTTCATAGAACTTGAATCTCTTCAAATGTCATTACTGGGAGAAAACAAGGAGATGCATTGATAGTGCTGGAACATTTAATAGATTTGTTTCTGTATAGCCACTGTGTGCATAAAATGAGTTCTCTATAACGATTTTTACTCATTGAGATAGGCAGGTGGAAACACCATTTTCCTGTGTCGCTTGTGAGATTTGAGCTTGACAGGCRAGTTTGTTTATTGGTTCCATTCTTATTATTCCAATAACCATTCTTATTTTCAAAAGAAAAATGGTATTCTTGAGATAATTAATAATGAMAGATAGCTCCTTCTATATCTTAATATCCGTTTTGCTTCAGGATGGATTTGTTTGTGGCAAAATTCTGAGGTGTAGAATGCCTATGTAAGATGAATTGTTGAGGATTGTCCATCTCCTTAAGATAAGGAAAAGCTACTTTAAGAGCTCAGACTGTCATGGTATTATACCTTGTTGGAAATTTCATGTGAGAACTGGTATTGTATTATAAGCGTGRTACTTGGATACCTTAGACTTGTTCCCTCTAAGTGGGGATGAAAATTCATTGGAGCAGTGGTCTTGAAAGGCGATGTACTTTCACTCTGACTACTGATACTCATTTGTTGGTGCCCACATAGAAGATTTTGACTTTCAGATGTCAGATTTAACAACTTGGTAGTCTGTTCAGATGTCATCAGTTAATGACTTGAATAGGCCCCCAGTGTCTGTTCACTACTTATTTTAGATCTTAAAAGTAAAAGTCGTATTTGTATATATTTATAATTCCAGTTTTTATGAATGTTATTGCTCACTGATATCTTGGTACRCATATGCAATATGTCATGAGAGCATAATGCCAGACTTTCTATGTCTGTAAGTCTTCATATATTTTCCATCAGTCTAACATAGATCTTGGTGGCATATATCTGCAGGGAGCTTAAAAATATCGGTAATTTGCCAAATATACATGAAATATATACTGGGGAAATCTTTCCTTTTTGATACAGTCACTTCTTGCAGAGAACATAAACAGCTGGCTCTGTGGCTGATAAATCTGGTGTAACATGTTCCAGGTGAGCTGGTGGAAATGTAGAAGCAAACTGCCTGGAACAAAAGTATGGATTCTTGTTCTTTAGCAGACGCYACCTGAATGTTTTTGGATATCAACAAAATTGCAGAATATGCATGTGTAGCTAAAAACCTCATCAGGTTGATCGAAACGTTTATAAAACACTCCTGAGCAATGGAGTGAAGAAGACATGAAATATGTTTGGGGGGAGATATTATTATCTGTGAGAATCAATACAAATGCTGCAGACGAGTTACTGTTTCAGAATATGATTTGTTATGCTGAGCGATAGGTCCATTTTCCTTTCAGTGCTCCTGTTGAGCTATTTGTTTAGCAATAAGAGGAAGAGGTGACTTTCATAGCTGGCCTTACTGAGAGGCTGTTTTTTCCTGTTTATTTGAAAAGTTGTGATTTTATGAGTTCCTTTTAATAATTCTATTGTCTGGGAACAGGAAAATCTGCCCCTAGTCCTGCAGTGGCATTACAATGCTCTTCTGACTTCTCTCTTGTTTTTCTTTAGAGAAGAATACCCAGCATAAGATGAAATGCAGACAGTTTCAGTCAGCACGGGTTTCTGAATACCCGTTTACACACGGTTAAAATGACAGTGATGAAAAGTATGGACAGAGCTCTTTTTTAGATTAATTCATCCTCATTTTGTTATGCCAGGAAGTGTCACATAAGAGAACTTCAAAATGGCAGGGAGGACCCTCAACCTTTGTGTCGRCTGAACCCGAAGTGTTGAAGGGGGCGACTTCACTTCTTTGCCTGAGTGTTTGCTTATAGGTCATGAGTTACTGCAGCCTCTTCCTTATACAGGACTTCTCAGATCTGTTTCTTGCCTCTTCTGTTTGGTTTTGAGCAGAGCTCTGTGTTCTCCTCAGTACAATTTAAGGCTCAACTGTGTGAGCTGGGAACTTGTCCACTTTTTTTCCAAGCAGAAATTATGTGCAATTCTGTAGAGCTCCTGGAAAAAGTATGGCCAAATATTGGACTGTGGGAAGTGAAAACCTGCAGGTTTAGTAATGAGCCTGTTAGAAACAGCAAATTTTCTGCCAATRTCATAGAAACCAGGATTTTGTACCACTAGATTTTAAGCAATTTCTAGTTCTTGCCTTGTGAACACAACTGAAAAGATTTTGTGGTAATCAATTTAGAAACAAAATTAATCTACAGCGCCAGTGTGACCGCCCTAAGGCTTGCTTTGGGATTTGTATGAAGAGGATGGGAACTTCACTTAGTTACGATCAAGTGAAGGGGTTTGGTATGAATGGGATGAAAACATTACAAAGGGGTATAACTGAACTGATGGCTGGTTTATTGTAAAAGCTTGCAGTAAAGAGGTCATTGTGTGACAGTCGTAGTTGGAGCTGTGCTTCGTCCCGCGRTGCAGTGGTGTGAAGCAGTTGCAGCAGCAGCACCTGCTGTGGCTGTGGCACCGATTCATCCCCTGTCCGTGGGGCCGCCTGGCGCTCAGATTCATTCAGAGAGTTGTGTTGCTGCTTTGCTCTTGGATACGGAGGAGATTAAAGCCGTGACACTGTTTACAGATACCTCTGGAATTCAGAATATAATTAAATTTCTCCTCATGAAAGATTTGATGACAAAAGTGCTTGTTGGAGGAGTTTCTGAAGGGTCCAGTGCTTACCTCCAACAGCTAATGTATCTTACAAACTATCTTAGCGTATAATGTAATATGTACATGGAAAATAGTAAACTGTAAGGTTATAGTCAAGCTAAAAAGGATAGTTCTATCTTCACGATAAATTTGAAGGGCTGCAAAATCTTGTGGAAAATCCTTATTAGTATTCATTGGTTGTGCCCAGAGGGCTCTGAGGTATTAGGTAATATCTGGCTTTTTGTTACAGTAATCATGAAGGTATGGTGATATCTCAGAGTGTGGAAGGGCTAAATCATGTGGAGAGAGTCTGGGGCTGGTGAAACGATAGCGTTAATGGGACCTGTGTAGGTGCTTCACAGGACATGTAGGTTTGTGGGGTTTTTTCCCTGATTTTTGTGTGTGCATGTAAAAACATGGGTACTAGCAATTAAACAGCATTACTTCTGTTCATGCTGCTGGTTGCTAAAGTCTTCTACCACAAGTAGTGTTTGGTTTAGATTCCCTCATGATAAAACGGAGTTTGTTGAAAGCAGTTGTTGCACGCTGGTTTGCACAGACAGCTACACTGTTGTGGGAGCAATACTTACCTTTCAAAATAGAGAGCCCTGAGCAATGTACACTTTGCTTAATTCTAAGGCCATGAATTGAAAACAACAAAATGGTATTGGCTTTCACCATGAGAACGTTTATGGTTTTATCTTGGCTGTGATATCCAACAGCTTATGCAATTGCTGTCACTTGTGTTTCTCCTTTTCCTTCATCCATTCTCRTTACACCTTTTTTTTTYCCCCYCCTCTTTTTTCCCTGATAATCCTGGGGTTGTTCAGCTCGGGTTGACACTCTCCATTCAGCCACTGCTTCTCTTCTTTGGGGGCTTTAATTGATGGGTTCTAAGGAAAAGAACAAGATATTAGGTTGGAGACCTTACAAGTTCAGGCCTTCCAACAAAGCTCCCATCTAAGATTCTCTTTGATGGGCTTCTTTGCAGTTACGCCCTTCACTCATCCCCGTGGTTGTGGCCTGCTAGAAGGTTTTGGCTTCAGCCCAGCTGGTATATATTTAAGGTATTAAGGTTTTGCTTAAAAGCAAAACTATTTTAAAAGACCAGAAAATAAATCGCCAAAAGCCAGTCCAACTTTGATTAAAACAAAGTTGGAAGGCTGACTTTAGATTTTTTTTTTCATCTAAGTTATTTAGAAAATCAGCTACTCTGCAGTCCTTAGGTAAGACAAAACAAATTGGATTAAAGGATCTGATTATAAGCACATGGTTGTTGTGCCAAATAGAGTCTAAGTCTGTTACACAGTCATATGAAAGGCGCATTAGGTTTAGTATGACTGAATGGAAGGTTATAAGTTGTACCTCTTCTGCTGGATTTATAATTTGTCTGACAGCCATGTACTGCTGTAGATCATCTTACAGTTAACTTTGGGTAATATAAATAATGTTTATAAATGATATAGATACTGTTAACATGTACTAAAAATCACTTGAGATGGCAATGGCAAAAATTCTGCTATCTGCCTTAGGACTTGTTTCTGGACAGTGTTGCAAGATTTTTCTCATGTTGTGCCTTTGGTTTTGATTTTTAGGAGTTCCATAAAATGTATTTGCCTAGAAGGGCTACCTGACACCTTAGATGGTAAAGCTGACAACCATCTATCTTAAGATAAATGTAGCTTCATTCATTTGTCTTTTCCAGTGAAGTAAATCATGCCAAATGCCAAATGAGTCCTATTGACTCATACTGGAAATAAGGCTGTTTAATGACACAAGTGATTTGTTACTTTGGGTCAGTAATGGTTTAATTAAAAATGAGTAAAAATGTAATTTTCAGTAAGGTATTGCAATATTTAAAAGAATGTGTAGTTCCCACAGAAAATCAAAATTTGGAAGGCACAGTAAATTTCTGTTAACGGAAGAGTGCAAGTTTTCCATCAATTCCTGGGTTTCACTTAACTGAGTTTTAAGGATTAGAAAATTGAGCTAGAGAAATGCAATTTTCTTGAATATTTCTTTTAAATTCCTCTTGCAAATGTTGTCTTTGGAAAGAGAAGCAACAGTGTGCAAATGTGTGCGAACTGATTGACTCTGCAAATGTACACAGTGTTTGAGGTATGTGGTAAATGAGGCAAGACTGTTTATTTTCCTCATTGTGTACTACTTTAATGTAAATTGCTTTCCGGAATATCCTTGTTTGGCATGCACGGAGCAGCACACAACAGATGCTTCATATGTTTAACTAGACTCACTGAAGAAAGCAAAACATCTTTGAAGACCTGTCCCTTCCTTGGCCACCAGTATCTCATCTGGCATTGGCAGTGCTCCGCAGAAGAAAGTTCATCCAACAACAACATAGGGCAGTGCTGTCTCTGTCTTTGAGCATCTCAGCCCCAAACCAAATGCTCAGGATGATAGGTGCATGTGATTCTAAACTGGAGCTTGTAACCATGATAATCCTGTGATATGTTAATATGCATTCTAGATATTAAAATGAGAAGTTTGTCATAAGAGTATCCAGGTTTGCCAAACAACCTGCTGACAAAAACTTACTTCCACTGATCTTATGATCTGTGGTTTGTTATGTTTTAATTGAGAACGCCTCAAAGGGTAACGTATCGCTATATAACTCTGTATGTCCTCATATGCTCTTTCAGCAGCTAACTTGGGCAAAATGGAGAGCAGACTTGTTGACTCCTCAGATGAGACGTGCTTCCACCCTTGAGTTTTGTGGAAGCCAAGCTAGTGTCAATAAATAATATGAGTTCTGAGTAAAACATTCTCTTGGAAAGTAAGAAAGTACAATGGTATGGATTGTGAAAACAGCACTAGGGATTAAAGATATTTTCTGAGAAGTGATGTGCACTTAAAAATGGTGTTGTGATACATATTGTCTGTATGCACGTACAGGGAGTTACTTTTTTCTTCACAAGTGCTAAATTTTAATCATGATATCTTTTTTAATTCTCTTTTCTTCTTCTCTTGAATCATTTCTAATCTGTCCTGTACATCTATCTGCCAGTCTTATGTATCCAAAGAATAGATGTTTTCTTTGAGTAGTCTGGTGTGATTTTTTTAAAATTCTTTCTGAGAGAAGTTGGCATTGCTTTTCCACTGGAAGGTACAAGGAGCCTTCCAGATCTATTATTAATGTAAGAGTTCATTGCTTGAAAACAGCACTGCACAGTGTGTACCAACATACACTTCTATTTTTCTGTGGAATTGACTGTTATTTGTAGAGCATTGACAGGAGATTCAGCACTGTATATTTTAAAGAGGAAGATGGGATTTCTGCCCCAAAGGGTTTGCAGTCTATATTAGATGCACAAAACAGATTATCTAATGCTAAATATGGCATTGGTCAGATGTACAGATTAGTCGGAAAATGGCACAGATCTTTTTAATATAACTTCATCCTTTGATGGATGTAGTTTGTGTTTTAATGAAAGTATAAAAATATTTCTGGCTTCCCTGGAGACTTTACAAAAAGCTACGTCTGAATAACTGACAGGTAGGATCTATCATGCCAAGCTTAAGCTTATTGCTAAGCCAAAATATCTGATAAGATGGTTTGCCTACTGGCAAAGAATTAATTGGATTTCATACTTTGAATCCTTTCTTTCGCTCCATCATTATTATCATAGAGTTACAGGAGGCAGAGATACAAAAGACCTATTAAGTTATCCAGGCGATAGACTTCTCAAAGCATGGCTTCTATTACCCTTCCTTATTTCTTAAGATTCAGACGTTTCTTAATTTCATCTTGTTATTCCTAATTATATCTAGTTTGTGCCATCCTAAATAATCCATTTTCCTCACTGATGAGTATATCCTTTGGATATTTACAGGCTGTTATTGTGTCCCCAGGAAAACTGTTCCTTAGCCAATCTTTAGGTAGTTAACTTTTAATGTCTTTGTGTAATCAGCCTCTTCAATCACCACTTATCATTTTTGTTGCTTCTACAATAACTCTCTCTGATGTGTTATCTTTCTGGTAATGAGGTGACCAGAACTGAACGCAGTATTTCATGTGCGTCTGCAGCAGAGCTTGGTGAAGAGAGGCTTGCAGCTCTCTGTGCTGGGAATTGATGCAGGATTTTATTGTGCTAGATTGTGTAGCAAACAGGAGATCAAGTGATTCAGATTTCACTGGCTTTGTATCATTTCAGGTGATAAAGCAGCATTAGGTATGTTTCCCCATGCAAGTGTGAAATTATCTAGATTTTATCTCCACATGAATTGAACTACATTCATAGAAAAGATTTGTTTCTTTTATCCCCTCCTTATAACAGGCACATTTRAAAACTGAACAGAAAACGAATGCCAAAATAACGCTGAGGTGATTGGCAGTGCCCTGCTGCAGCTCTCTCCTTTCAACATCTGCTGGCCCTCTCCAGAGGACGGGTTTGGATAGCAGGGATTTCTCCTGACTCTCCGTGGTTTAGTAACACTAAATTGGATGTAATGGCAGTGGAGATGTCCCTGGGGATGTGGCATCTAGAGGACCTGGTGCTCTGCAGGTGTCTCTCATTGGCTTGTCCTTTTAAATAAGGAAATCCTCCCAGCAGAAAGAGTGGGGGCTTGTAGCCAAGATGGGGCACTGAGAGGGGGGTATGAAGGAGCACTCCTACAAAATAAAACAAAACAAAAAACTCTTGTTTTGGGAGCGTGTTGAGGGAGCTGTAACCGTGTGTGTGCTGGCACTGGCGCCTGTGGGAGCGGGGTCACTCGGTGCCTCAGGCCCTGGGCGGGCGGAGGGCTCTGAAATGGCCGCTTGCCACAGGGCCCCGCTGCACGGCCGCGTGAGCAAGGCTGGGGTGCAAGGAAGGGAGATGGAGCGCAGCCCTTGCCGGGCTTTTGGCATGGCCTGGAGCAGCTTGGGATTTGCACTGGAGTTCTGCGCTGTGCATCTGAGTTTGAAGCTCCCAGCTTTGATGGCACCGTAGCTTTCTTGCCTYTCTGACAAGAGCAGGGAAATCATCTTCTGTTTCAGTTTGACTGATTTTGTTCACAGTCTGTGGTACTGAGCACTGAGAAATTGATGGAGTTAAACCAGCAAGAAGCTAGATTTTCCTCTTCCAAACTGCAATGAAAAYGGGCATGTGGAAGGACAAGATCTGCTTGGGAAATATTTGGTGCCCAGACCTGTTTATGTCTACTCCCTTATTTGAGGCAATGGTGCTTTTGCTTACTCCGTTTTAAATACAGTTTTGGATAAATTTGCCTTTTTTCATAAGTATGCAATTCACCAACAGTAATTGGTTGACCGATTGAGCTAATCAGTCTTGTTTTCTGGTGTCCCTTTGTGCCTTTTGAAAAAGAATTCACTTTAATTCAAAAAATCACAATGAAAGCTTATTTTACCATTTTCCAATAAAAACATGAACATGAAAATAAGACTCTGGTAGGTTGTAACGTGAAATAGTGAGTATGTCATGCTCTCGCAGAACATACAGCATATGTTTTGACACACAGCATGATTTGCTTGCCAATAAACCAGTTGTAATGATTGCTAGCCAAAGAGAATCACTTCTTTATACGCAGATTAAGACTGATTTAAAGCCAGATTTTGTTCTAGTTTTAATCCTTGATTAAAGCTGACGGAGAGATCAACACAGTAGTTTTAGAGCATTTCCCCTTGTAACCTGAAAGCAGTGGCATGTGCATCTTTGGCCTCTGCACTGCTATGCAAAGCCTCTCATCCTGGGTAACTGCCAGGATAAACTGCCTTTGAACTGCTCCCTTCAGCAGAGGGGTGTTGGAGAAGGGAGTCTGAGTGGTGCTGCTCAGCCCTGCTGCAGCGTAGCTTGCTCCTGGAACTAKGGGTTCCTCAGCGTTGAGTAACCAGTTGCAGGCAGATCTTGTTGTTGAGTAGGATTCATGGCAGGAGGATACTGATTTTTTTTTTTTTTTTTTTTTTTCTTCTGAACTGCTGTATGTCAAAAGGGAAGACTCTACTTTTGATCTGGATTTCCTGCTAGCGTCACACGAAATTAAACCTTACAGTTGTACTTAATGTTGTTCTTTTGTTTTTGTTACTTCTGTTACAGATGGCTGGTCAGGTATCATTGCAAACCTTTTGGCATGTGGAGAAGAGCGAYGAAAAAAGGGCAAAAGCAATTGCCATACTACCAAATTCTCCTCTTTGAACTGCATTTTGAATGAAAGCAAAGTTTTAATTTATTTTTTAGCTTTTCAGTCAACCTGGCATATACAGAATGCAAAAGCGTGTTGAAGGAATACCTGTGATCATCACTGTTGAACTGAAAAGCATGTTCTACTTCCTTGCTTCTGTGGGATACACTGACATATGCTAAGGGAAAAAGAGGCTAAATGAAATTAAAGAGAAAAAATAAATGTTTTGCAAGCAGAGTAGTATCATTTTTCCAAATTTATGAAGGTTATTTTAAAGCACAAGTTAATTAGTCTCTAATCCCCTTTGAGCTAAAGATCCTTTTACTTGCAACTGAGGCCAGGGGAGTCTTGTATCATCTAGTCTTACTTTCTAGTGTGGGCCAGATAGCAGCTATCTTAGTTTCTCTCTTTGACAACCAAATGTGGCTTTTCCTGCTAGTCTTTAGCTAAGRACTTGATTTAGAAGAACTAGATGCTGCAGGACAGATTGTTGACTTCTGTGCACTAGGCCTTCAGCATGCAATGGACAGGCCCGGTCCAGAGCCTGGCTGTTCTGGCAGTTCTCCTTGTTCTATAACCGACAGAATAGACAGTCATGTCTCTTCTTGGTCTCTTTTTTAACTTTCTAAGGAATAATGGAACATTTTGGGTGTGCTAATGCCTTAGGTAGAGGTTGAACAGCATGCACTTGTCAACACAGGGATACTAATTCCAGACCTGCATAGGTACCTGTGGAACTTGAAGGTCAATGAATGCGGAGACACACTGGTTTAGACCACTGCTAATTATCAGAATCATGTACTCTGTGTCCTCAGAGACCTTGCGGAATAAGTTATTGTTTAGCAAATATGAAAATGTTTGAGTTGGGTCCTTTATATTTTGATATTAACTGGYTCCTCTTGTTTGGAAAGGCCTGACAGGTGTAGTGCATGGTGTCAAAGCACTTAGTTGCACGGAAGTCGTGCTGGAAGATTTCAGGGCTGCAGGTCTTGTTATCCCTTAGTTATTTTTGATTTAACAGYTATGTTTTTAGACCATCAAACAATTAGTTCAAACAAAAAGTACTTTCCTGTAAACTTTTTCTTTAAAATATTTTTCAAGATTATTTTTAGAGCAAAATCTTTGTCATCAGTCTGTACTGAAGCTCATCAAAACTTAGAGTAAAAAGAACCAGTAAGTTATTTTGAATCTATYTTTTTCCATGTGTATCTCAGTGCTACCTATTATCTTTGCTAAGATAGTATTGTATTTCTTACACAGTTACTTCAGACTACACTCTACAGATTAATRCAGAAATTATGAAATAAATTTAATTTATTATTTAAATTAATTAATTAAATTAATTATTTTAAGAAATTAAATAATTTAAATTATAATGTGGAAAAACACCTGTAAAGAGTATGATTTTGTCACGAAATTTCAATGTAAGGACATACTGTACAGTGCTTGCTTATTTTCCCCCCTGGAACTGCAAGTGCCCATATTCTCAATAACACCAGTTAAAAGACACTGCAAAAATTTAGCTCTGATGGTGGTCTAAGRGAGAGAAAGTAGAAAGATAGAGCTTTATCTTAACCTGAAGAGAGTTACATTCCAGTTGGAGATTTCTTGCAAAAGCCTGCAGTGTCTTATAAAAGTCTTCTTTAGTGAGTGAGCAGAGAGGTCATGACTATACGATTTGGAAGTCTAAGTCATGTGTTCTGAGTGATTTTGTCACCTCCGAGTTTCTCTTTGGCTGTTAGTGGAGGTTAGGCTCTTTAGTGTCTACATCACTTAGAATGAAAATAAGGCCTCCTGTGAAAAATGCTAACCTTGACTTTCATTCCTTTGTTTGCTATATTTGACTCTTATGCTTTAGGTTATTTATGGATTTATTTATTTTACCACTCATCTGCCTAGAATAACTTCCAGTCTCTCTCTCAGTATCAGTCCACTTTCTCACTCCTTTCTCATTTGTTCTTCTGGGCAAGTAGGGTGTTCTTGTAATTAGGAAATGAGGACATTTGAAGTCTTCGTACAGTTATGAAATCACTCCTCTGAAATGTCACTTGTTAACACAATTGTGGATGACAAAGCTTGTTATCAACAAGCTTTCTGAGTCTGAAAGAGCTGTTAGTATTGTGTCAAAATCTTTTGCACGGGTCACTCATGTCTTGAATACTTTAGGCAAGTATGTGAAGAATGTACAGCTCTGAATTTAGAAATACCTCAGTGGAAGTTTTTCCCAACAAAATTGTAAGCTGTATGTGTAACTGTCATTTAAGGAATTCAAATGAGAGATCTGAGGAAGTAATGACACTTAAGGAGACATAGAAAAAAAAAAATGAATAGTCTTTACTTTAAAACCTTTAATGGAGAAGATCTGCCATATTCCTTTGCTTAAAAAAGTCCCTTTCTTGCCTCTGTTCACTAGCTATAAARTAAAACTAATGTACTGCATATACTATATTTTCTTTATTTTTGATAACTTAAATGGAATTTGCAGCAAAACAGGTCATAYGTTTCTGTTGAAGTACACTTACCCTACTGCTTTTTCCTTTGATAATTTTTCATCATCTGTGATACTGAAGATTGTTGTGGCAGAAATGTCAATACAAGTGAAAGATGGTGACTTCAGAAAGAAAATGACCAATTGCAGTCAGTTAGACCATTATTTCAGAAGAAAAAAGACTTGCAAAATTATTATTTATAAAAGTAGCTGCAATTCTGTAGCAGGATTGTTTCTGCACAGTTCAAATTTCCTGTTAAACTTTGAAGTCGAGCATTAAATTCAGTGGAAGGTGTATTCACGTTTGAATTTTTTCATAGATTGTTTTGACTATAACTTGAAGACTTCTGCCACTAGTTTTAATTACTAAGCATGTGGCTTAGGGCAGCATATTTGGATCAGTCAGCCCTGAGGAGTAACAATCAGTTACAATCCGATCAGAGGCATCCCAGTGGAATGGTGGTCCACATCTGGCCAATATCTTACAGTCATAGTGGTCAGGCAGTCAAGTGACTACCAAGCAAGTAACTACATAATTTCATATGGAATGAACCAATGAACTTCTCATATGTTCTAACTAGCACTAGTGAACTGAAGTTTTAGCTTGTTTGTAATGTAGTCTTTTTAGTTCTCATTCTAAATGGCATCTTCCTGATGAAGTTACGTTATCAGATCTCTCTGGGGAAATTAGAGGAGGAGGAGGAGGAGATTAGAATTCAATTATTAACACAGAAGCATGCTTCACTAAGTTACTAAGATAGCTACTTTTAGGCTGTTTATTGCCGCAACATGCATAGATCATATATGAAGCAATTTTTTTGCAGACCTTCCAATACTCTCCTTTCTTTTTTAAAAAAAGAAAAAATATAAATGTTTTAATATGCTTTTTTTTTTCTTTTTGAATCCATTTTTATCCTTAATTGGTGTGCTCTTAGACAGCAGTTCTGTACTTCTGAGTAGTTCCCATTGCACAGCTTGGTACAGATGTGGACAAGTACAGGCCACTCCTTTCACACACAAAGTGACGAATGAATCACTCTCCTCTCTCTCCCTCTTTTTCCCAGTCTTCAGCATGTTTCTGTTGCTTGAAAAACAGCTGTGTAATGGAATTTTGCGTAAGTTCATTTTACAATTTCCAAGCTTGGGTGCTATCAGCATGTTAGACTGAACTTGCCTTGGTTGCTTTTATTCTCCTCTAGTTGGCCCTGAGAATGGTTTTAGGTACCTCTTGTGATATTTTTTCGTTTATCTGGAACAACAAAAGAGATTGAAACAGTTGAAGCTGTTGTGGGGTTTCAAACTAGGCCATAGCAGAATCCTGTCATCATCTTTACCTACCAGAATGACAAGGAAGTAGAGATTGTAATGCTGTTTTTTTTTTTTTTTTCCTCTCAAAGTTTTTAATTTTGCTGCTTCCCTATATTAAGGAGAAGGCTTTCTGGTCCTCTCCTGGGAAATGACGCCAGTGTGAAGACTTTTTATGCATTTGATTACATTGATTAGTTGAGCATAATTCATGTCCACAGCAGGAGCCTGTTTTTCGTCTTTGTTGTTCATCACTGTCAATTTTACACAATTAAAATCCCCTCCATTTTTAGAGGCGGCATCAAGTCATCAGTTTTTCTGTGAACATTTCTCTGAATCACCCACTCCTACTTACCTGCGAGATTTCACTGTCGCCACCTGCAATAACAGTAGTGAGTAATAACCTCAGAATTAATGAAACCTGGAACATCTCCAGGCTTAAACAACAACAAAGCACAWAAACTGTAACTTTTTTGAAATGCCTTTGTAGTTTACTTTTGGACTTAAATACATTGGAAGGGCTTCTTGTTTCTGTGGTTTAGTTTGGATTTATTACCTCCATGAACTTAAGCATGATGCTACTCTTAGTCCTGTCACTTCCATGTCCTGGCTCACTGGCTGCTTCTCGCACCTCATCATCTGTACACGTGGGAGAGACAACAGCCACCTTTCAAGCTGACTGCCAACTCACCCTGTCCCTCGTGATCTCAGAGCATTGGTCCCTTCTGAATTTTTCTGTGCCCCATAAAAAGGATAGTCTGGTGCTATAGTGTCTCTGAAGAGTAATTCATTTTTGCTTGTCTTGTATTTTTAAATATTTTGGGTGAAATGAGTTAGACAAGCTTTTTGTAATAAGGGATATCTTCAGTGGTCTTTTTTTATATATTAAAAAAACGMACGGCAGTGATTGTAGTCAAAAGTATGATTAATAACAAATTAAGCATGAAAGAATCCTGTGCACCAGCACAAAAGCTTTGTGATGAATATAATGTTGATATTGCAGCACTATCCCCTAGTTCATGGTAATTATTAAATTTCAAAATATCTGAAGGAGAAGATGGAGCAACTGTGTTTATAATGAATCTGTAATGAGTTCTAAGCTGGGTAACCATGCAGAGTCAAGAGATTTGCATAATAATTATAACTGGACTAAAACTATAGAGCTTCATTCCAAGAGAAATGAGATTTGCCTTAGCATTTATTGAAAATTCARCGTTCGTAGCTTCGACAGCAATACCACAGCAGAGACTAAAGAAAGAGCTATAAGGGAGAAGTGATGGCCCTTCACTTGTGCCTCTTAAGAATGGGAAAAAAATTAAAGCATGAAATTCATAGACTGGATGACTACAAAGAACAAAGTTTGAATTTATATTAATTAGAGCACCTTCAGCCAACACTGGGGTGCAGAAGAATGGAGTAACTGGGAAACAGAGAATGCAGGTAAAATCTTCCCCAGCATCCTTAAACCTTCCTGGGCTGAGACATTTCTTACTAAATATGATCACTAATTAAAAAAAAAGTTGCTTAATTTCAGTCACAGGAGGAAGTTCTTTGCTTAGCTATGAGGTGTTGCATGTTAGCATTGATGGACGTTCTGTTCTACTTCCTTTCTACTTAAATTTTTTTATTATATGTATAGTGAATGGTCTGAAACTGCATTCACTGCTTTCTGTTACTTTCTGTAACATAGCAAGAGAGAGCTAAATTACTTGGATGTTTCCAGGCAAGGACTAGAGGATTCTGGACATTCTAAAACCGCAAACTAGAAACTCATCACCCCATACCCATCACCATCATCGCAGCCAGGACCTTGTCCAGTCTGATCCACACATTTGTACCGTAACATCCACAGTCCCTGTGACATGTCTGACCCTGTATTGGAATTTTCAACCAAGACCCTGCATTGGAGATGTTCTGCATTACAGGTAGGATGCATGTGTAGCTTCAGAGATATTTTGAGGAAGAAATGGAAACTCTACAAATAAGAGTCTTTAAACTGACAATTAGAGTTCTTAGTTTAGCTTAGTTGAAAACAACGGAGAGATGAGCTAGCAATGATCCCATATTGGGGGAAATTATCATAGGGGTTTATCCCAGTGGTAATTCCCATATCAGTGCTGTTTGTGTTAACCAGATAAAATTTATTTTGAGGAAAGATGTGAAAAGGCTTGTTTATTAACAAGAGGGATAAAGTTATCCTCACTTGACCTGAMAGTTTTTTTGTTTTATGCTTTTACTGGATGTTTTTAAAGCATTTAAATTGAAAAAGTAATTTGTATTTGAATTGCACTAGCATATTTTTGTCTAGTTTTGTGGCTAGAGTGTGTGTAGCAAATWATTGTGTTTTATTACTTAATTTAAAAAAAATACATGAAGTAAAGGTAATATTAATAATATAGTGCTGTTCTCTCAAAGAAATAGATTAATGCTACTGAGACTCATACATTTTTAAGTTTCATCAGAGAACTGTATTATTGAGTAAAGAAAATTTTGGCTTCCTCCTTCTGAAAATTATTATAATCATAAATCCATCTGCGATTACTTGCAGTTTGAGTATAGCGTTAAGGATATTAAACATGAAGACTCTTTCCATGGCTTTGCTATCTCCTTTGAACTAATTCTGAGCAATTTCAGAATCAGCGGCTCCAGAACGACTCCGCTTTTCATTGGGCTTCCCCTTCTGCCTGGGCTGCTGACAGGGGTAGTTCAGGTTTCTGCCCCCGGCTCCGTCCTTGTTACATCTTCTTGTGTTGGTCACCTACTGTGCACGGTGAATGCTCATCAGGAGCGGAAGCAGGAGGCCTCCAGGGAGTCATGTGCAGGTGGACAAAGGAGCTGTGATTGAGGCAAAGAGATTTCTGCTTCTTTCTCCAGCAGWAGTAGTGTGAGTGCCGTCTATTTGAACTCTGTGATTCAGTTGGCAATGCCTCACCCCATCGGTAATTGTTCAGATGTTCTTGTGGATGAATCTGATACAGTCRTTATGGAAAAGACGAGCTAGTGTTGTTAAATCCTGGAATGAAAAGGCTTTGTTTCCATAAAAATGGAGAGTTTTGCTCCTTGTTCCTCAAATTATTTTCATGAAATATTGAAATATGGGGATATTTCTGTGTTTYGAAGCAGAGCTTTAGTGACATCACCAAGTGTTTTGGAAAGTTGTTACTTAAAATCTGTTGTTATTGGAGAATCTTTAATTGCTGTGGAGGAGCAATGCTGTCTTTCTCCAAGCGCATGCCAACCTTTTCCGCATGGARGGGTATCCTTTCTCTTCTAGTGAGGAATGTCGCACCTAGATAACATAAACTTCAAACTTGGCTTGTTTTTTTTTTCCAAAAGATTCATTGAGTGCTTTSTTTTGTATGCTTTGTTTTTCTACCAAGTTAAGTCTGAGGTGGAGCTGCTTGGTTTTGCTAAAGTGGATTCTCCCTTTTTTTATGTTTTTTGTTGCATTTGTTCTTTAAGCTTTTTTTCCTCTTTGTTTCAATGATAAATCAATAAATATTTCAACTAGAGCAAAACAGAAAGGTTTTTCAAGGGTTTTTTGATTTTTTTTTGATGTGATACATTAATAAATGAGAACTCATACATTTATCAAAGTCAAATGTGTAAAATTTTTAATTGACATAGGGAAATGTGAAAAATGATAGCAACAGAAAGAAATCTAAACCAAAACATTGTGTGAAGGTAATGCTGGACTTGTGCCTGGCTTGGGTGCTCTGTTTTATAACCTCTGGCAAATAACTGGCTTCTGACATGCAGGGCCAGGATGATGCAGCACTAGCACTAGCTGTTTCCACTGAGACTGGCCTTCCTATGTGCAGGCCATGTGAACATGGGAAGGGATGGTGATGTTGAGCTTGAAGCATGTTAAGGAATGCCGCTAAAAAAGAATTCTGTTCAAATTATTTAGATGAAGTCATATTTTAAGGAGGCACAGAGCTTAATGTCCATGAAGAACAGAAAGAGGAGTCTGGTTTTGCTATGAGATCTGCGCGTGTTTCTCACTGTCCTCCCCCTTGCTTTCGAAAATCATGCAGTTTTGTGTCCGAGGTCCAAAATGAACCACTGTGGTACCTCCTAAYGCCTCTGTCTGCAGCAGTCCCCACGCTAAGGTCTGCCTCTACGTGCCCCCTTCCCCAAAGGTGTCCCTCTCTGCTGGCCTGTCTTTGCTGCACGTGATCAGTATGTGGTTTCTGAGTTAAGGTAGATGTCCCTAACACTGTAGGGAACTTTCTAACCCGTGCAGATACCGAGGCTGCAACTACAGGTAAGTGAAACAACTGTCTTAACAGGCTTTTGAAGAAAAGTGGATGGAAAGGAAATAGCAGGCCGGAGAGCACCCCTGCTGAGGGGGTAAGTGTATGAGTGTGCTATATAGTATGTACCAGCCTGTTAACTGTTCGCCTTGGCCTCTCCAAGTGACGCCCTTGCTTTGAGGTGAGGGCAAGGGGCCCTTGGCAGACCCTGCTGCTCATAACCAGCCTGCAGCCTAGTTGCATATTGCTGTGGAGGAGACCAGAGGGCAATCTGCTGAGCACTGGCTGTTTCTGGCACTGAGGATGTCCCTAGAGAGCCTCCGAAGTCACTGTGGTGCCTGGGGTTACACCATGGCTCGCCCTGTCACCTGAGGCACAGGGTGCAGGGTGTCCTCTGTTACAGCTGAGGGGTAGGATGTGGTTTCACCCCTTAGAGAAATAGCCTTCATGTTGGTTTTTAACCACTATGTTGGCTTTTAACAGGTATAGGCTGGGAGTGTGTTGGAGCAGCGTGTTGTTTGGAGCAGTGAGTTGAACAGCTGGGCTCTAGGATTCAGTTTCCATCTCTGCCTCGAATTCTCTCGGCCAACACTTCCCAGGCCTTTTAGGGTTTAGGAATGTACCTGTAAAATGGTGAGACAACAGCCCTCTCTACCTGAGCAGCACCYCTGGGTTTGGGGGATCCAGCAGCAAAAGGGGCCCTCTGAAGGCGGGGAGCYGCCCGGGTGAGGAGGGCGCCGTGCCCTGCTGGGGAGCCCCCCTCTGGGGACMGCTGCCTACGAGCGTGTCCCTGTCCCTGGGGCCCCCCGGAGCTGTGGGGGATATTGCCAGGGAATAACAACCCCCGCAAGGCTCTTCCACGAGCCAATTCTGCCAGAGCGAGTTTGCCCTCTGCTCCCCCAAGACCTACACGTATCCCTGTCTCGGACAGAAATGGGGATCTTCCCGTTGTTTCAGCAGTTGTACTGGCACAAAGCGTATTTACTACAGGCTTGAACACGGTCCAGACGTACAAGCTGTGCCTTTTCTCTGAAACGCCTTGATCTGAAATAGCTGTGGTTCCCACCAGCTACAGTTCCCATAATTGCAGCCAAAGTGCATTGCTGCTTCCATGCTCTTAGCAAGAGTTTTCCTGAAATAGATTTTTCTGAACAGTGATTTTTTTTTTTTTAATTCCTGTTGTCCATCTGGTTCCTTCCCCCACATCTGGAAAGCGGTGATTACCCAATCCACAGCACCAGAGGTAATTTCAAGAGTCTTAAAAAAACAGCAGAAACTTGTGGAAAGGTTTTATAGCCTATCAGGACGCCGGTATATTTTTCTTCTGTCTAAAGAACCTTTGCATCATTGTGCTCTTTCTTAGGATGAAGTTGCTCTCAAGGAAAACTGAAGTCCATCATAAAAAATTTACTTGAGAGTGGCATATCTTTTCACTACAATTAAAAGTACACTATAAGTAACTTAAACAATGAAACTGCAAAGTCTGTTTCTTCACCRATTTAGGTCAAAAAACAAATGTTCTTAACATAGTTGGCAATGGTAAAATAATGACTTGTTTTTTTGTTATAGATGAGGTGAGGTGTATCAATGTAACACATTCAGAACTGAAGAAATATCAAAATGATTTCATTCTCTTTCTTTCTCAAAATGAAATCAAATAAAAAAAAAATGTCATTTAATATCTTGATCAATAATTTCTTAGCCAGCACATTTATTCATGATTTGTAGTGTATCTTTATTGTGGTGATTTCTCAGGTCAGCCTTTCCCAATAAMCATCTTCAAAAGCCACAAGATAAAAGGTTTATCAAAAATGATTCTTAGTAGACAATACAAGCTAATTTTTATGACAGGGCAACAGAAGCTGTTATGTAAGGATTGCTTTCCATTCTAGCTCATTTTGTCAGCCCCTCTACTCCTAGCTCAACGTAAGCTTGGCAGCTCAACTCTGCCCCTGAACCTGTCAGTCCTTACACGTGTGTCTGTCATCCAGGACTGGGCTGGTGTGCCCCAGGAATGGGTGGGAGCACATCCAAAGGTGGCACTGTCTATGTCCCCAAGGGCTTGAGGCCCACCGGGTTGTTCTGATGGAGCWCTGGGTTGGTGACCTGCATACAGATGTGTCCCTTCCTGGGCAGGCTGCCGTTCACGAGTGAGAGACTGAAATCACAAGTGATTCCTATTTTCCAAGCAGAAAATAGAAGCTGAAGGTAGGAGCCAAAGACAGGATGGAAAATGTTTTGAGAAAAGCTTGTCAAAAAGTTGAGAGTGTATTTTAAGAAGTCATTAGGAGTTGCAGAAGGAAGAGATGGCAATTTCATGCATGTGAGTAAGTAAGAATAAGAGTTGCAGTGTCAGAGTTTTCTGAAATGGCCATACTTGGCCAGCTGTTTTTGACCAGTTCAGCTGCAGCACTTTGGATCATGAAGTTTCCTGGAAGAATAAGTGTTAGGAATTAAACAATTATGAGTACATCAAGTTTCAGTTTTTCAGAGAATCATAGCTATCCCAGCATCACAGAGCTTCCTGTGAGTGTGCGTTTTGAGCAAGGATGTAATGGCAGAAATCAAATATAGGCAGCTCTGGTTTTGTTTGATGACATGTGGCTCTTCCAGTTTTAGTGGAGCGGGGCTCACTTCCTGTTCATGATTGCTGCGTCGCACCCTCTTTAAATATCTGCTGGAAAGACCACAGAGACTGAAGCAATTTAAAAAATCCTTGGTTCTCTGGGATCGTTTGAGATGAATCGTTATTAAGCAGTTCTGCCTCACAACTTCTCAGAATGTCAGTGTTTAATTGCTACTACTCAACTGCATTTTCTTAGGGAATTGTTCCCTTCTGGACTTCTTCTTTCTCTTTGGGTAATTTAGTCATAAAAATGTTAAAAATTGAAATAATACGTATAATTAAGAGTAATGATTACAGCACTGACTTATTAGAGAAGAAATGCGAGATTGGCAGTCTCGTGAGAAACATAGAGAAAGCAAAGGGAGAAGCTCTTTTCCCCCCTGTGCTTGTCCTATCCCTCAGTAGAGGGATGCATCCTGAGAAACCTGACACACGTTCCTGTAAATTTGTATGTCTGTAAATGTCATATAGAAAGTTCTAGTGGGTGTTTCTGTGTGGATATAAAAATAGAGAATAATAGTCTTTTATTTCTGAAGAATAAATATTAGGTGGTTTCTCTGCCTCTTTAATGGATCTAAAACTAGATGAAAGAAGTATTTGCCATGAAGAATCTGGTGAAAAAGAGGAGAAAATTGAAACAAACAGCTGGAGCCGAGATAAAGAAAATAATTCASGAGTTGATCATAAGAAATTTGGAGAATTCAGATTCAGATGAATGGTCCTTGAAAGGCAGAATTTTTAYCACGGGTTCTGTTGAATCTTGAAGTAATGTGTTGCTTCTCTCCCTCTGCAAATTCATTTGTGCTTGTAATCTAATCCTGCTAAAGCTAATCTGCGCCTTCCTGTGCTGCTGAATAAGCAGATATAATAAGCAGTCTATTGATTTGTGAAACTCTAGCTGGTTTCAGAAGCACTTATAGCAAATAATTTTTCCTTTTCTGTGCAATCTTTCTTATCTCTTTTTTGCTGTTGAGTGATAACATGGTAGTAGGCATCATATAGTGATTCCTTTCTGATTCCTGACTATTTTTTTGCCTTCTGACAATATATTATTTTTTTTTTCCAATTTAGTTGTAATTTCTGATCTCTCTTTCATCACTGTCTTCTGTATAAAACATCTTTTTCCAAGTTGAGTGTTCATAAATCCTTCCCTGCTATTTATAGTTCAAAAAAAGCCTGTTTTCTGTTTCCCACAGAGGTTTGCATTGCAGGTGGGATGGAATCTGTTAGGTATTCCTGTGCTGCTCTCTCCCCACAAGCCTGCGGAGTGTCTCATATAGACAAATCCGTTTATTTTTACCACTTCATCCACCAGGAAGTTTCARCTACTTAACTGTCCATGTTCATGGAACCAGTAGTACTTTACAAAGGTGCTTGATTCAAACATCCAAAGCTGCTTTSTGGTATCTCTTTTTGCTCCTTTCTACCTTACTGGTTCTGCATATATCAC
Organism: Nothoprocta perdicaria; assembly: GCF_003342845.1. Taxonomy (NCBI): domain Eukaryota; kingdom Metazoa; phylum Chordata; class Aves; order Tinamiformes; family Tinamidae; genus Nothoprocta; species Nothoprocta perdicaria. The sequence goes on from NW_020456298.1 coordinate 1,844,671, forward strand.
AGTCACTTCTTGCAGGGCTTGCCAGAAGCCCTCACATATATGTGAGTGTATGAATATACACGTATATATATGTATGTGTATATATATATAATGTGTTGTTTGCCCCAAAAGTGATCCATAGTGTGCACATTACTGGGAATACCCTACCCTAATTTGTTGCATTCCTTCTACCATCACCACTAAATTGTGAATTTTTTGGTCTGTGTTTGTGGGCCTGACTGCTAGTTTTATCCTTGTGGTAGAAACTACATATCTTTTTCTGTGTTTATTATATTTTCACGCAAGAAATATCCTCTATGCGAAGCTCTCAATCCTCCAAATTTTACTGTACCTTTTCTTTTAAATTGGGATGGGAAGTAAGCCTTTCCATGGAGTCCTGAGGATTCCTACTCTTCCTGAATGTTAGCTTTTTCCCCCTTTACAGGAGGCCAGCTCTGCTTATCAGCAATCAGGGTCAGTGGCATCAGGCCACTCAGAGCTGAGGCATCCTGGCCTCTTCCAGAGGCCAAAGCAGATGCCTTCTGGAGGCTCCCATCCTAAGAAGGGAGCTGATTTCCCAGAATGTTAATAATACCTTTCATGTTTTCACCCAAACTAATGTGCCTTAGAGTTGTGCTAATTGACCTGATATTCTGGTTTTAGATTTGTGGTACTAACCCTCAGAGCTAATTTACACAATGTGCTTTGAACTGAACTTGGTTATGCAAATATAACGTCCTATTAGCAAGCTATGAATGGTTCCTACTGGGATTTGTACAATGATTCTGCGCTCGTTATTACTGTCATTCAATATTGTGGATGAGTAGAGGAAAAATAATTAAAAAAAACCCCAGTACTTCACATCCCAAGGGGAATGTAAAATCAACAAAGTCGAGAACCCAGAAGTCTTAACTTTTGTTTAATATATACACACTGTGGAAGGAGAGGTAAAGCATGGGTATGTGGTACACACTCAGCATAGCTGCCCAGCCTAATTGGATGGAAAAATTTATACCCAGTGAATCATTTATTTCCCCCAAATGATTCTGTATTTCTCTAAATCTAAGGCTTATGATGTTACATGGAAAATGGTGTAAGAAGTATTTTCTCCTAATCTCCTTTAAGTGTAAGTTTATCCTATTTTTCATCTTCCAAAAGTGTTGCTTGGGGATTTAGCTGTGGTACTGCTAGTGATATTATTGGAAGTTTCAAAGCTAAAATGCACAAAAACAGCTTAGAAAATGCCTCTYGTGATCTAACTGTGGCAGCATTGCTGTGTAAGCACTTCTTTCTGCAGTTTGCCTAGGTGTGAGCTGCAAAATCTATTTAAGACCTTAAAGGTCAGCTAAACTATTGCATACTCCTCAAGTTAACATAAACATAGGAGGTGATACAAGTCCATTCCTAATAAACACTAACTGCTCTGGCAACCTTTAAAACGCAATTTAAATAAATAAATAAAAAAGCCCAGGCTGCYTGTTTAATTATCCCAGTCACTCAGCTAACCAGCGAAGCAAACATGTGGCTCCATGGCAAGGGTGTTGTGCAGGCCGGTGCTCCGTAGCGCTCGGCTCTGACCTGACCCGAGCGAAGAGGCTACCATGTGCTCAGCAGCTGCCTTCCAGCTCGCACGAAGGGGCCGTAGAGTTCCCCATGGACTCATTTCTTCCAGCAAACACCTTTCAACCTACTCAACATTATGACTTCTTTCCTCCTCGAGGCCATTCATTTCCCTTTCYGTCGCTTCTAAAATCCCTTCCTGGGCAGGCTGCCCCTGCGACACTGCTAGCAGCCCCAAAACTGCACTGGGTACCTGAGCAGGAAACTTAAGGCTCTTCATCTTCAGGCTGCRAGACTGGTGGAAAATTTAATTCTCTGGGCCTTGTAGTGCAAGACTGATGTGATCCAGCTGGTGGCCTGGCTCTCTTCTGTCTACCTTACCACATTTTCCACAAAAGTGTAGATAGAGAAATAAGTGAGTATTGCTAAAGAGTGGATTATTTTGTCCTGAGAGTGGCCAGTTCAGAAGTATGAGTTATTGCTCCCCTCACACCTTAGTGCGAAGAGAAAAGTGAGGAAGGAACATAAAATTACATTCATTTTGATGCAGCCCCAGACTTCTGCCATTGCTGTCACTGTGGCATTTGGGATGTCCTGAGGTTTAGTAGCTTTAACTTACCAGGACTTGACCTCTAGTTCATATCATAGTTTTTAAAACTTAGTATCTTAAAACTTTTCATCTGTCCCTTGAATAATAATTTGGGTCCTGTAAATTAAACCAAGCTGAATTTATGCCTGAAGAACTTTTGGTATTAGARCATGTTAAATGAAACTATGGTAGAAGGAATCTACATCAGCCATTGGGAAGCTCTTTCAAAATCACCCGAATGATCAGTAAAGTGTCCATAAATCACCAACTTGGGAGTTGTAGACTCTAGACTCCGTTAGAAGTTTTCATTGCTCACAGAAACTCAAATACTGCAAGTTTGGTATGAAGAGGAAAACCAGAAGTAAAACACCCCRTGGTAATGAATGATTTATAGCTGAAGTGGAGGAGGAAAGCTGACAGGGACTTTTTTGAATTTGAAAGTCAGATGAGGAAAGAAAATAGAGGAAGGAGAAAGTGAGAGGGAGGGGGAGAGAGAGAGAGAGGGAGAGAGAGAGAGAGAGAGAGAGAGAGAGAGAGAGAGAGAGAGAACAAAGCTCCATAGACTGAAGAGCCAGAGAAGGAGACAACTAGGGTATGGGATCTTGTAACACAACAAACAAAATGTGTTGAAAATAGAGTCATGTTAAAAATTCATAAAAAGGGTCAGCTACAGCAGAAATGGGTATATACAGTGAAACAAACAAAAAACCTAAATATGAGACCATTAAGCATTAGGCTCCTTTGGAAGAATGAATCCACTCATCCTACTTATATAGCAATGCTGAGACAACATGTGAAAGGCAAGGTCTTTAAATCTCTTCTTTTAGGGACATTTCTCATACAGAGCTCTTTGATTTAATTCAAATAAGAGATTTTCCATTGGTGCGGAAACTGTCAGCTTCGATCCAGAAAAAGATGTTGAATTGGTAATAGGGCTGCTTTATTTTACATTTCCCTAAGCAAAGTACGAATAAGGTGGGTTTTTTCTTTTTCTTTCTTTTTCTTTTCTTTTTTTTTTTTTTTTTATTTTGATGAAAAGGTTAGCAGCTAGCTAAAGTATTTTATAGTTTATCCTGATGAGGGGAAAGTGCAGATATCTCTGCCTCTGTTGACAGGAAAGGGTGTCAAGAAAAAAAAAAAATACTTTGCAGAATAACATAGGAGGAAATTACATGATAATTTGCACTGTAACGGGTTTTATCTTCTATTGAATCCCTTGTTTATTATGCAGTTGAAAATATGTACAGCTCATAAAATGTGCTTATGAGAAATCCCTTMATTGAGACCACCTTAACTTAGTGATATTAAAGCTATCTTTTTCAAGAGTTTTAGTGTATTGCAGTTTTGCACTGCRAAGTTAATAACAAAGTTAATACTGATTTTATGCTGTAAGTGTTATTTTTAAGTCAAATTAGTGGTCCTGTCTTGAAAGCCATTCAAAAAATGCCTGCCCACTTAAGAGTTGACTTGTATCTGTGACTGCCTTTTTAGCTGCTCAGAATTAATACGAGCTCTTGGTACACATATTCTTATAGCTACCTCTGTTTGGCTCAACTTCTGAAATGTTCTTAATTTCACTTTGCAAATCCTTATTCCAGCTTAAAGCTGGACGCTGATAGCCAAGATGCTTTTTAGGCATGACTACGTGTTCATGGTCAAAACCAGGTTGTTTAAATTAATGTGAAGTATAGCTGAAGAGTAATGGATGAGCTTCCTGAAACTCCTGAGCAGTTCTGTACAGCTTGCATACACTAGTGTTAGGATGGCAGGACAAAGACTGCTCAGGATTAAGGAAAGTKATATATTCAAACTGTCTGCTTTAGWCCTTGTCCTTGGAGTGAGTACAGAACAGGCTCTGCTCAGTGTTTTTGATGGACTGCTTTACATGTTTGGGAGACCTAAACATGAAAAAGATGTAAAGCAGTCCATCAAAAGCTCCTGTTGCAGGAAACATGCCTAGTACAGCCAACAGTGACCAAGTGGTCTATGAAGAATTTCTGAAAACTCAASTGCATCAGGTTCTGTGGGACAAACTTTCCCCTTCTCTACATCTACATTAAAAAAATCAAATTAATTGCTATTTGCAATTATCTTTGGTAAGCAGATGTTAGTGTAGGAAGTCCCTGTTTTATTTTGAGTTCAATTTATTAAAAATAAAATAGCTCACTATGCTGAATATTCCTTTTTTTTTTTTTTTTTTTTTTTTTTGTCATAGCTATTCCAATTTGTATTGCTTCTAACGTTCAGTATGCTCCTTTGAGCTCTACTGTTCTTTCTTTAAAATACTCTAAGGAATAGATGTCTTAGTAGCCATTTGTTCTACTGCAGTGAAAATAAGTGGTGGTTTTTTTTTCAGTTTTAACATTGGCCATTTGTTACACTTTTTTTTCGTTTTGTTGCTTTTCAAAGATCCTATGTTTGTACTCATCTCTCCCTTTCATCTCTTTTAGTAGCAGCATGRCAGTATCTGAGAGAGAAATCTGCTAGTTTGTGCTGTTGTGCTGTGTTTCTGTATCCTAAGGTCTTGCAGACAGTTTCTGCGTTAAGTGAATGTATYCATTGCAATACAAAGCATATTTCATCCTTCTGCTGTGGATGCCTCCTGGATGTGCCTCTGTGTGGGTGCCTGGGTTCTCATTAGGTTGTATAGCCTGACTGGCCACTGCGTGGGGCTGACACGTAGCAATATTAAGGCTAGCAGGAAATTGTGCGGAGTCCTCTACTTTAGGACAAATTTCTGCAGAGTTTGGAATGATTTAAAGAAATCTGTCTATTTCTGATTTCTTTTGTGACTTAAATTTAGAAGCCAAAGTGGGTTACACTTTCGGTGTAATTTATTGCTTGGCTATGGTCTAAATCATTAGGCGTAGTACTGAATATTTAAGTTCAGGAGAACATCCACGATGAAAAGAATTTATAACAGCCATGGAGTATTTTAGAAACCTTGGTACCACTTAACTGCTGTGACATAGGATCATACCTGTTGGCAGTGAGACATCCTGCTGGGCCAAAACTTAAATCAAGATTTCACTTGTCTTTTATTTTGTCTCCTCAGATACTTCAGAGTTGTTCTGACTTTTCATAGTGTATGTATTAGATGTTCATGGTTATTGCCAGGGGGTTTAGCTACTGAATATAACCTAATAGTTCTCTGTCATTTGCCTTGAATAGTTATATAAACTGTTAATGCCAGGCATTCTTGTTTTATCTAACAGTGTTAAAATAAATCTTACTTTCAGGAAAAAAAAAGTTGTGGCAATATGAGTAGCAGGTTTTAAGACTTTTGGAGCCTGTGCACATGTCGAGTCTGTTTGTCTTTTAGTTTGGGTAATGGTTTCCAGATGAGCTCTTGTGATTGCTGACAATCCGCAGAGGCCGAACTGGACACATGGCTCTCCTTGATACCCGTCTGCTTTGCAAGGAGAAATGAGAGAAAAGAAAGAGGTTTTTAGAAGTTGTTGCAGGGGGAGCAAACAGATGGTCAGCAAAGAAATGAAATTGCTTAAATTTCATTTAAGGCAGGCAGGGAGCAAAACCAGGTAGCAGAAAGTGAGAAGAAAATGTAGGTTGATTGTGTTCCCCCACTTCATTCACTCCCTTTGGTCAGTGGAGAAAGGAAGCAAAAAATGAAGCTTTCATCATATTTTTTGGATGGGACAGGACACTTAGCATTAATATGCACTGATAAATGTTTATATGATGTTCTAAGAAAATAGGGGCTTGAATGGCCACAAAAGAACTAGCCAAGCAGTTAGGAGGGTCTCATCTATGTGATGGGAAGGGAGAGTAAAAGTCAAACCTCAGCTTATGTGCAGGAAAATTTAAAAGCTTTGGTCCCTTGACAGTATTCCTCAGAATGTTCTCCAGCGCCACGTAGTCACACCCAAGCTAAAGAATATCTCAGGTCTTAATTCATTTGAAAGAATTTAAAACCTGTCTGTAATAAAGAAAACCTTTCTGGGAGAGTTTGGCCTATTTCTGTTAGAAATGCAAAACACCAAAATAATTTGAATTTGGAATTGAGTTCAGGTTTCCCAAAACCGATAAAGGTGCATTACAGTGTTAAGCACATGGGGAGGCCTGAATTGTTGTTGTTGTTGTTTTGTTTGTTTTTCTTTCCCCAGGTCTGCATTAAATTTGAAAATGTTTGGTGAACCCCAAATCGACCATCTGTAGTTGTTGAGTTGCGCATGTAAAAAGCAGCCAAACGTGGTCGACAGGCCCGTGGTCACGAGCGAGGCGGCACGTGCAGGCCCGTGGTCACGAGCGAGGCGGCACGCACGGGCCTGCGCTATGGTGGGAGGCCTGGAGGCCCCTTCCAGGCCGGTGACTGGGTCGCTGGGTGGTTTTCCACTAATCACTTTATGACCCTCTGCCTTAATCTCCTTCCCTATGCTTTATATAGCCTCTTAAAACAGCAAGGGAAGTCTGTTGCTGTGTAGCTTTAGTGCTCTGGTCACTGTTGTCACAGTGTTTCACCTCCAGTCCCTTTAATTTAGAAGCAGTATGCTTGTTTTAATACTGAATAATAAAAAGCAATGCTTAAAATTTGAGCTGGTGTGTTTTAAAGGCAGATTATATACTGGAAGTATTGAGAAAGTAACTGCCTTTTCTCGCCTGCTGTCTCCCACATGTAGCAGAGGAGGAACTACCATGTGTCTGGCTTGCTACGTTTTACAAAAATCTGAAGAGGCTTAAAATACATTTRAAGCTATGGTAATATCCTTCAATGTAGGCAATTCAATCATCACTGAACTTGCAGGGTCACCTCTCTTTATGGATGGAAAATATCACATACAATGMAGAAGGTTCGGGAGGTAATTTCTGGAAATGTCGGGTTTTTCAAATGTGCCTTTTTATGCAGAGTGGGTTTTTTCTCTGCCCTCTTGCCTGCTCTGCAAGCCGTTTATGCTGTGCCCAAAAAGGTAGATATTTAAGTTGGTACAGGCAGTGCTGCTAGTGCCTCTTTTTAAGATATCTTTGTAAGATGTAGTTTTCAGGATTTTATGTCTTTGTCAAACTTCTGTTTATGCTGAAATTTCCTATATCTTTTATCTGTCCTAACATCTAACCTGAGGGCAAGACCTGGCCTCTCTGTTTATATCAATAATTTCTATAGCCACGTGTGTCTGGCTGCAATCTTTCACATCAAAGTCAAGGTCTTGTTGATTCATTGTGAGTGTCGATGTCAGCTCAAAATTCATTAAGTTGCAGCAAAGCCTGCAAATTAAGATTGCTGAAAATAAGGTGGGCACTGAGGGGGCAGAGGAACAAGCAAATGGAGATCCTTCCATGAACAATCAAAGGGCTCGTTCATTACCGGCTTCTGCTATGTGTGAAACTGTGCCATCTCTCCACATGAGCTGTACTTGGCCACTTCTCTGCTAATGAGAGAAGCCGGGTTGTCCTTGGTACTGCAGTGTCCATCCATCCCAGCTTGAACAGGGGCTGGACTTCACCCTCACTCCTATTTGGGTGTCCCACATGTTTGAGGGAAAGGGAATAGTGGACCTCTACTGAAAGGAGTAGGGATTGCCCCACAAGGAACTGCTTAAGGAAGTTGTACATTTTGTACTTTACCCTTTTTCCTATGCCAATGCAACGTAATTTGGAAAACGATTTTCGGTCTTGTGCCCCGCCAGTTTGCATTTCTCTTTCTTTCCATGTGTTTTTATTATTACTTAAAAAAAAAAAAATGATTGGGGGTATGAAGCAGAAGCTGATAGCGTAGCATTTAGGGTAAGAGTGAGCAAAGTATTGTGTGTCAGTGATGTTCAAGTTAAATCCTTTATTTTTTGGTTTTCACTTATCGGAAGATTTGCCCCACTATGTTGGGACAGGAGTCCCTCTAGGTCTGGAGAAGCAGTCTGAATGAAGCCACTGGCTGAAATCCTCCTATGGGCAAGATGCAATATATTGCTTCCCTCTAAGAGTTGCATGAGCATTACAATGACATGTGACAATAGATTACCGAGAGTCCCACTGTCCTCTAGTGGGCTGGGACTTGGATAAAATCAATATTGCCAGATCACCTAGCTCCGCCTCAGCAGCTGCTGCAGGCTCTCTTCCCTCCAAAGAAATACAGCCCTTGCATAGGACAATCCAGCTGCATTCACATGATGTGCAGTTCCAGCAGAAGAAATGTGGAGATTTAATATCACAGTTGTTTGGTACCAATGTTCTTTTTGCAGTTCACCCTTCTCTGGTCTCCTAAATTTTGGCCTCATCTCTGACTGGTTTAGATGGCCTCATCTTAGACACTAATTTCTCTGGACTAATACAGTGCTCTTCAATAATGATGCTTAAAGGATGAGTAGATTCCTTAGAAGAAAGCACAACCAGTGGAAAAGACAGGTCGTAACTACACATCTCAGGATTTACTTCATTATTGAAAGGTAATCAGTGAACCAGAAAGGAGTTTGGTTGATTGAGTTGACCCAGGATGTCAGCTTTTTAGGAGCTTTTGTATGTCTGTCTTGAACCACCTATTTTCCTCTCTCTAATCCTATTCTCTCCTCTTCAGTTAAGTTCTCCAGGAATAATGAACTGGAAAGAGGCTGTTGTTCTTAACTCACAGCTTGTTCTTTGGGTTTTTCTCTTGCTGTCAGGTATTTTTAGCTTTTAACTAATGATGTGCTTTCTTTTTATTTTAGCATTAATGATTATTTATACACTTAAACCCCAGAAATCTGTCAGAAACCCGAGTTAAACACAGAGGGCTTTGTCACACTCAGCCCTCTATGTTTAACCCATATAGGTCCATCCATGTCCATGCAGTTATATAGTTTTTATGTCAATGTTAAAAAGAACCAAAGCTCACCTGAGTTTCTGAAGTCAGATAAAAATTTAATTGAAATTAATGGGTATCTTACTTTACTAATAAAGTACTTGAAAAGGAATGTAATGGTTGTAGAAAAATGAGATTAATGGTATAGGCTATAGGCTTGCGATGTGAGCGGGTAATGTGTGACAGGTTTCCAGTGCTGGGTCCAGAGCTGCTGGCAGCAATTTCAGCTGCTCCATCCTTTGGTTTTCGGCTATGGATTTAGGCCATATTCTTTATTCTATAAACTCTCTGGTTTAATTATTGGAAGAGATTTATGCAGCTTTCAAGACGTCATGTTTATGCTGTGCAACAACTGAAAGGGCCACCCAAGTTTGTGGGTGACCCTCAGTTCCATCTGACCAGGTTTGGTTGTAAGACTGGATTTTGTTGGGAGAATGGAGGAGGAAAAAGATTATATGACAAAATAAAAGAAATGCTGAATCACTTTTAATCCATTAATCCTTTACAGGAAAAGTCTATTGTTAATCTTAGCAAACATCCTGGTGTCTGATCTTTTATTTTAATAACTCCCCTCAAGGCCAATAAGAGCAAAGCATGTAAATCCTCAGAGAACTGATGGAAAAATCAATCTCTTTCACTTAAATATAAACTATTTGGACTGTTTATGCAGAAGAAAATCTCATTATTATTTTGTCTGTCTTCTAGTACTTCTTTAGGTAAATTTGAGGCATGCAGAGCTTACAGTCTACATGTGATGTAGGCTTTGAAGTGTTGATGAATAGATTCATTAAATTAAAACTAAATTCTGCTAATTTGTTGTTTGTCTTCTATTTCAAATAAATGATCTGAAAGGGCAAAAGTGTTTGTGGACTTGTTGCAATGCTGCGTGTGCTTTGTTGCAAAGAAAGTAGGCCTCAAGAATTATTAAGCAAGGTTTTCCTTCAAGAAAAATACCCAGGTCACAAGTCTTTTGATTACATGCACAAGAAGGCAAGGAGACAAAACTAGTCTGCATGGCTTTGTCTTTGCAAGTGCAAAGTTTGCATTTCTTTTAATTTAGTTAAAACATTTGGCAGGAGAGCATACGGTTTAGTGATGTGCCGTGATTTCCAAATGAGTGCTAGCTTTTCAATGACCTACTTTTGACTGGTGGTGTGTTCTTGTGCATTACTTTTTGTCATTGAATAATGCTGATTTCTTAAGCTCTGTGCTTCAAGGGCATGGTACAATTGCATGTAGGGGCAGGGCTGAACTGTGAAAGTGAGAATTACTCTATCAGATCATACCCAATTAAAAAGTGACAAGCACAGCAGGCGAAATTGAGAGCAAGGTTTATCTTTCATGTAACATAAGAAGTCACTATATCGGTTAGAAACAAAGCGAGTGTGAAACAGATTCTCCACCTCTTCTTATCCCCCTCCAAAAATTATTAATATCTTCGGACTTTATTATGGGAAAGAATAAGCGTGTGCGTTGCAAGAGCTGGTGTCCAAGGATATTGCGACAATGGCAGGAGAATGGCGAGTGCCGCCGCTGTGTCCCTTGAAGCAATCTGCCCTCAAAGAGCCCGCTGAACTGCGGGTCAGCGCGCTGGCGCTTCACAAAGGCAGCTTTGGAAAGCTGGGTTTAGTTTATGTACCTCTGTAGTGCGTCATTAAAGGAACACTCTCTGGAGTTCCGCGGGAAGCGCAGGGAATAAAAGAGCGATAATAAAGCCAGGAACTTTTACTAAGCCGTGTAGCTGTTATAAAACTCTGCTACCGGGTAAAGAAACTTATTTTAGTCTGCAGTGCCATCGCAGAAATCCTTGTATAACCTTTAGTGTTCCCCAGTGCTCTTCTGATAGCGAGGTGGAGCAGTGACTCCGTAAATGAAGGCAACTCCCTATACAGCATACCCATCCCTAATCCTTCTGGCTCCACATCAGCTGTTGTGTTGCAAAACTTCTTTTGATAGTGAATCTGGATTAGAAAGGTCATGGACAAAACTGTGGTGTTTTCTAGAACATCGGGGTGGATACTTTGTTTAGCCAATCGAAGTAACAGCTATATTTGTATATGGTTGTATATGGGAAGTGTGTGTGTGTGTGTGTGTGTATGTGCGCAACTTTGGAACAGCTGATCCGGGCAATGCCAGGATTTCAAGTTAGGCTTTAGTGTGTGAAGATTTGTATTTTAGGGAACAGGGCTTGGGGGGGAAGCGGGAAGGGAAACAGAAAGGCAAAGCAAGGAACACATTGGAATGTTTAATATGTGTTAGTTGTATCCGGACACTTTACGTAGGTATATCACTGAGATCAAAGAACAGTCAATGCCAATCACTAAAACCTCTTGACATAGCTGTACTATTCCTCTCAAGTGTGTGTATCCTTTGGGGTGATTCCACAAAGAGGAGATAAATCATTGCAGAGAATATAGTGGGAGGAGATCGATGGCTAAATTTACAGGGCGTCCATCGGATCCATGCAGCAAACTTTGCCTACAGCAACAGCAATTCTCTGCAGAATGTATTTTCAGGTAAACCATATGAGATTGATGTATAGTGAGATACTAATAATGTAAAAAGGACTGACTGATAAAGAGTCCTAGTGGACTTAGTGTAGGAAATCAGCTGTTAGAAAGGGAAAATAAAAAAAAAAAACTTTTTTTTTCCTTTGGTCATAATGTGAAATGATTATTCTTTGCGTTCTCCATTTTCCCAGAGGGAACTAACTTTTCCCTCCATTCTTGCCCAAGATGGAGTACTGAGGATCATCTGAAAGAACAGCTTTGTTGTTTTGTGTTGAGTATGTGGTTATTACATTTTCTTCTGAGAGAAGTTGCGGAGACATAAATCTACCTTACAAATACATTTTTAAAAAAATCTATATGCCTATTGTAGAGGAATTACCATTTTCAAGCGATACGTGTAAAGCCATAAGAGATGAGATGATGTTAAGAAATTACAGATATGCTATTGYCTAACTTTGGATTTTATTTTGCAGTGGCCAGTGTAAAAGAAAATGCAGTAAAATACATGGAGATGCTGGAGGATAAGCTGCATAGGTAAGGCTGACACATTGTAGAAGGCTCTGAAAACYCAGAAATATTTCTTAATGCAGCACGAGTATGCGTAAGAGAGAGGATATGCTGGAACTTCATGTTATTATGTTCTTTATGTTTTTATTATGTTATTTGCTGTTACTGTACCAATACCAACACAAGCTATAGAATATAAACCTCTGCAAAGCTGGGAACCCCACAGCTGTTGTTGTTACGACCGCTGCTCRCGGCCGTGTTGCAGCTGCTCTGCAGTGAGCTGCCCGTGCAAGGTGCGAGTGAAGGTAAGGGTGGCAGGGGCAGATTCCCCAGGGCCTGGGGCCTCTCGGGAGCTGCTGGGACAGCCACAGAGAAGGGAGCACGTGTGTCTATTAAAAATTAATAATCTGATGTTTCTGGGTTGCGTGGWTTTAATTAACATATCAGGCTCCCAGAACAAAGCAAATTTCTCTTTATTGAACACTGGAGAATCTCTAAAGACTTCTTTTCTTTTTTTCTTTCCTTCTGTACAGAATACTTCTGATGGGTTTGCAGTTGTGGTTTGTTTTTATTTATTTATGCCTTTTGTTACAGTATTTTGGTTGTCTACCTGGAATTTTCATTTCTGCATCAATATTTTAATGTGTAACACATTTTTATGTGTCCTGATGGGTCTTGTTAAAGGGCTTGCAGCATGTTCTTTTCCCTCGTCATGTAGTTTTAGTACTTGTGAGAGAAATTTCCATTGTGATCATCATGCTACTATTCATCCTGCTTCCATAAAAAGTGTAGTTTCTAGGAATTAATTAGAAATTAAATCCTCTTTTTGGCACTATTTCATATTTTGGAAGCAAGTGCAGCTAAGACATTTCTTTACTGACAGTAGTTGACAATTTCAAACTTTCCTCAGCTTTCCTTGGACTAAATCACATTTAGGAATAATTGGGCATTGCAATACAGTTTGTTGCTTTTCTATACAAGGGTTATTCCTCAGTGCCCTACATACTTTGACCTTTTCCTGGTTTGAGTTTTTTATTTTGTAGATGGCCTAAATGTTTCCAAGTGTTGCTRTTTAGAGGCCAGTGTTCTCTGCATTTTCCAAGGACACAAACGCATGAAGTCTAAGTCCAAGCTGTGTGTGTAGCAGTGCAGGTAACGGGCACCTCTGGGCTTGCCAACAACTCCTCTTCCTAACTGCGTGCCTGGGTATTCTAGAACTTTCAAGTGTTGCAATTTCCCTTTCTGTCCTTGTTTTTTTTTTTTTTTTTTTGGACTGTACTGGCCAAGCTCCCACAGGTGAAGTTTATTCCAGGACCAATGACAGTTTTTCAATACGTGCAAATGTCACAATTCTAAAAATAGTTTATCCCTAATAATTAGAAGCTGAGAATTTCTTTTAATATCGGTGGAAAAAGAAAGTCTATGATATTTTTAGCAAGAAGGATACTCTAAAATACAGTACATTCACAATCCTTTTATATTTATGTGAATGGAGTAGTTACAGATATTTGGTTTTTTGGAAGTTATTTGGGTTTTGCATAATTAACTCCACCTGTTTTATTGCTTGCATAAAAAAGTAAGCAAAACCCTATTTTTTTTCTTTTTTGAGAATACATTAGAGAGAGAATATATTTTTTATTTGGTTTTCATTTAGATTCTTGATTTGCTCCTTATGTATCATAGGCTAAAGGAAGACTCTCTAAGGGAAGTTTAGAGAACGTGTGTGTAGCAGGAGGTAGAACTGGCACCTTTGCAGATGCCTTTGAAACCAATGGATGATTAAGTCTGTGCAACGAGAATTCAGATATACTTGGGGAGTTTTTCTCCAGACGAAACATATCATTTTGCTAGGAAATGTTTCAGCTGGAAGCAGCATGATTCAAAACCCTTCAATTTRCAGTATAGCATCAACATAAGGTAGAAATGTAGTTTTTTTGACCACCTTTATCATAAAGGAGAAGTAGGGAAGAAAATTCCGAGCAAAGAAGGCTTAATGAGGGCGTGTGTTAAGTGTAATACACTCTGTGTGAGCGTGTTAAGTGTAAGGAAGCTCAGCTAACTTAGCTCATCTCTTCAAGTGTTTTACTGCTAGAAGCTTACTGTAGCTGGCTATCTTGCTGAAAGTCACTGAGCATCTTCATGGGGGACCTTTGTTCTTTCACAGAAAATGTGTTTCTTCATCTCACTTCTTTACACTCCGTGTGAAGATTCTGCTGTAGACCTTTATCATCACCACCACTTAAGGGGGCTCTAGGGATCCACTTCTTTGAAGAACTACCAAGTTCTGCCATCGGTGATCTTAAATCATGTGCCTGCTTGTAAATGGTTGGAGGTCATCAGCTGAGCGCAGGAAAGAGTTCTATAAAGTCATAAAAGGAGAAGATTGAGGTTGAAATTTCATTTCAAGATACAACTTGAAATAAGATAAGRTACAGATAAGATAATAAGATAAGATACAACTTAAATGTTGTATCTGGAAGGAATACTTAAGCATCTAAATAAAAGTGGCCGTATTYTGCGATGCACTTTTTAAATCAGTGGAATTGAATCAAGTCACATTTGTTTAAGTATTTAAAATTGGAATCTAAATTTAGACTTAAAGTTTATAAATACTGCCCTGATTTTGAAGGTTTCCATGAAATCACCTGCCCTTAAAATTGGTAAAATACATATTTCTATATGAAAAATTTTATTGTCTGAGTTATTTGCTGGCTTGGATATCTCACCAATGAAAGCAGTGTGAAGTGAGCAAATATATCTGTCACTTTGCACATACATCTTGTATCTCATTAAATCTCTGCCTTACCTTCAGTTGATTTCCCTTCTATCACACGGGGTTTGTGAGAATGCATGTACATGAAAGGATTGATCTGTGTGAGAACTGAGTTTATTTGATAGCTGTAAGGACCCAAAGAAATGTGTGGAACAAGATAGATTTTTTAAAATTACCATTCAAAGTGTTGCTGTCTCAGAAGTTAGTAGATGTTCCAGTGTTTACATAAATGAATGAAGTGCTGTGCCAGTTGAGCCTCCTCACTAAAATAAGGAGCAAAAGGATTTTGTTCTTTAAGTTCACTCTTTCGAGACACTGCTCATTATCTTGCAGTAGTGTAGAGTATTAATCCATTTTATTCAAAATATGAGAGATTTTTATACTAAAGCAGACAAAGTATCATTAATGATGCAAATCAGCTTCATCAGATGGAGGGTGAGATAACAATGCTCTGTATTTCAAGCCATCTGCTAGGTATCTAAGGAGAGGCATATTTGGAATGCATGGTCCCTGCAAAACATATTAGAAACCGATAATCTGTGAGAGTTTGCACTCTTAAGCAGATGGAGTAAATGTAGCAGAATTGTTCCAAGAGTGTCACGTGATGACTTCTTAATAGTATGTTTTGGTATGTTTGACATTTGCCATCTAACAGCTGGGTTTTAAGGTATAGCAAGCAGTTTTTGGGTGGCAGTGCTCATTAACATGCAAGCTATGACTGAACCATAGCCCGAGTAATCACAGATGTGATAAACATGTAAAGAAGGAGGTTTCCCAAGAGAAAATACATCTTCAGGGGGAGGGAGGCAGAGAGCAAATAAAATGTGAGGAGAATCTTGGGACCATCACTAATCCTTTTGCTCACACGTAGAAGGTAGGAGCCAGATGTATCATGGAATAKTGAACTCTGCATCAGCAGAAACCTCAGAAGGAGCTGGATTTTTCACTAGTTTAATAATGAGGTTTTTAAACCTTTCTCAAGGCTGTCCTGATTTCATACAGTAAGGTGAAGGTTCCTGCATCCACCTGCAATTTTTTAGTCTCCTGTGCCYGCTCACAGCCCTGTTTGAGCTCTGACACTGCCTCTGAAGAGAAGTCTGGTATCCAAGCCTGGGAGTATGAATTTGCAATGATCAAACATTTTAATGCAAAGGCCCACTCTTACAGTCTTACAGACYCTTACCTGTAAGGGTAAAATTTTGTCTTGAGCTGCAGTGTATTATTGTATAAAGACCCTAGTGTCTACTAGAAGTGGATTGCTGTACTAAAGCTCCTGAAGCCCTTGAAAAGGCTTCCCCCTCCTAATATCCAGCAGTGCAGACATGCTTGGGAGGGCTGTACAACCTGCAAAAATTTTGTGTGACCCAGGACCTGCTGGAGTTGCACTGAGGGCTGCCTCAGCTGAGGGAAGCATCTCAGCAGTGCGTGGATTGCACTGAAATGCCCATAGATTGGACTGAAATCTTTGTCCACTTTTCCTTAAGCCTGTGACTTCTATTGTGTATCCAAGAGAGCAGGCAATCTCATGCCTTGCTTTAGAATGATCTGATTTCATTTTGCTGACCATTAGTTCTGCTGCACTCCTGTTAAATGCAGGTTAGGCAAAATGCTGGATACTGCTAGTGATTCATATAGCCTTTTTTTTTTCTTTTTTATCTTCCCAACTGGTCCAAGTCATACCAGCTGTGAGAACATTTGCTCCAGAGCTGTGARCAGCAGACAGGTCTCCTGAGATGATGCATTCCTTTATATCTCCTAGCCTACACGGTGAGGGTTTCTAAATCCCTTATCACAGTGGCCTCAGGCTAGAAACAATTTTTTTTTGTACCAGTCGATGTAAAGATGACATTTCTTGAGCTGAGGAAATTTGGTCTGATTGTAGTGTACTCCAGGCCTCAAAAGATTATTCTGTGACTTCCATTCTTCACAAAAAAAWGGGCATTTACTTGTTTTTTCTGATTTTACTGTAGGGATTGTGAAATTATTTTGGAGGTAATCATATTTTTTAAGAATACCTGGTGACAATTAAAAAAGCTGTTCTATTGAGCTATTTTCTCTGCTGTTGTGCAAAAACAGGGGAATAAATATGCCTGCTTGAAAGATGTAATATTGCAATGATAGTGTTCTGCCATTTTTCATCTTGGAATGATCCAGCATCTTGTAACTTTGTGAAGGTATGCACAAACTGCCTCCTTTATTTTCTCCCGGTCTGCATTTTTTTCTTGTCTTATTTTCCGTTGAGCGGTGTTTGTTTTTATTTTAATAGTGGCTTTTGTCACCTCGTGGATGTGAAGTATAGGCAGTGTAGCAGAGTCTTTTTCCCATGTCAGATGTGCTCATTTGTGCAGCTCGTGGTTCAGTGAGGCATAGAGGGAACTTGGTGCATTCAGGACAACTTGCTGGCACTTGCATGTACTGAAAAAGCAGCAGCTTAGCCCCAGGCTTGTTTTACCTGATCTCATATATCTGTAGGGGATTTATTTATTTATTTTARATATTCAATCACATGTCACTTGCCTAGTTCAGAACAAATATGACTATAGCCTGGTTGCGGCCTCAGACTGCTGCTGCTTAGTTGTTTCATATATCATAGAAAATGAGGAAAAGAAGCAGTGTTGTAGAAGTGAAAGGAGGCATTAAGAAATTGTTAGAGGCTTTGACTCTTGAGTGTAACTCTTTTCAAATTCTAAGTAAACTCTTTAAAGTTTACTTACTGAAATACAAATGAAATAATTCAGTTAAGTCATTTCTTGGAGAAGGGAGTGCAAGGACTCCCTTATATGCTTGTAAAGGGGCATTTATGGCAGCTTTCTGCTGATGCAGGGAAGGAATGATACAGCCAGCAGACTAACTAGGTTAGCATCATTGTCCAACTTGAATAAATGAAAGTAGCCACATTTGTCATAATGATTTCATGAGACTGGGACTCATRGACCTATATGTTAGTGAGTTGTTGGCTTTCCTGGCTGGCCCAGGCTGCTCTTYAGAAAATCTACATAAGTCAAAAGAAACAGTAACATGGCATCTGCTGAAATACTAAAATACTGTGTGTTGTAAGGTGATTGCTGCCTGCTGCAGAGYCATGACCACCATGTGGAAGCAATGAAACTGTGTGTCAGATGTAGCCAAAGAAGTCCTGCTGCCATAGACTATGCCAGGCATCTCCCATCTAGCTGTTACCTGCGGCTTACTTAGGGCGAGCTTGCTATGTTAAAGCTCGGCATCATTATGGCACTAGTGTGTGTGTGTAAAGGGAGGCTCCTACCTCCTGTGGATTGCACTCAACCTTGCTCATGTTGCAGACAGATGGATGGGAGGTGAGGGAAGACTGTGAATGTTTCTTATGCTTCTCACTTCAGGTCATTTGTTTGCTTGCACATCCTATGAGGTACGTGACATACTCTCTGCCTAGCAGTGGGAAGAATGGCTGTGAATAGGAGATCTATTATGCCACAGTACCTGAGGTGTTACACACTCTTGGGAAACTTGCTTGCTCCCAAGCTGTTAGACAAGGCACRTATTCTCATTTCAAGTTCACCTTTTTCAAGTATGGGACAGAAAACCCTGGATTCCCCGTGCTAAAGGCAGAATTATTTATAAGGGTGCATGTGCTTGCTTACTCTAATGAAGTCCAGAGAAATGTGGAGGAGGAAACGTGCCTTGTGTAAAGGACATCTCTGGCACTCTCGGTTTTCAATACATCTGAAGGTCTCATCTTCCCCAAGCTCCATCCCTTCAGGTGATAATGATGTGAGGGTCCCATATGTCAACAGGACTAATCAGGATTAATTGACACCACATGACATTCCAGCTGAATGGCTATATATGCTCACAATAGGTATATAAGCTCACAATGGGTATAAATAGGCTTGKGAGCGTGGTTTGTTGAGGGGGGAACATGTTGATGTTACAGTGATGGTCTTGAAGTGCAGAGCACATTAGAAAGCTGAGTGAGTGTACTTGGACCTGGCCAGCTCTTTCCTGTCTGTAATTTCTCTGCTGTTCCTGTCTTATTCTAAGTAGTATTGACTACATAGAAGAAAAGTTTTGTTTCCCAGGCAATCGTTGCCCACCTTGTCAAGATGTAGTTTATGAGTGATCGATAGCCACCTGAAAGAGTCCAYAGATGTCAGTGAAGTCATTGCCTGCCCTTGCAGCAAAGGGCTGCAGGCCGAGGTCCTTTGTGACTACCTTAAAAATTGAAAATCTGGGCCTTGGTTGGCAGTCGGTGCTACTGACTAAATCTAGTCAGATGCTAAATAATTGATCAGATAGATTTTGCCAAATCAAAAGGGATCAAAAGGAATATGTACACTGCTGGACATCTGAAGGCAGTTTGCCCCAAACACATTTCCCTGTTCTCTATCATAAAACTGCCTATTTTGAACACATTGTGTGGTGTTATGCTGATGATGAGTTCCCCCCAAACCTCCAGACAGCACCAGAAAGCTCGTGGGGCTTCAGCAGCATCTGAAGAGCACTGCAGGGTCACTGTACCCACAGGAGGGTGGGGGAACACTTGTCTCTGGAGAATCACTTCTCTTCATGCATTGTGAGTGATGCCTTCTCTTTATTTCTGTTGCCTCATTCTTCCCTTTGCTAGAGGGACACTTTCATGAAAACAGGATTATAGTTTCTCAGAGGCTCATGTTTTCCTGGAATTCCTTTCCAGCTTGAAAATGGAAATTTAGCTCATTGCTGTCTACTGTGGAAAGATTATGATATCATGAATTGAAGGATTATCACTTCAGCTGCATTATTGGTCACAGAACACAGGAAAATAATAAAAAATAATATTTGGACTAGATGTCTTTAGCAGAGAGAAAAATTGGGAAAAAGAGCCCGTATTTGCACAGTTGCTTCCATTCACTATTTGAAAACTATATTCAACCTCCTTTATTATCCCACTAATCTCTTGTATTAATAATATTGTAGTAAGGGAAAGTTCACTCAAAATATTATTGAATAAAGGGACTTGTGAATAATGAAATGCAAACTAATAGGAGTCCCAGTTAATAAATTATAATTAACTGTTGCTACATTGGCCCAGTCTTATTTAGAAGATATGTCCTTTGAATAGTTTTGAAAACGTAATGATAGTGAATCCAATTAACGGAGAATAAAACATTAAATATCATTTAATTTCTTTTTTTTTTTTCCTGTGCTTTAAACATGCCTGTGCTTTCTTCCTTGCTCTTCCACCTTTTTAATTGTTCTATCTTGAAGTTAGCATTTCTAGAGAGAGGACTTTCTTATCCCCCTTGCCATTATTTTGGGTTTTTTTTTCTTACCCTTTTATTCCTCTCCTATGACTTTTATTCTCAACTTTTTGTTTAGTTTTCCCTTTTATTCCTTTAGCAAACTTACTTTTATGCATGCTTTCTCTGGTGTTACTGAGGAAAAGAAATATTGAATAACAGGAATGTAAAAATGTGCTTGATTCACAGAAAACCTAATCTCACCCTTACAACACAGCAGATTGTTTTTTAGATATCTCAGACTGAATYGTGCAGGTTCTCATTAAATGCCTTTGTTGTCTTCACAATCACCTGCAATATATTTGAAAGTATCTGTAGTTTCCTGCTAGCTTATAGTATCTTAGAAATTTGTAGTAACCTTTTATTCAAATAGCCTTGCCAGAAATTTAATGGTATTCCTTCATGAAAATAATTCATGGATTGGCTGGGACTGCAGGAGAGGGGAGAACCGTTGCTGTTCCTTGTTTATGGATGCAGAAAGTGTTCCTAAGGCCCAYGAAATGTGCAGGCCAAAGTAGTCTCCGAATGTGCAGGCCAAGGGAGAGGCTTCACAGCCAGCAGCTGTCTCGGGGCGAGACACAAGCCACCACTGCTGGTTTTCACCTTTAAGCTCTATTGCAGCATTATTATTACAGCAATATTTATTTAGTGTATACTGTGCTCAGAAGTATTTTTTTAAGAATTGCTTAACTTCTATGTAAAAGAGTAAAAAGTAGGGAAGAATTGCAAATTTAGTTTTTTGGTTTTGGCTATTCTTGCCGTTTAGGAGTGCTGGGTCACAGATATTGATTTCTCTCTCTTTTACGTGCTGGGTGAGGGAACAGAGGTACGTGGCCATATTGGTTTATGAAGAGAAGCAGGGAAAAGATCTGTTCTTTTAAATCAGCACTGAGACTAGACCTTTTTGGAAAAAAAAGAAAAAAAAAAAAAGAGGTTAGTTGCCAATATCTTTTAAAACTTTATAAAAAGCAAAGCACACAGTCACACAGCCTTCAGTGACTCTCTGTCCATATCAACTGTGGTTTCATCTTGACTTTTTCCAAGTTACTGAACTAACTTATCTCCTAAGTCGGATTTACAGTGCAGCATTGCTAAAGATGAGGTAACAAAGGATTTTGCTGCTTATTCATAAAAAAAGGCTTTACTCTGGCTCCTCCTCCCCCCAGGCTCTTTGTGTCTCATTCATTTTATCCTTAGCATAGAAAAAATCATCAGAGGTCAAGGATGGGTCTGCCCTTCAGAAAGAAAGTGTTGCCTCTTGCTTAAAAAAGAAAACCACGCTGGAGGTTCACAGCCTTTCTAGGTGGTTAGCGATGGCGTCAGGATCTGTTCTCATTCAGTACGGCTTTACTTGCCCTGCCTGCTTCTGGGGCAGGTCAGTGATGCTTGTGGAGCTGCAGTTCAGCCTGCTGCAGCTCGCTAGTGCCATGGTAGCCCTCTCTACTGCAAACCCTGGCCTCATCAAAAACAGAGAGCTCTGCCCCACTTGGCCAATTTGATGCGGAGTAGGGGATGGAAGGGATGAGATGCCCCTCTTTTGGACTAGACTTAATATTTTCTGTTTTATTTTTTCACTCGTTCTCTTCCCTGTTTCCTCATCTCTTTCTGTTTGATTGAATTTTATGGAGAATTTGAAATTCAAGCATACCATTTTTTTTCTTTGCTAATCAGTGATACTCATGAATGCAGATGAAAATTTTATTCTGTGAATGTTTTCTTCTGTACTGCTTCGCCTGAGACTTAATGAAGGACAGTTGTGCTCTGAAGCAGCTTCAAGCCTATTAGCTAAAGCAAATAAAATACCATGCCCTCTAAATGGCAGCTGTTCAGAATCCTCCTGTGAAGGGCAGGAATCAGATGTTTTACACTGATGTTCATTGTCCCATTTTCTCTTTATTTAATCTTCACTTCAGTCTTTGTTTATTACCATGTCTAAATGCAGCTGCTTGCACAGGCTAAGGACAGTAGGAATGAGCTTGACTGAATTGCAGGAGAGGAGTAATTTGAATGCCCTCACTTACTCAACCTCAAGCAGAAATGTATTTTATGATTGGAAAGGTAAAATTAATTTCAACAAGGATATTGGCCAGCTACTCCTGTTGCTTGCTGACTGTGATAACTGAAGGCCTGTATGCCACAGCGCAGCAAACAGTGACAGGACGAGGGTAGTGGGTGTAAATTAAAACACATAGGAAGTTTAATCACCATGTGAAGAAGAATTTCTTTCCTGTGAGGGTGACAGAGYCCTGGCACAGGCTGCCCAGGGAGGTTGTGGAGTCTCCTTCTCTGGGGATCTTCCAACCCACCTGGATGCCGCCCTGTGCCCCGTGTCTGGGTGTCCCTGCTGGGGGTTCCCTTCCAAGCTCAACCATTCTGTGATTCTGTAAACTGCTATTGTACAGCCTATTAGTAAATGGTTTTGTTAATATATGAAAGAGCATGATTCACATCAGTTGATGACTTGGGAATTTGAGGCACTTGAGAGCAGACAGCATGGAATTTTTATTTGGAAGTCTATACATTTTTTCTCACGGATATCTATGCWGTTGTATGTTTGTGTTAATGAAGGTAAGGTTGAGGGAATGAGCTTGGTGATTTGTTTTTAACAGTACTCTTTTCCTATGCAGTGATATTTTGGCTGTGAGTAAGTGGGCCTCAAAATGAGTGTGTTCAGCCACTGATTTTGTTCTYGCATTTCAGATTTGAGAATGTCAATCTAAAGGGCAATAGTTTCCTCTTCCTACCCCAATAATAGTAAAAACATGTGTAACTGATGCCTGATAGCACGTGAGAGACTCTTGAACAACAAGACACGCTAGTGTTACTTGCAGGTGCTTTCAGGTGAGAGCATATTGTCAGTTTGTAGGCACTTCAAAAGTTAGAGACTGAGTTTAATTGATGTAAAGAAGAGTAGGAAATAAGAGGCTGCTTTAGCAGGAGGCTGCTTTCAGTGGCTTTTGAGGGATTTCCAGTCTTGTACTTTTACTGAGATAGATCTGTGGGTGCTTGCTGGCTGTGAACTCTCCAAAGGGCTTCTCTTTGCCCATCACCAGCTTCCCCTGGGCCTTAGCTGGTACTGCCCAGCTGTCTCTATCCCTGTGAGCTGATCTCCTGCTAAGCTTGCCCTGWCTTAATTGTGGTGATATCATTATGTGAGGGGAGAGATGCACAAAGCAGCTCACGTCTGTATCTACAGTGCTAAGCTTGAACTCTTACCACATTCCTCAAAGGCTGCACAATGATGAATAGACATAAATGGTAAGTATTTTCCCACTGCTGCTGGTTTTGGGTGCATGCCTGCAGGACTTAAAACCAGTCTGTGCATTTCCTGGAAGCTTTTTCACCTCTYTCAAGGGGAATTGTCATCAACAGCAGTAATGGGAAATGGCCCGATGACAGCATCTGATTGCTGTCCATCAGTACTGCTAAATCATCCTGTTCTGTGTTTGGGCAACACTTTGCATGAGGTCCTGGTCAGCCCTTTGGATGCAAGTGTCATGAAAATTACATAAGTACAAAATAAATAAAGTATCACCACCTGCCTAGCCTGTATATGAAGATGTAGGATAGTCATATCTTGCCGGCCACGGGGACAGTCTTTCCCAGCAGCATTTGGAAGCCACCTTTACTGACCGCTCTTGTGCCAGGGGGCTGCTCTGTCACTCTGGTAGCCGTGTGGGCCTGGGCAAGCCAGAGGGCCTGTGGTCACCGTGGCACGGAGCAGCCCACGCTCCGAGCAGCTCCCAGGGTCCAGCCGGGCAGGATCAGTGGATCCTGCTCTTTCTCTCTTGCTCGTGTCCAGCCCAGTCCTGTTTGGCACCGTACCGTGCAGGTAGAGCGGGGCTGGTCGTGCCCTCAGACGCTTCAGAGGAATTCCGTCAGCACGCTGCCACTGACATCGGCATCTGGCCAACTTTCTCAGTTTTTCCAGGTGTGTCTTCCTGGTTACAGAAGTTGGATTTTAAGGTACATTCCTACATGATGAGGGTGTATTATTCATCCTGATTGGGCCCCTTCTATTTTTTTTTATTTGTTCCTTTTTTTTTTTTTTTTGGATATTATATAACCTTAATTCTTGCTCAGTTAGCAGCAAACAACAATTCACATTACCAAATTCCCTTGCTGTTCATATTCTAAATCTGTTGGCCTTTTGCAGAGCCACTGTACTACAAGCTGTGGGTTTGTATACTGAAGAAC
Source organism: Nothoprocta perdicaria (assembly GCF_003342845.1). Taxonomy (NCBI): domain Eukaryota; kingdom Metazoa; phylum Chordata; class Aves; order Tinamiformes; family Tinamidae; genus Nothoprocta; species Nothoprocta perdicaria. Next base: position 1,868,831 of record NW_020456298.1, read on the forward strand.
AGAGGTGAGTGAAAAAAAAAGCACTAAGCACCATAGGAGTTTCATATGTATGATTCGTAACACTTGTGCTTCACAAAGACTGTGATAAACAATAAGAGATCAGGCTCATTATACTAATTGGTTTGTGATAAGAGCACACATTTCTGCTGGTATAAATAGACATAACTGCTATTGCAACAGTGCCAAGTTGGGATAACTGAAAATGCGGCCTCTGCACAAACGCTGTGGTGTCTTCTAGTAACAAAACTGTGGGGACAGACGGACGTTCTTGGACTAGAACTGGCAGGGACTTTGAAAGCTGCTGAATTTCTTCAGTTTCAGTGGAAGTCGCTAGAACTTAAGTCCGTTAGGTCCTTGACAGAGAAGGTCAACATTTCAACAGAACTTAGCTGAATGTATGGATCCTGAGATGCTTGCTTTCCAAAATCAGGGACTAATTCGTGCATCCCCTGTAAATCTGATTTGGGACCTGATATTAAATAGTGTGGAAAAAAATCTCATTCCAACATTATCCCGTCCAGTCAGAAGAACCAACAGCTTAATGACACTCTGCAGCTATGTTGTTATTGCAGGAGCCAAGGCGAGCAGGAGGCAGACTGAGTTATCAGGGTTAATAYCAAACTTGAAGGTACTTTATCAGATTATGAATGAGGTGAATGATAAACTAGGGTTGAGAAACTGGCTTTGTGTGGACTGTTTAATGAGAGGAATCCCCTGGTAGCCTTCTGCTCATCTATCAAAGTTAAGCTTTTTGCTCTTAGAATGGATTATTTACAATAGATGTTTCAGTGGAGATAGGGGTAGTAGGGAGAGGACCATTACTCTGTTCCTTTTCTTATGAGTCCTGAAAGAAGGCCGTAAATTTCTGCATTATGGGTTAGGTAATATAGTAAAAATAAACTGTACAGTAAATGTAGGAACTAAATTGAATAGTAAATTCTTACTGCCAGGTACCTTCCTTATTCCCTTGTAAATTACTTAATTTTCTGCATTTGATATGTCAGTTCCATTCCCGCATCCACCTTGCAGTAAGAACTGCAGCAGTCTGTCATTTTGTGTTTCTAGTGAAGATAATTTAAATATAACAAAGTGACATAGAATATTGTTAGCAAAATGACAGACCATGATTAAAGATTTGTGCCAGATAAAAGAAATGGCTGGCAGTTTGAAGAGAAAATGACAAAAATATTGTTCAGCTTTGCATGGTATCTTGTTTTTAATAACCCTAATCAAATATCCATTATTTGTTTTAAGCGCTAGAAAAATTGCTTTTCCTCATCATTTTTAACAGCCCTTTCAGTGAAGACATTTATAAAATATGTGCATTGCACATAAATTATAAGGCCTTAGATCTATTCTTAAGATGTTGATATCAGTTTTGCCTTTTTTTCTGTTGGCAATGAAAAGAAGTCATCATTCTTCTCAGGTTATTTTTAGATTTCAGCTTAAATTCTAACCCTTCAATATCATGGATGCAGTGGGTGATATTTATCTGGGGTAGAAGAATGATAATCACTGTCATTGAGAGGCTTATTTAAAAACATATAGCAAAAAATACTGTCAGACGTGTGTTTCTCTGTTTATTGAGATCACTGTGAGGGTCAAATATTTTAAAATTAATATTACTCTTTTGCAATCCTCTTTTTATGCACAATTCTGAGTGTCTTAATGGGAAAGAAATAAGTRTTTTATAAAGTCGGTTTAAGTTGTTAGCTTCTGAAAAGTCTRAGAGAATTTCTTTGGGATCTTAGAATGGCCTATCCATCATCACACAATGCATTTATCCTTATTTTCTTGATTATTTTATAGAATAAAATAATATATATATGTTCAAAATACCAAAGATTTATATAAAATATTAGTGTGGAAATACAACTRCTTTTCATGGGAGAAGTATTTTGAGACAATATATTTGCTTTTCTTTTGTGGAGAGAGTAGAGTTTATGCRAGAGGGCACCACTTAAGTCTGTTCATACAATTATTGCTGCAAAATATAATGTATAATTGCTTGAAAACGTGCAAATGTAGTTTGCACGTTTTCATGACTCCTCATGAGTCAAAACTAGAGAACTGAAGAGAAAAGTACGGCTGTGGAAGATCAGAAACAGCGGTCCAACTTGCAGGTCATTCTGTGGAATGGTTTGCTTAACACACAGGGCATTTTCCCTGGGACATTACAACTTGCATTTTCCACAGTGTGTATCAGCTGCTGGTAGGAGTCATTCAGTTACAAACACAAAGCTGGGAAACTGCCTAGCATCCACATTTCACTTTTTTTTTTTTTTTTCCTAACCCTTCTTTGGCAATTTATCCATTTAAAAGTTCTGTCCTTAATTTTGTAGTACCATGAAATACGTAATAGGCATGGTATATTCTTTTTGCTTTCAGGATCACTACTAATATATTAAAAGGAAAACATTTATTCTAGTTAGAAAGGATTATTYTCTTTTTCTGTCTACGTCTTCACATGCATTGATATTGTAAAGCTCTTTGCAAGAAGATTAAAGATTTCAATTAAAATTGTTTACAAATAGAACATCATAGATATAAATGAAAGTTATATAATTTAGATGTTATCAGGAAATTAGTTCTATAATACAATATACATTTATTTTGTGCACATACTTCCATGGCATCTTTATCTCAGAGCACGTATATATTTACACAGCTGCCGCAAAATGCTAATGTTAAATAGTAGATRAAAGCAAAGGAAAGGAGAAAATAGAGGCGGGGAAGACATAGTTATGTTTTCACATGGAAGATACATARTGGACTTGTGGAGATTATCTCCATATCTCCATTGAGCCCTGCAGAAAGCAATGGCCTCCAAGGAGGGACTGTTCAGATAGGGGCAAGAAGGCATTTGAGAGAAGCAAGGTCCAGGAAGCAGATGGCGGCAGACTGAAATAGTTTATCCATCATTTAATAGGAGATGAGGCCCAGTGTGGCATTTTTCCTTCCAAATTGGTTATCCTTCAGCTTCATTCTGTAAGAGGTTTTATATAGGCTTTGGCTAGCTAGAGAATTAAAAATCCCGTTCAATCCCAGTGGGATACTAAACTGGCCAATCGGAAACATAGATGGCACGGCTGCATCTTAAAAAGTTGATATTCTTCCTCTTTTCCCACATTATGCAAGGCTTAGGTGCCTGTTGATATTTGAGGTTCTCCACTCAGGCTCTTCTGAAATCTGGGGAACTGGAAGAGGTCAAACTGTTGCTGCACTTTTTGTTCACAAAGCCAAGAAGAAGCTCTTAACCCTAGCATGATCTAAAAGAATGAGCTGCTGACATTCCCTAGCAATAGCAAAGAGGTTAGACCACTCAGAAAGGGTCAAGAGACTTGACTTCTTGTATTATGCCTGTTGCATCTCCATGTACTATGTGCTCTCATGTCCTGAAGCAGAGGAGAGCAGTGTGCCACAACCACCACTTTGAGGACTGGTCCTGCTTGGGGCCTTGTTCACTTCATCCTTCAAATCTGTTCCTCTTTGCACATGTGCCCTGTTCCTGAGGTGCTGAGGAAAGCAGAGCTGCTGCTATCCTCTTCCATAGGCACATGTACTGCTCTTCTCATCTCCTACCTGGGTGTGCTGGCTGCCACTTGGATAGGGCTGTTGTGCACAGAACTTGTGAACTTGTGCATTTGGCATAGATATTACAAAAGGCATCTCAGAGCAAAATTTTAGGTGGCCAAACTGTAGGAGTCTGGAAGCCAGATGGGGCTTCTGAGTATTGCTTCCCTGGAGTTTGGTGGTTCTGGGCCTGAATGCCCTTCTGTAGCTCTTTAAAGACCATGGGAGTCAGCTCTGTGTTCTTCACAGATGGGCARCTCTTTGCAGTGAAGAACTACACTGAGTAGACTGCTTAATACTATCATACTTTTGTAAGAGTGAGAGCAAGGTCAGAGAAGTTAAATRACATATGCCAGAGAAATATCATGACTTCACAGCTTATCTTGGAGTTCTAGGTAGTCTCTAAGGGAGACATTTGAAGAAGATGTTATCTGAGGTGGGAGTATGGAGCCTCCTGACCTACTGTGAGGGAGTCCTGGTTTCACGTGAAGTGCAGTAACTGTGCTGAACAGCAAACAAGATTTTCACTGGGCTTTGAAAGAAGGGAGAAGCAAAAATACATGTTTGGAGCACTGGGAGAGAAACAGCTGATCAAAACAGTATGGAGTGAATTCATGAGGTTTCCAGCTGCTGAGGAGAATGGAGAGAGCAGACATAATAAAAGGAGTAGAATTGTGAAATTGAGATGCTTTAACTAGTGTGCTGAAAAGGAGTGTAAACGATTAGAGAAAAATCATAAAGAAAAGTAATTTTGATTTCAGATATTTTAAAAAGGAAAATCTCTTGAGAGCAGACAAAAAAAGGTCTTGCTCTCTGAGCAGAGTCCAAGTTTGCTTTCTTCCCTTTCCTACTCTGTGTTCACCATCTAACACTTGTGATCTCATGGACTCTAAYTGCACCTTCCCTGTTACCATCTGAACATGAACCAGACAGGGAGAGCAGGGTTACGTGCCTCCTCATCCTTACATCCTCATGTGACCCACAGAAAAGATAGAAACCTGAAGTCTTTATTTTTTTTTCAATMTATTAGTAGTATGCATCTTTTAAAAGGACCGGAATAACAGACATTAAGGATCAAGAACAAAACAATCTGGGAATTTTATAGTATAGTATAACGGAGAGAAGGGAAATTCCTGAACTTGTAAATAATTGTTAAATATAAACAGAGCTATTAATACATGACTCTGAATTAATACGATAAACCAAGTCAGAGGTGTTGGTTTCTATAAGCGGTGAAGTAATACGATTATCTTCCTTCCTGTCATCCTCTTTCAGTTAAATACTGTTGCTCCATATGTTCTTTTCTTCAGTTACCTCCTTGCTTGCGTAGCTGTTACTGTTATCTTAAGAGGTAAACAAAGATATAGCATAGACTTAGAGCAAGAAGAGTCAGTCTGTTCCCTGCAGTGCAAATTTAGAGAGGAGTGACTAAATTGCAGAGAAACTTTCCTTGACTTGTACTTAGGACCAACAAAGCTTGTACTTGATAAAAAGGATGGGATATAAAGAATCCAAGTCTTTTTATTCTCATTGCTATTTTCAGGAAACTTTGCAACTTTCTCATCATTCAAATTGTTGTAATGAAAATCCCTTTTGTTCCAGCAAGACCATTTTTGTGATGTTTCAGTTGCTTTCTTGTCAGAGGAAAATTGCCATTAATGTCAGTGAACACAGTGCGTGAGCACAAGTGTCCCAGGTATGTGTTTTCCCAAGTCTTTTTCTTTAGTGCGTATCACCTATTAAAGGATAGTAGTATCTAGGATATTTCTTTTCAGTGGTGGTTAAACTTCCCCTCATAAGTTAGCTTTTGTTTGTGCAGTTTTCCAATAGGCATCAATTATAGTATAGTCTCTATATTCTTCGTAGCCTTTTAACTTCGACCTTGCTCTCTTGGCTTTCACGATGTGGCTCCTTAAAGGGATTTCCTTTTGCTGACCTTAAAATAAGCAATATCTTCTACAAACACACAGCGTGTTGACCTCAGGGTGTTAATAAACCACTTTTAATAGTTCCCTCACCAAAGCACATTCCTAAGAATGAGAGAGGATGAGGTTTACAAGTAGTGACATCTCCTTGTGATGCTTCTGGTTTGCTTTTGAGGAGGTTTTGAAGGGGGAGAAATTGGTAAGGTTTAATATAAGGTCTTTCATCTGTTTTTACACAGGCATGTTTTCATTTAGGGTATAGCACTCAGGAACTGAATGTGCCTTTTGTACATCTGCCTACAATAGGAAAGTTGTGCTCTCAGAGTTCCAGTTGGCACTATAAATAGCTTTAGAATAATATTCTGCGGAGAGCCACATAAAAAGCCCTCATTGATACCTCTGGGAAACTTGTGAAAAGCCTGAGGAGGAACGGCCTTCAGGCTACAAGGAGGAYAGAGAGACTGCCTGTTGGCTATCACTTGCCATTTGAATTTGACGCAGGCTTACATGTAGATTGAAGATATCCTCTAGTTTCCTGTAACCTCTGATGCTCGCRTAGTTCCCTGGAAAGCTCTTCTTGGCTGCCTACTTGAGATGTGGTAAAAGCATCTGCAAATACAGTTTCAGCTGCCACTTCATGAAGTGGACTGCAAGTTACGCTTCTCCTTTTGGCTTTATTTCCTCTTGTCTATAAACAATTCTCTTAAAGCTCTGCAGTCCTCATCAAGTTGACCTAATCCACAGTTCTCTCTACTTCTTCCTTTTTTTGCTGCTCTGGATGGCTCGCCTGTTCTTGAAGTCAAGCTGGATCTGCTGTTTCCATGTAGATTTCTGCGGTTTCTTTCAGTGTAGCATCCTTGAGATAAGACGTGTCCTATCTCTCCATCTGGCTAAAAAATTATTCACTTGCTAACAGTCTTGCGTCTCAGTTACTTCAACACCCCGGCCTTGGCTTGACAAAAGCAATCTTGTCCTGCCCTTGTCCAAGTGCTGTTGCTAGTTGAATGAATGTTCTTTCTCTCCCCCTGTTTTAAACTTTGTATTGTTGACCATTTCCCCTTTATTTTTCCATTTTCTCCATTCTGTCACACAAAACATTAATTACTGGTTTTCAGTGCCAAAGCTGTGTACAACCTTCTCCCATTTCTTCAGTTTTATATGCATTAAAAGACTGATTTCCCTCTCCAGATGCAGCACCACCCTAGTGTTCATCACTTGCTCGTTGCATTTAGGTACTAGCACTTTTTTTTTGCTGTTGCTGTACAGTTCCCTCATGGAGGAATGGAGCTGTTAGCCAACCATGGCCATTTTGTTGCCCTCTTGCAAATCTGTAAAATTCCCATTTATTGTGATACCTCTGTGTACTTGGCAGTGATTAGACTGATTAATTACTGCTATAACTTATTAAACTTTTGTACTGTAACTTATATGCTGTGCTCACTGATATGCCAATGTTTTTTTAACATTCCTGTCTGTATCTAACTATCATTGCTTCTTTTAAGCTCTAAAAGCTTCGTTTAAGCCTCTCTTAAAAGTTCTTTTGAGAAAAGGACCATCATGATTTCTCTGGTTGTTTTTGTACAAAATTTAGCTCTTTGGACTCCTGTGCAGCCCGGTGTTAAGAATCATTAGGTGATTAGGGTATGCTATAGGTGTGCTTTATAGCTGTGGTGTCTAAGCAGACAGTTAATGGTTTGTGATACGTTGTAGAGAGCAACTGATTGCCCCTGGCACCTTTGTGGAGCTTACCACATACACCATTTCGTTGGTAATGCAGGGAGAGCTATAACCACATAAATCATTTTGTTAGTATTGTGTGGAGAGAGGCATGTAACATCTAGAGATTGATGGATCATAAAATCTTCATAAATTTGGAAATAATATAAAACCTGAAATGGTCTTGACTTATCATTTTGAAAAGGTTCATACTTGGGAAAAAAAAATCACAATACTGAACCTAGGCATCCATATACTACTTTTGGCTTCCCAGGGACTGCAAATGCACTTTTAAGGTAGGCTGAGCACAATAAATCAAACTTTATAATTGGAATCAGCTTGATTTTATATAAAATGTAAGGATTTAGCATGTTGAGGACAACATAAAATTTTAATACTTATTTATATTGTGTTGTATATGTGAGTTATACATTTCTGTGTCAGTTATTTTTGGCTTTTGAATTATTTTCATTTTAAAAGTGTATTTCAACAATGTTTCGATGCATTCAGAAACTTTAAACTAGAAGCTATAAACTGCAGACACTCTGGGCTTGGGCAGGCCCAGAATATCCAGACGTGTGTACATTTCTGGATTTCACTTGAAAAGTTCAGCAGCACAGTGTGTGTTAGCATGCATACTTAGTATCTTAGCTCAAGATGTATTAGAGTTTTACTGGTATAGGGATAAAAGCAAGATGCACTTAAAGTGAGCCTTCAAAGGCACATGCTTTAATTGCTGATTACTAAAGCAGGTGTAAAATATGGACCCAGTCAAAAGCACGTTGACCAAAGAGTTGAGTCATGGCTAAATAAATGCAGCCCAGACAGCACTCCTGTATGCTTTTATATATGCTATTCATCTTCTGCACTGCARATACTACATATATCACTCTGTCCTAGTTTTGTCAATAGAGCTCTTCATTAAATTGAGCAGCCAAAATTATCCGTTAGGTTTACAGCATTAGGTCTCTAGAAATTATCTGTAGGTCTACATCGTGCTCTCTGAGCAAACTTTWGCAAAATGCAAGTAAATGGGCATATTATATTTCTGCAGGGAAGTGTTTTGGCTGTATAACCATGATGATGTGACTGACAAGTACAGGAACAGTGGGGGTTATTGGATTTTTATGGCTTGGTAAGTGCTGCCTAGCTGGAACACAGAATTTTAATCAAGTGAAGGGTTTTTTCCCCTTTCTAATTAGTGATACTCTGAATTCCTTGGGGAAGTCCAGCTTGTGGACCTCATGCTGTACTATACTGCAATAAGCTGTGGTGCTGACTCGGATCGAGTAGCTCAGCTTCTGAGCTTAATTTTGCTCTCAATCTCAAAATATTGCTGAATTGTCTAGCTTGGCATCCTGTATTATGGGGCAAAAAAAGGTACCTTTATTAGATTAATGATTTATTGTGAACAATGCATCTCCTTTATCCTGTGTTCAGAATAAGAGATAAGCCAATATTGAATTTAGTCAGAAAAGTTAAACTCAAATAATTATTTTCCTTCTGTAAGTCACTTATAGTTGCTTACTCTTATGTAGCAAATGATATAATTTGAAAAGAGAGAAAAAATATTGCAGTTACTAGATATTAGTATGAAAAATCAGTCTAGAAGTTGGTTTTGCCATAGGAATCAACACTTCTGAGTGCTGCTCCAGGCTCTGCCACTAAGCTTTTGTATCTTAGCAAGTAACTTAACCTTTTGGTTCCTTAGGGACAATGTGCATTAAGGGCAGGTGTGGCTGGGTCCCTTAAAAGCAGTGTGATGTTAGTATTCAAAGTCTTATTCTGAAAAACKGCCTATTGACTAGAATTCAGATGAAATTATCTATGTGGACAGTTTTCAGGACTGTTATTTCTTACATGCTTGGACATCTCTGACAGATGATCAGTAATTTAAAAGTGCTAAGTTTATTTTTTGAATTTCCTAAAACTTCTGGATCTTCCTTAGTGAGATAACCAGGTAGGAAGAACAAAGCACTTAACAGAGATATAAGAAGAATGTTCAGAATAAATATAAAAAGTAGAAGACTAAAGCAAAGAAAGAAAACTGCTAGTTTAATCTAATAGGATTTGTTACAGTTGAAGCATGGACATTTCAGTCCATCAAGCAATTTAGAAGCCAAACTGTATACTTTTTGAAAACTAGGAGTGATTTAATGCAGTAATTTGATTGCTGATACAAATTCTTGTGCAAGAAATTCAGGAAAGCTGCTTTGAGGTGACAGACCAATATATGTGATAGGAAGGAGGAAAGTTCCGATTTTGCTTGCAAAACTTCTTGACTTCAGCCAGGGCAGAAGGTCGTATGTAGCCAGTGTATGGGATAGAGTTGGAAATAGTGTCTTACCAAAAAGGATTTTCTTAATGATACCCTTTTTGTAACAGTGACATCATTTTGCTAGTCGTCAGTTTGAAATAGCTCATGTTATCTTTGTGAAAATATTTGAGCTGCTGGTGTGTTTTTGTTGTTTTCATTTTCCTAGCTAATCACAAGCAATCACTAGAAAAGTTACTTGAAATAGCAACTATTCTCCTTGAACTGCTGCTTTCTTTCCTTTTGGCTTTTATTTCAGCTGTGGGAGCCAGCTGYTCCAGAGAGTGTGGGAAGCCGACTTGGAGGCCTGTCAGCTGCTGATCCGAGGGTTTGAACTGAAGGAAACCGGTTGCTGTGTTTTTGAGGAAGAGGAGAATCAAATGGATGAGATGGAGAGAATTGGTGATGGCCCCTCTGAGTCTGACAGAAGAAAAGAAAGTCATTTTCCAAAGAGCACAGAGTGGGGCCCTGCTCCATGCCCCAAGCACAGTGAAAGAAAAGAGGTATTTGAAATACTCTGCAGCTGGGTTGCAAGTGATGCAGTTGCTCTTCGTTTGGAGAGGAGGAGTTAAACCTGGGTGATGGGTGAGCAGAACAGGTTAAGGATAAACTTAACATCTGGCAGTCACTATGGGACATGAATAAAAGAGCTTATTGGCTTCTCAGAAATATTTTCAACCCTTTTTCCTTTCACCAGTCTTTTCTAAAGCATGGAAATTATTCAGGCAATAAATATATAATGTACATCTGTTTTTAAAGGAAAAAAAATGGTCTCTTAAGGTTATTTAAGTATTTAACGCAAATTCTCAGATATTCCTCCCCTCACTGTCACCAGTTTCACTCTGAGTTAGTTCTGCTGACTTCTTAGCTTGAATCTATATTAGCTGAAGGGAGGAGACAGTAAGTTTTTGCTACCGTAGTGAAATGGTCACAAGTTTCCTTGCTCAGATGCTGGCAGCCTCCCAGCAGGCATCAAATATTAAAAGGAGGAAAGAGTCATGAGGTTTAAAGGGTTTCACATATTTCTTTCAARTTTTTGTTTTGCTCTGGAATGCCTTCCTTGCTTAAATATTTACAAACACCTAGTAGTCTTTTAACTGCACTGTCAAGATAAACAAGCTATTGAAAAACTACCACAGTGACAAAAGTGCCCTCCAACAGTTGTTGTCAGTTCAGTTAGCCTAGAATTTGGTTGACAAAAATTGAAACTGGGCTTAATGGCACATGGTGTTAACAGCTATTGAACCATTCACTGCATCAGAGACTGATACCTAATTTCGCATTTATACTGACTGAGACTTGGCAGAAGGCAGGCTCCGGCCTGACCTGATTGTAAAATTCCTTCTTATTAGTTAAATTATGGTTTTAAATTGGACTTCAGTAACATTTGCATCCTTTTCTTGGGAAAAGACAATTTACAGACTGGCTCATGTAGAGGACATTTTTGTTGAGAAGGCTGCCCAGCTGGGAAGCTCTGCAGAGCTTAGAGTTACGTGACCGTTTCTGTAGCACTCTGAGGTCTGGCCGAGAGATGACCCTTTTCACCACGGCAAATCTGGATCAATTCTGTGGAAATTGGCATCGTTATCCTGTCAACATTTAGGTAACTGATGTGAGGTGGCTTATTTGCAGCGCTTGCAACACCCTTTGTWAGCTCCTCCTCTTGAGCTTCCCTTTTTGATCATTTCCCATCAACAATTTTGATCATTTGTCTATCAGTTACAGGCAGAACTTAGGGTACTGCCCGATTGACTTCAGCTCTTCATTCAGGCTTTGTGGTACACGTGGCTTTGCCTAGTTCTGGCCTGTGTATACTGAATAAAAATGATTTTGAGAACATGCCAAAATCTATTTAGAAACCGATGTGTAAATATGGACATAAAAATGCCAATCAGTTCAAGACCCATGGAGGTATTCACACATCTATTCTCACATCACTCCTAGGACTGACAAAAGAAAAATGAAGCATTTTTTTAGAGTAAGAATGTTCATTCATTTTCAGAATTTTAGGATGGGCTGAAATAACACAGCTGTATTTTGTCACCACTTACTAAACTAATCTTTCTCTGTCAGCCGAATTGTTCAGTGGTGCCTGCAGCTTTGACTACTGAGGCTGTTATGCACCAGTGACAACTGCAACCCATTGCCACCTTCAAATATACACAGAGACTGTATGCTCCTTCTGGATTTAGAGTTGGCCAGCTTGCTTTTGTGCTTGCAGGCTTTGGGATTTTTTTTTTGCCATGTTGAAGGAGGTGGAAATTGTACCCAGAAAATCGCACCTTTAGGTCACCATAGTGGTAGGTCTTACTAGGCCTGACAGCCAGAGTGACCTGCTAGGGGCGAGCTGTGGTGTAGCACTCCCTAGCATCTTCCCAGGGTTCATCACAAGATAGAATATTAAAATAAATAAATAAATCACCTGACACATTTTCCGGACTTGCAGATTATGATAACTTTCTGTTGTTTTGTTCTGAAGAGAAGGCAGCACAAGGAAGAAAATGATTTGTAAATGGATTTGCTTGAAAGGCATGAACCAGATTTGCAGCATTTCAAAGATTTGTTATATGGTATTGTAATTTTTATTTATAAGCAGTTTCATGTTTGTGAGAAACAAAAAATACAATAATGTGTCCTTTAGCCCCTAACTTAGCTATTTGTTTGACTTTCATAAAATAACTTAGTGATGTGCGTTAGTATTGAACTGTTTCATAGCCATTTATCAGGAAGCAGGCACAGCTAATGGAAGTACTCAGAATTTGACAAAATTCTATGAGAAGAATATCTTGGTGTTTAGCGTGTCCCTGGAGTGGCCCAGTGGAGAGCCTTCAACTCTGTTACCTGATTTCTAGATAAATGAATTTCAAGAGAGAGCTGTTAGTCATTGCAGCAGAAAAGAGCGTCGCTCTCTATAACCAGAGAATATTGAATTACTAGCTTCAAACAGTATAGCAGAAGGTCGTAATTGCATATGTGCACGTGTCTTTCATTTCAAGGTGCTTTTCATTGCCAGGTAGTTAACTTTACGGTGAAATAAAGTGTTCCAGTTATTTATCTTGCTATATCTGGCAAAGTATTATTGTGGACGGGAGAGTAGTTTTGTTGATGTATATCGTTAATACTCTTTCCCATGCATATAATTGTCTTTTAGCATCTTGGTTTCATTAGAAAACAAACAAATTAAGAAACAGCAGAAGAATAAAAGAAAGCAGAATAATGTAAAGAATCCTTAGATCCTCACATACTGCTTTGTAAAAGGGCCAAGATTTTGTTTTTAATTAAATATCTTCACTGGATCATAAAATGCACTCTCAGACATGAAATATGTCAGGTATAAATTCTTTGAAAGTTCAGATATTTTCCTGTCATGTGTGAGCACAGGTTTATTAACTGTCAACAGTTACTTTATAGTCTTCATAACTGTAGTTCCTAAGACAATACGGATTTTTTGTTGTTCTGCAGCTTATTTATGCTGTTAAGTGACATCCCAGAATTATCCCATAAATCAAACTTCTGTTGTAAAATATGTAAGTGGAAAGACCATTACATATTTGGCAGCTCATCTTGTTGAATCACCCTTGCTAATTTTTTGGTCAAAACTAAGTAAAATGAGACCAACAAAAATCATCCTGAAACAATTGGAATTCTTTAGAAATTAAATCATACCCTTCACAACTACATATAACTTATTAGAATTACAGTCTCTAAGAAAATGCTGAGGCACCATTATAGACTATATTACTGTCTATTATATATTATTATAGACAGTAACTTTAGCCTTAATACCATTAAAGTTTGCTTGGGGGTTAATGTAGTAAGAGATTTTGTCATTTTCTTATGTGCTTCTGCTTCCTAGGCGATGGCGATCTTGTTAAAATCAAGGTGCCCCATGAGTGAGGTTGTAGTTTGTCTTCTGCTAGCAGGACAGGCTTGATTTTCTCCTGAGTCTCCGAGGAATTCAAGATAGGTTCTAGTTTCTGTCCCAGAAATGTGCTGTAGTTGTAAATTGACTCCAAATTACTTTGCCCAGGCTACATGTCAGAGAGATGGAAGTTATTACAGTTGTTACAGTTAGATATGTAGCTGGGTGACTTCTGAAATATGCAGTAACATTTCATTTCTCTTCAGATATTAACGCCTGCTTGTTGCACTTCTTCTTGTGGGATCTTGCTTTATTTTTTGCTTGTTGATAGTATATGTGTAAGCAAAACCTTTCTATAACACCGGAAGCAGCAATGATAACTAATAAATTTGGAGATGTGTGTGTGTGCTGGGACCTCCCTAATTCCAGGTATCTCAATGAACATGCCTATGTGTGCACCTGCAGCTTTTGTTCCTGACCTATCCTTTTTTCTCCTTCCTCTGCTATCTGGCATGCTGTGCAGTGTTCCCTCTTAATCCCTATGAAGGAAAGAAACACCTACTAGATTTCAAGAAAATTCAGGTGATTAAAGTTACAAGGTAAAAACCCAAAATTCTCTAGTGTAACCTTTTGTAAGTCAGCATTGCTGGTAGATGCCATGGGAGAATTCTTTGTAGATGATTTCTTGTTCCTTTGCTGTAGCTGAAGCGGAGAGAAGGGGTTAGCTTAAGGGCTGCTGGTTTTTATTTTCCGAACCTCTGCGTCCTTCAGTTTTACCAGCTGGGGAAGAGGTTTGGGATGTAAAAGCCCTTTGGTGTTGGGAAGGTGTTCTGGATCTGCAAAGCACTGACTTGAGTCATCATGTTTAAGGTCTTAAATGTTCTAAGTGATTTTGAAGACGACAATCATGAAAAAGAATAGCAGTAAGCAATTTTTCATGTGATGTCAGTCATTGAAAAGAAGTCCTCAGAGCCTACGACACACCTTTTTTCAGAATTTAGAGACAGCAGGCAACAAGGACACCTCTGTGAGCAGGCTTTGACTTATTACCGTGCATTGAAATAGCCTGCGATCCAGCAGACAAATGTGCACGTGTAAAGGACAAAGCCTTTAGGAAGCTAAATAAACTGTGCTGTCCTTTAGTTAGATGTTGTAGTTGTAGAGCTTCATAAATAATTTTGAAACTTTAAGTTTAATCTTCAGTTTAAATGTCACCATTAAGCGTTACAGAAAGTCAATGTTTGAATGCTTTCATATTCTTAATGCAAGAGGCAAAGGGTTCCTGTGACAACAGGCAGCTGGCTTGTATACAACAGTCAGACCTTTGCTGTACAGTCACACTTAACTGGTGTGCAGTAAGAAGCCACTTAGTTGCATGTTTTAGTAAACATGCTAACTCTTTAGATAGAGATCTTAGTACCTCAGTAAATTTAATCCTTACAAGTTCTTTGAATACTGTAAGTTAATCTACCTATTCTTTTCAGGTAGATTATGGAAATATTCAGTACTAATGATCTTGGGACAGAATAATGATTTTACACTTCATATATACACAAACTTAAGACACTAAGTATCGATATATTGAGGCAATATCTCTATCTACACTTTTAAAAGGCTGTCTGTATTGTTATATGTGCAGTGAATACTAATGATTTTCCACTAATATTAACATCAAATTTCTTTGACTGCTCCTCAGCCAGACAGTGAATTGTTAGATAATTTCTTGTAAACTGTAGAGCTGAAGCAAGTTTTGAGAGGGGATCTGACTCTAGTTACCATGTTACCACATAAAACATCAGTGGGGTGTTTCACWTGTTCCTCCCCAAATCCCTTACAGAGTTTGTGTCAAAAAGAATCTGTAGATTGTTGAGGGTTATACGAAACCTACTGTGTGTTGAGACTAACTTTTCTACAAAGTTAGTCTTTTCTAACTTGCTGTGTCTCCAAACATAGTAGATATTTCAGTTTTTGGGAGAGATTATTCCTTATGGGTTTTAACAAGGAAACCAAAAGACAAACTTCCAATAAAATGCATTCAAATTTAGCTTTAAACATTGTGTGGCTGCTATGACTCCATTATAAAGGCAATTGAAATGTTGTAGCAAAATGATTTAATTGTTCATTTTATGTTTTTTAATACGCCATAGTGATTTTATATGGTCCATTGAAATCTTAATGTTCATCCAACATATATGTGCCACATACTTAATAACATCTCTCTAACAGGTTTTGGAAGATATTTCATTTGGAGCAGAGGGTCATTTATCTGAGGTAAGTGTTTTCTAGGCAATATAAAAAGGCAAGATTGTACCAATTTATTTGGAGCTCAATGAGAGCTAGTGGTACTGCATCCTGTAGCATTGCTCCTGGGTAGAAATCAAGAGCAAAACTGTTACTGAGTGCACAAGATTTCAAATAGCAATACACTGGCACGACTCTGAGGCCACTTTTTTTTTCCGTTAAAGATAATAGCAAAATTGCTTCTGGTTTCAGAGCACTTATAGTTAAATCCTGTGCCAGTGCTTTTGACAYGTATCAATAAAAGGATATGATGTCTGGGAAATGTAGGCCCAGTAATAGTTAGTCGGCCCATGCCCATGTCCACTAAAAATATTTTTCTGAGTCCTATTGAATGTATTTATTTTGAGAAATATAAAAGCCTACAGCATAATCTTAATGATCTTAAAATCTTAATCTCAATCTCTTAATCTCTCTTAATCTTAATCTCAATATATTTTTAATAGGAATTTAATCTGAATAATCTAGTGAATGCTTGCCATTTTACAGTATTTTCATAAATAAAAAGATCTGACCAAAGTCTAGGGTWACTGGCTGGTTTGAAATGTATTCCCTATGAAAAAAAATGATGAGAGAAATCTGTTTCTTTTTTTCCTGYCTACGTACAAACTAAGAGTTTAGATGATATCCTTAGGTAAGGACATTTATACTGGACCAAAGAGCTATACTGATTCACTGTGATCTCTTCTTGTATCCGTATGCCTTGGGCTGCAACTTACATATTAGGAAAATACAGTATCAGGACATTATGCCCAGTAAGCAAATTTAATTACATGGGTAAGTAAGCTCCAGTTCACTTCCCATGATAGCCTACATGCAACCTGTTAAGTACAAGTGACAAGTGCTCAGCCAAGCAAATTAAAAACAAAACAAAACCCCTGTGTTGCAGTCTGGGATAGCTATTTGGATGAGGTGTTTCTTTGGATTCCCACCACTGAATCCAGAGACTGTGGGAGCAGCTGGAGCATTCCAGGGAAGATAATCTACTGCAAGACCAAGCTCAGACTGTTGACCTTCTACCCAAGGAGACTGTGACACGAGCACAAGCCTGGAGTGAAATGCTTAGCTGTGCAGGAATTYAGCGTAAATAAGAGCAGGAAGCCTGGAGAGGGAAGGTGAACTTTGGAAAAAACGGCCGCCCGAAAATGCAAATGGCCTTTCCTGCCGGTGGACTTGGCTGTGCATTAAAGCAGAACTGTGCGGTTCTGCCCAAGGACAACGTGATCTAGGAGCAGGCAGCCCCACACGATAAAGATAGGAAAAAGCCCTCCTGCCAGGATGAGAAAAGAGTGAGAGCGTGTCGCAGCGTCAAGCCCTTGGCTGCAGGTAGCAGCCAGCACAGCAGAATCTGCTGGAAACTCAAAATTTTGCCAGGTCTGGACCAAGGCAAATGAGAGAGCTTCTGCAGGCTGGTGTGCAACAGTGACCTGTTCAGCTCTTGGCTGAAGAAGTTGTTCCTTTGCTTAACAGGGGAGCATGCAGAGCATGAGAGTGCTGAGCTCACGCATGTGCTGAGGCTCAGCAGAGCAACCAAGCTCAGCTAGGTGTGATTGCCCTTGAAGAAGCCTGCCTGGAAGACAGACATTAACAGCTTAATGCCTGGAATTGCCACTGTCTGTGGAAGGGCACTTGGCCCTTCTGAAGTTCTAAGGAAACCAATGCATGAAGAGTGGGGACACACTGTAATAAGGGCAGTGGAAAATAGCTAGAAAGCCAGGCTGTGCTGCACTACCACAGCTAGACTGATGCTGACTTTTCAGCAGTCCTCTAAGAGCTCCAGGAAAGTGTCAGCACCCTGTACCATGGCACTGATTTGCTTAAATGTTCCTTTGATGCTCTGGTCCCTTAATCCAGCCTTGTCAGTCTCCCCGTGGCCTGCAGGAGGGCACCTTTTAGTCATTCCAGGCGGCCCCAGCTGGGTGGCTGAGGACCAGAATGAGGAATGAACTATGCTAGGAACCACCTCTAAGTAGAACCCATCTCTGCTGACTCTGGCACACAGCAGGACACGGACACTAGAAAACAATTTGGTGCTTTTGCTTCTTTTCCAAGTCCTGGCCCACTGTGAATTTTTATTGTCAATAAAAATAGTCAATAAGTAGAATCAGTCTTCCACAGCAGGAACTGGAATTATCCATTTAATTAAATGAGCCAGTGCAACAGACCACACTGATTTTAGGAAGTCTGAGCTCACGGAAGATCCTCAGTCTGCTCAGGATGAGGAGGGGAAAACCTCTGTCACAAGCGCAGCAGGATGCCCAAGAACTGCAAAGTAAGGGAAGGCTCCCTGCCTGCCTAGATGCTCTTCTAAAGAAACTCCTCAATAACTGTAATGCCAGGTATGTGAGTGGCAGGATCGTGTCTGTGTGGGTGAGGGAAGGGGATCCATGTAAGCAAAGGGGATGTGGGAAAGGTGTGTGATGGTGGGAAGGAGGTAGCTCACAGCTGCAAGGCAGCTGTCCAGAAAGCTTCAAGCCTGAATCATTAAAGGTGAGAAACTGAGGAGCATGTTGTAGCACTGCATTCTYCTAGATACGCATAAGCAGGCTGGTGGAACAGGCTGCTAATGTGTAAGTGGAAAGTGGTACAGGCAAAAGTAATCAGAAAGCAATCATGATCCCACTCCGGAGAAAGAAGGGTAGCCKCCTCCTTATGCCGGAGGAACTTTGTAAGGGAAGAAAGCAGCAAATGATCTTGGGCACCCCTAAAAGAAATAATTTTTAAGGCACAGTGCTAAGSTCCAGATATTCTTTTGGTGTAAAGAGCAAGCACAGCAACAAGCTGCWTATCTATGTGAGGGAGTCTTTAGTGAACAAAAGAATTTTAAAAAGGAAAGAAAAAAAATATGACYAAGGGTGAGCCTGAAAAAAAACGGCACACAGTGTAAGAATGAAGCCAGAAGGACCACAGTGCACACTAATTTACAGAAAGCAAAAGACAGGCAAACTGGCAGGTGGGTTCACAGATAAGCTGAACATAAGGGATAGGTGGAAGACAGCATTGATATGTCTTCCGACAAGGCACATGGCTGAGAAAATAATGAAATGGGAGCAGAGTGCAGAAATATTTTTCTATATTTTCTTTGCTTTGATATTTTCAAATAATAACCAACTGTGTCCAAATATAATGCTGCCAGTATTCAGCATGAGGTGGCAAGAATAGAGAGTGGCAGAGAATCCTAGGGTAAGTGAGATGCACTAAAGACAGGAGAGACTTGATGAAATTTATTCTGAAGTGCACAAGAGCCAAGAAAAACAATCTCCAAACCATTAATAAGCTTGTTTGAGAACTCCTAGAGGGAGGATGAAATCTCAAGGGATCAGTAAAGGGCAGATTTGCTATCTGCCTTTAAAAAGGGGATAAACTAGGAGAATATGTGCCAGTCAATGTAATTTCAATTAGAATTAGAATTCCAAATGATCCTGGTAGATTGAAAGAATAGCCTGAAATCAATAAGATGTGATACATTAAAAGACAAGTGCAAATTACATTTGAGGAAAAAAACAAAGGTTTATGTATACAGATGGTGAATAGCAAGCTAAGATGACAATACTGTAAAAACAGAATCTATGGTTACAAATAGACTGAAATTTATTGCCTTCATCCTRTTGCAAAAAAGGGGCAAATGTCATTTTGAGCCTTACAAAAGGGAATGCCAAACGTAAGGCAAAAAGGTGGTTACTGCATTTAGGTGGGAAAGTCAGAGTCTCCTGAGCAGCTCAGGCACCTCACTCCCTGGGAGGTGGGCACCTAGGGAAGAAGGGAATCAAAGGTTTAGGAATCCTGCTCTGATGGAAAGTCGAAGCCTTCAGCTGCAAGTCTTCAATCAGTACCGATAAAGAGGGCAGTGATCAGTTATCATTGTGTGCTGTGTAAGGGTGAAATGGAACATAATCAGCTTAGCTGGCAGCAAGGGAAGCTGAATTAGGAAAGCTTGCTCCCTGYGAGGACAGGGTAGCCCTGGAACAGGCTTCCCTGCCAACAGCCTTTCAGAGCTGTGCAGGCAGACAGCAGTCACGGGCAGCAAGGGGGTGTTTGGTCTTGCAAATCACGGAGGGCTTTAGTGATCCCTGATTGCTTTCTGGTCTGTCTGGCCATGCCTAGATGGCATGGTGGTCATGAATAATATACTTTTTTGAGAATAAAAGGCTGGGTCTGTTTTGTAGGTTTTAGGATTTTAGCACACAGGGCACAGAGAAATGTTTTCTCCAGGTGTGCTTTGGATACTTAGTGGCTGTGTAGCTCATTAACTGAGGGCATGGGAAAACAGCATGCACGTGACTTAGGCATCTGCTCAAGCAGGAGAAGTGTATGGATGCTTGCCCTTCATTCCTAGAAAAAGATTTAAGGTCCAGAAGGCTGGACCTTCGCTGGATTTTCAAGTACTCACAATTTCTGTTCTCTTGTGTGAGGGATGGGSGTCTGTTTGCATTCAGTGCCTCTGCAAACAGCACGTCCCTGTTCTAGTTCTTGCGCTTATGAAGAGTACGTCTGCAAGAGCAAATTTTGTAGTTGTTATTTATGTTGTTTAGAATGATCTTAATCCCTATAGGAGAGGCAGGATCTAATGCAGATGAAAAAAATCTGTCTCTGATGCTCTGCAGATGGTCGTCGTCTTCTGTGGCTTCAATTTTACGTATTTTATTGGGGTTAAATGCTGCTAGTTTGAAGCAGGGCAACTTATTTTTACAAAGTCCTTGTGTAGGGAAGACAAATGTTAAGGATGTATCTGGGAATCCTGCTTCTCAGCACAATGAGCTACAACACTCTCCGTAACTGAGTTGTGTTAATCTAGATACTGGAATACTAATTCTTCCTTATAAAATTGCTGAACTAGAGTCAAGAGGGCATGGAAGGTGTTTGGTCTGGAAAAGGTGATCAGACATTTTTCTTAAGTGATACTGCAGCAGAGCTGCTGCTATTAGGTGACTAAAATGACTTTTATAGAAGAGTAAAATGAAATGCAGAAGACTAAGGTGGAAACCCATCCCTTCCCTCTGGATTCCCTGTGCTGATGCTGTGCAGGAGCTGGCGCRTTGTCTGCCCTCCACGTTTCTTGCACCAGAATCTTGCATCTTGCAGAATATGAATTTCTTATCTGTACGAAAAAGCAGAGGGATTTCTTGGGTCACCAGCTTAAAAAAAACAACAAATCACATCCAGTTTGGTATCTATTTTCACCTGCTTAAGGATTAAAAAAAAAAYAATAAATCCAGCCAGCTACATCCCCTGCTCACACAAAAATCCATAAAGCAATATTGCATCTCAGCACTCTCCTGACTACTTCAATCTTTCCTGGCTGCTTCCTAAAAGTGCTGTTACTGCAGAAATAACCAAACAAGCCTTAAGTTGCCACAAGAGTTACAGTTGCTTATAGCACTGACATAACCTGCAAGCTTGGATGAGTTGTATTTTATTAATATTTTGAGCTGGAGGCAGAGTCCGTTTCCTTCTTGATGTGCAGCGTAAATGCCAATTTCCAACCAGGAGCTGCTCTGAATAGTTTGTGTGTCACTGCTAGTGCTTTCCCTGCCTCCATACACAAATGTCAAATAAAATGTTAGCAGTGACATTAATAGGCATGAAAGACACCAGGAGGAATCTTTCCTATCTACTTCTCTGGGCTGTCTTATTTTTTTTTTAAACTGGGGCTAGGGGCAGGAGCTGTGAAATTCGTTGAATATTTAGAATTTTCCTGTATGCTTTGGAAAGCAGTGCATGTTTTTTGCAGTGCCATGTATAACTCTTCTTGATCTAAACTAAAGCTAGAGCTACCTGCACCAACCTTTCTGAACCATAAAGACCTTCTTTACTTGTGTGTAAAATGTTGTTTAAAAAGGGGGAATGAAGTCAAGTAGGAAATCCTTAGGTAGCCATACACTGTTGAGGATAGTCATCCAGTTGTATTGCTAATGTGAATTTCAGGGCTGTAGTTTTATTTTATTTGGAGTTTACAGGATCTGTGCTCCTTMGAATTAAGCCACACTTGCAGCTTGATGGCTTTTTCACAACCAGCATGTCCAACCCATTGGAAGTTCAGTGAGGGACTATTTCCAAAAGGCCTCTTTTGGTCTTTTAAATATTTCATTTTTGGAGGGGACACCCTGCACTTAGAGAATCAGAACTGAAGAATTAATTGTACATGTCAACCATAGAGTATTTCTACAAGTATCTGCTACAGATGATTGGAACTCCTAACTCATGTCCAGAAACATTTGTAAGTGAAATTTATCCTGGAACTTGCACACTTCTCGTTGCTTGAGAGGGAAAAGATCAGTGAGAAATGACTTTGGCAAGCCATAAGGAAGGAAGGTTTTATGATGGTGCRTTGAAAAGCTCTATCCAAGATCTACACTGTGTTTGACAATAAATGTCTGCATACTAAGAGCCAGACCTTTTCCTAAGGAACAGATGTAGAGAAAGGGAGAATTTATTATTCTTAGCTCGAGAGGGGGAAACTTGAAGCAAAGGAGGAGGCTGTGYGTTGTCCAGAATTCAAAGGGAACGTGCAAATGCCCAGTGCACTCAATGCATAACTTAGCAAGAGGTGGTGCTTGCAGATCCTCTGCTCATCTCACAGCCTAGCTCATGACACAGTATTGACTTGCAACAGCCAGTGAAGGTCCCAGGTGGACAGGAGCTTCCTATCTGACGTGCATGCTTAACTACGTCCTAAAACTGATACAGCAGTGGCAGCTCAGCAGGTTTGCTGGATCGATGGAGCGTGGTGGTGTTTCTTAAGTGCGGGCTGTTTGTGCAGCTCCTGTGCTCCAGCCAGCCAAGTGGAGGGGGCGATAGGCTCCTGGCACCAGCTTTGGCAGGACTGACKCTTTATCCAAGACTCATGTTGTGGTTTGCATGTCTTTGCAGCAGCTGGCAGTTTCTTCCTCGTATCAATCATCCGTGTAACTGCTTCCAGGTTCAGTTGAGCTGGGGAGAGGGTGCCATAAGGCTGGCTTAGTGCTCCAACTGCCAGCCTAGCGGGAAGAAGGAATGAAAAGAGCAGGGGGAGTTTGTTGCCACAAGACGGGAGAAACTCTGGATGTCAGTGGAGAGGTTGGTCTAAGTCCAGGAAAGAGGCTGAACGTYGTGTAGCTGCTGTGACAAGACTGTTAAGCGGCTGAAACTAGAAGCTTTTTCTAAGATAATGAATATAATAATAATGTATATGGATAATGTATAGAATCTCATTCTGGGGAAGAGGAACCAGTTGTGTTGCACTCTAGTCCTGGTAGGATGTTAAAACCATTACCAAAATGAATAATCACACCCTAAAAATATGTAATCTTTTCTGCAGGTTATTTGCTTTCCTTGTAGGCCTTATTGSTATGCAGAGAGTTGTCACTGGCATGCAGATGGTGAAAGGCACAAATCTCACTTCTGCRTTATTGTTTCAGGTCTTCTGGAGGGGTTTTATTTTCTGTGTATGTGCATGTTAACAGACTGAACACAGAGCTCAGCTTTTAGAAAAAAAAAATGAAAGCTGGATCACAGGAATGATTAGCAGCCTGTTTGTCCTCTTTACAGTGTCTTTCCGTAGTTCTCCCTGGATTTGCAGCAGGATGGACAAGATCTCCCACAGTTCCTTGGAAAAGGACCATAGCCTCTTCAGTTTGGTGTAGGACTAAGGATTTGCCTCTGGGCGTCTTGCTAGCCCACACGGAGTGCTAATGAGGGCACAGTGAATGAGGAAGGATGCGGATGTTCACAACAGGGCTAGACAAATGCAGCCAGTGGGTTTATTGTTTAGATTTGATGCTCAGTGAAAACATAGCCTAAACTCCGTGCATTTGCAAGTACTAGAAAGGAAACAGGAGGACCATTTTAAAATGGGGAAGATGGATTCTTTCTTACAGCTATACCTGACAGTGCTAYTTAGGTGACTCATTATCTGGATGAGCTGTCATGCCATCCACAGTATCCCAAAAAGGAAAGGGGTACCCTATTGTAATGTGTATTTTTACGATGTTTTTCATATTTAAATATGCTTAATGACACAGGTATTCAGGAGAGTACTTTAACATGCACRTTTTCAGTTGCTGTCTATAATGACTGATGATTTCAAACCAACACTAAAGATATCATTCATCTTGACAGCACAAATATGATCCAAAATCTAACATGCTAATAGTTCTTGATAAAAGCAGTGACTGGATCAGACGAAAGTATTCAATATATTGATATTGTAGAAGCTAGAGTCTGCGTTTTATGTGTCACTATAAAGTAGCAGTTCTTCAGGATCTGTACAGGATTGATTCGTTTTGCCTGAGTACACAGTCTGTGGTGAAACTCTTATTTGAAAACTTGGTTTATACTTTTTATCTGTTAAAGCAATTTACGCTTAAAAGTTCACAAGTTAATTAAAGGCTGTTCTTGCTAAATTAACTGTTCAACTGTCATATAGCACTGAGGATTTTTGGTCTTGTTTTTCTTGTTTGATGTGATGATTATGTGAAGATCGAGCTGTCTTATCAGTAGTAAACCTCTATAGAAAAATCAGAGTTCAAGGTTTTTCTCGGTGACTATCTTTCAGATGTGCTTTCAGAGCAGTAAATTTTAATGATTTACTGAYTTTTCCTACAATAAGAAACCTAAGTGCTTTTAGATAACTGTTACCTGTTCCTGTATGCATGACACAGGATGATTTTCTAAGAGCTTTCTATTGGTATAAATTGCCTGGATTATCCCTCCCCCTAAAAGCCTGCGGAGTCCTGCTGGTACATTGACCAACAATTTAGCAGCTGGATGGAGTTGTTGTTCTTCTGTCCCCTAGTCCTGAAGCAAGGACATCCCTAGTTGCTGTGGGGAAAAAATACAGCTTCTTTTCTCGTGTTCTTATGTTTCAGGATTTTTTTTTTACCTCTTGAAATTTACTTTTATAACTTCTCTGAAGTTCTGCTGTAGGTTATGATATTTGGTACTGACTCTGGAGCACATGCACTGAGGCAGCAACTCAACCAGGTGGTTCCCTGTTTGTCCGGGCCTGGCTCTGCGCTCCGGGTGTTCCCAGGACGGCCTCTCTCTGGCTCAGCAGTCCAGGACTGGAGCTGCAGCTGGTTCCCTGCCCATGGGATGTGCTGAATAGCTGTGCCTGGCAGAAGACATGGGAATGCGGAAAGGTCAAGGCTCTGTGCTGGAACAAGGATGTGCCAGCCAGCAGGGCTCTGCTGACATTTGACTCCATTTGGGGAACCAGGTCTTTGGAAGGCTTGATGGACACAGGTTTTCTGTCAAGCAACCATCAATACTACTATTATGTCTCGTGCCCCAGAGTAAATACATTTTGTGTTCACAGGAAATACCCAAAGCGGTGCTTCTTGAAGTGTCTAAAGGGCCTAAAAGTGTGAGTCATACCTCCAAAAAAAAAAAAAAAAAAAAAAAAAAGAAATTTTAGGAGTCTAAATGGCTTAGCATGAGATTTCCCTCCCCTGCTGTGGTGAGACTACATGGAAGAGAGAGAACAGTTCAGTCTTCACACCTTTTAATCCTCTGCTGAAAGTGACCTCATGACATTTTTGTGCTGGGAAGTAGACTGTGACCACAAGCTCATTTCATTTCATGTAAATCACCAAATTATCATGTATTAATAACTTTCAGTCGCTTCAAAGGGATCTTGGTTTGAGGCAATGTTTTAGCACTGCAAAGCATTATATCCCCCTACCAATATTTTATGCTYTCTTTTTTTTTTGCTGCAAGCTTCATGGAGAAAAATGCTTTCTTTTTCAACTTCCTGTAGGAATTCTTCATATTTTCCGCAGAGCTGGGAGAAAAGTGTGAAGCAATAAGTGAGAAATTGGTGCATCTGGAAGAACAACTGCAAACTTCAGTCTGCAAAGTTGATGATGGAGTTATTCATATCCTTTTTGATATACATAAATATATGTGTGTGTGTGTGTGGTATATTTGCCTTTGAGATTCACATAGAGTACTATTATTTTTTAAGGTAAATTTAATATATTAAGAAAGAGAGAATCAATTGTCTTGCTAAAGTGGACATTTTTGTTAGAGCAAGTTTTCCTGCGGTGCATTTTCACTGTAGCCTGCACCAGCCTTAATTGATTTAAACAGAAGTTGGCTCCTTGTAAATTGTGATTAGGTATTGAAATGCCTTCATTCTACTGTTCTATCCTTTTGTTTGTAATGTCCATATAAGTAACTGTCTACTGCACAAAAAAGGTACAGGGCAACAAGCATCCATAAATCTCAATTTCCAAACATGATTTAACTAAATTAAATGATACATCATTGACTCTGACTGTGAATATTGTCGCATTTAATTTGGCCTTTGTTCCTTTTGAAAAACAAAAATGGCCACAGATGCATCATGTGGCATCCTCTGCAATTTAATTTGCTTCCAACACTACAGTGTGAATTACCAGATGAGATGTCTTATAAAGTATTCTTATCTCTTTTTATGCCTCAACTGTCGTTCAGAATCTGCTTAAAGATAGCTTAGCCTTTACAAAGGCCTGGTCCACAGAATGTTTTCAGAACTTAAAAGTGTGGATTATTTTTTCATTTCTGACTTCCATAGAAAAGTTTATCACAAAATTTAGTTTTCTGAGAAAGGGAAAAGGGCCTAAGAATCAGTGAGACAGAGGAAGAGAAAAGGTTTGGGGCAAATGGATAATGAAGAAAGATGAAGAAATCTGGGTTTGGAGAGATTACCAGATCACCCTTGCAGATGCCTGAGGATGAGTTGAGAGTGACCACGGTGCAGATTCCCTCTACCCTGAAGCAGAGATTGGGACAGTCTTGCAGAGCGGGGTTTAGAAAGGGCTGGTTCGAAACTAGAAAACGRAGTAGATGGAAACTGTGATGATGCAGCCTTGCTTTAGCTAAATGAGCATTTATTGCCAGCTATTGCAAAGCCTCTCTTACAGATCTGATCTCTTTTCCAGAAAGATTATTTTCTTGTTGAACATAGACCACTTTCCAGTGTTTTGTGAACTTTCTTTACAGTGTACACGTTCCCTGCCAGTTGTGTTTCCCTTTGCAGTGTTTGCGAGCATTCTTTGCGGGCCTGTATGCATGTATGGCTTGTGCATGTGTCAGTGTCTACTTCCTTTCTCACTTAACAAACATTTGCYCTTAAATGAACATGAGTCCAGGAGTCTAATGAATAGCAGCACACTGAGAGTTGGAGTCATGGTTTCTGTTACAATCTTTCCAGAGGTCTTAAGTTCATATTCAGACCCAGCTGTTACCGTGACAGGTCTGATCATAGTTACTGGCTACCATCTAAGATGCAACAACTCTAAAAAGGCTTTCTTGATTCCTGAAGAAAATACACTACAGGAATGTGAAATAGCAATATCCATGTTTTCTGTATGACATGCATATTTCCTTCTAGATGTTCAAGCTGCAAAAGTCAGTTAAAAATATCTGATCATTAGAAATTTGAGAATTGCGGATTAATATAATTCCAAACCACAGTAGTCTGATCTAGAGCTGATTTAAAGTATCAATGCAATGTAACTCTTGTTATCTACAGATATCTCAGTCCTCCTGCTAAGACCTTCAGTGACAAAACAAGAAATTGTACTTAAAAAGTATGGACATAGAGAGAAGCCGTTCAGCAATTCAGCAACCATTCATTAACATTCAGCTGCTATTTCAAAGGTAGTCCAGATCAATATGCATAAAACGTTACCATCTGGTATATGTAATCACTCTGCTGCACTTCAAACAGGAATGAAAAGAGGCAGCTACCCCAGTGCTCTAGACCTACAGATTGCCTTCGAAGTAGAAATAAGTCAGTGCCTACAGAATGAACAGACCCACTGGTAACTTTYTTAAATTATACAAACCCAAATTGAGATTGGTGCAAAGATTTAGCCTCGGTAGAAGAACAGATGATTAATAGTTGGGTTTATTATCTTCATGGTAGTTTATTTGTTTTTAAATGAAATAATTTCTTGTTTCAAATGCTAGGCAATTAKGCACTGTCCATTAAAAATCTATAGAACTCTCAGAGAGCAAGAGCTTGAAGATCTGAAATTGGAATGAGAGCAGTATAAACTTTCCAAACTCTTATTTTCTGATTATTTTTGTGCATTCTCCTCAGCTTCCCTTCCCTCAGCTTCCCTTCAGCCCCAAATAACTGCCTTCTACATATAAATATTAAAATTATTAGGTCAAAATTTGACAAGATGCTGCACAGATATAATTAGTCTTACTGCTTTGTTATTAAAAAGGCTTTTAAAGACCACATTGACAAAAACAAATTCCTGATGCACTCAAGCTATTTTTCCAGTGTTGTGTGTGTGTCATAGCTTTGATTAATAATTAAGTTTTTATTAGCAGAAAAATCCCAGATGTCATTGTTTTTCATTCTACATTTTGTTGGCAAAGAACACTTGAATCATCCATGCTGCTAGTAATAATTGKCAGTGCAACCTGAGCAAAGGGGAAATATAGTGATATTTCTTTGCCCTGTGTATTTGCACAGACCCRTTTGGGATTTTCATTTAATATTGAAGCTTTTCTCAGCAAATATTAAACTGTGCTTGTRTATAAAAAGCATCAAACAATAGACAAAAAAAAAAAAGCTCTTCTGTAGACTCTTGACAGCTTTGCAGATTTGCTAAATTCTGTGTAGTACAACCAAATAAACCCACAAAACATGCAAGTGTGGTTAATCATTGGCAAGTGTATGAAAACAGTCCACATCATTAGCGGAAAAGCCAAAGGAAGGGAGATGAGTCAGTGCTGGTGTCTGCAGCGCTGATGAGAGGTGTTACTTTCCTGGCAGTAAAGGCCTGGGTTTCCCAGTAAAATTAAACAGAGCCTGTATTGCAATTTCACAGTCATTTTTGTTCTTAATTAGCAGTTACGGTTTGATAGGCAATTTGAATGCCTGCAATAGCTTCCTCTTGTGAAAATGGTTTTGTTGAAAGGAAGCCTGGCTGGACAATTATCTGAAGCACACGCACAATCTCCATTCCTTGGCCTTTAAACGGTTATTCTGAAATCAGAATTTTGTGCCTACACGTTCACCAGGCACTGCAGGTTCCTCACCTTCACCATAGTAAGGGAACGTTGTCATATATGTGTTGATTTATAGCCGGATCAGGAGGGTAGAGAGTAGTCCCTACCTGGACCTCGCTGAGCAGTCTCACCTTGAGTGAAGCTGTAAGAAATTCTGGCAACCTGTGATAGTGATAGGTGGCAATGGGTCCTCCTCATCTTTATTTTGGATGAGAGGAGAGTGGGCTCAGGAGAACGTGGTTAGGAGAACGTGCGTCCACATTTGGCAGTCTCCTCCAAGGAAGGCAGGTCAGTGCCTGTCAGGCACTGCAGCTTCTTTGCTTTCCATGGTGTGCTGCTAGAAATGCTCTGGAGGCTGCTGTCATGGGCGCATCACTGCAGTGATTCATCTTTCAGAATGCTCCGGTGGGTTTTGTTTGGTTATTTTTGGGGGAGTAAWTGGGCAGGGAGGTGCTCTTCTATGAGGGGACAGGAATTACATTTTATTATAGAAAGGTTTAGTGGCTGTGAAGGAGGGAGCTAGCAGTGGASGCAGGGGCAGTAGGAAATGAGTTACCCAGCTTCACACCTACAGGCACCCTCATGTTCTGCAAGAAGGAAGAGGGAACCATGTCAYGTTCTGAGTGTGAGACCACAGAGAYTGGCCTGGCTTAAAGGAGGTKGGCACTGGCGYGGTGTTTTWCCTTCACTTCTGAGCAGTCCAAACCCACGTCGTTCCAAGTCCAGCCTGAAACCTCTTGCCTCCTTTCACCAGTGCTGGGGCCACGGCATTGCTGCAGACTGGGGATTCTCTGTGTATTAAGCTGTCTCAGAGTACTTTATTTCCCTGCTTATGTGAAAAGAGTGGGGTTTTTTTTCCTACTTTCTTTTTCACCTGAAGATCTCCAGGAGATGTTCCTGGTTGAAACTGGTTTTGTCTCCTCCCTTTGGTACTGGCTCAACATTTGTGGGTCTGGGTAGCGAATTTAAGCATTAAGGAGACATTTGCATGGATCAGGTGTGAGTCAGCCACATTATGTGCGTTTTTAAATTGGGCGAAGCTCTTTATCCAGACATGACTTCTGGRTATGGATAGGAATTCCATGCTCAGTCGCAATAACTATATATTTGGCTCAGCTGTAAAGGCTAGTTTGAAAGGCTAGTTACGACTGTACAGCAAGTTATGGTATTATTCATGAGCTTATTGCAACTGCATGTAGACCACTCAGACGTCTTTCTTGTTGTTCCATCTTTCTGTTGGTTGAGTCACTTTCCCTGTCACCTTCATTTTCCTGCTTCCTTCAAGGTATCTGATCCASTGCAGGAAAACATTTAAATTTTGCTTTTTCTCTGTAACTAAAGAGATTTTTGCAATCATTTGGGATATTACAAAGAACAGMGTGTAGTCACAGACTGCACATCAGATGCAATTAAATATCAGGGGCTTCATGATGTTCATAAACTAAAGGATTTTTTTTTTTGTTTTTTGCTCTTACCAGTTAGGTTTTCAACAGAACCTCATCATTAAGTTACAGTGGTACCAGAGCCACTTATCAGAGGACAGTGATGTTTCTTACTTCAGAGGAACTGCAAGGCTTAACTAATTTGTCCTTGTCAAGTGCTTTGTGATCCTAAAAGAGGAGTCGGGGGTGTACGAGTATTACTGATAATGAGTAGTCAGAAGCATTTCAGATTAATAGGACCGTCCAGAAATTAGAAGTATGAATGAATACTCCTGGTAGAAAGTGGTAGAAGATTGTGGTAAATATATGTAAAATACATAAAGAGGAAGTTTTGAGGAACTGGTAACAGAACTAAAAGCAGCCTAAAGGCTTTTCAGAGTGGATAAATGTTACTGCTTGAAATAGAGGTGAGTTGTATAGCTCTCCCATCACTACTTCTAGTCACAATTTTTCAAAAGCAGCAGCTCACTTTTTACAGTTGCATAACCTAAGGGTGTCTTTTTCTCTTGACATTGCCTTGACATTGTGCCTGGGTAAAACAACATTTCATAAAGGCTAAAGCCTGTCCTTGTGCATTACCCTTCCTGTGAATTATAGTTTGGAAAGTGAGTTGTTTCAGCTTCAGCCTGTTTCATTTCCTACGAAGAAATGCTTCCCACAGAGATCACATTGATGTCTTACTGCTGTAGATGAACTTGCTTCTGTCTCCCTTGATCCATTTATGTTTGCCTTTTGGAGTCCTTGCCCCTTAGCCTTACCTCTACCAGAGAGAGCACTGGCCTCAGTGAGGTTGTGGGTAAGCCCAAGGTTTTTTTCTTTTCACATAGACTTTGGTGTTTTAGAGCCTCAGCAGCCTCTGACTTAGCCTCCCACTCTGCTCTCCATGTACAAGAAGATAAAGTTGCTTATCTCCATGAGCTACCTGCAGGCCTTGCTCATGGTTTCAGTGATGGATAGTCTCACTGATGTAAGATTAAGTTTATCAGCAGAAAGGCTGACATACTAGTAGTTTAAACTGTGCTTATTGACGGGAAGGTCTAGTCATGGGGACAAAAAGCTGCACTGCTTAGAAAGCCACTGATTAAAAATGTGTGCACRTCTCAGCAGTTGCTGTTACCTCCATGTGTCTCTAGTCTTCCTTTCATCTGCAGGTGTCTGCTCACTGACCACCTCTTCCACTGTTGTTATCCCAACTGTCCCCTTCCCTCCGACACGTTGCAGCTGGGGAGAGAGGAGAAGGGAAGGTGAGCCCCTCTTCGGAGGTAAAGCTATTTCCCATTGTTTCTTCCTTAGGGCCCTGCAGGAAACCTGACGTAAACAACAGCAAATAAAGTGTGGAAAATCTTGCAACCACATGAAGCGTTTTTCTCTGAATTATGAGATGTTCTGCAAGTGGTTTTGGTCCTTTTAGCACAAGGCAGTGAGATGTTGCTACCACTAATCTCTTTGCTCTTAGTCAAAGCACTGTGTATCTTTGTATCGCTGCTATATTTTTGTTGTCTGCACTATAATTACACTGATAATTCAGCTAAGATTAAAGCCTTCTGGAGGTAAGCAGAGCAGAAACACTTTCTCTGGCACAAGCTCACTTCACTGCTCAGACACTCCCCTTTTTCTCCCCCTTTCCTATCACACATTTCCTAGCTCTCTCACACCGTACACTATATGGTCACTTGCTTATRGCTTGCACTGCGCTCACCTAGGAGCACTGGGGATCCGAGCCTTCCCTGCCCCGAATCTCTGGAATAAAGTCCTGTTCTCTCTGCAGCAGAATAAAATCAGCTCGTGCCACTGCTTCCATGGTACAATTTCTTCATCTCCTTCCATCCCATGATAACAGTATGCAAGCAGTATCCCTCATTTCCTCCCCTTTTTTAAGTGCTAAATAATGCTACTTGAGAAGTTCAATTTGCCTTTTTTTTTTCCTTTCTCACACTTGCCTTCAAAAAAATGTATTAATATTTAATCCAAACAGTTTGGAAGAACTTGAAGCTACAATTAGATAGCCATCTGTTGTGAGCAGCAGAAGAACAATTTATTGAATAAGTTGGAAAGAGAAAAGGGGCTGCCAATCACCTATAGATTTGTTCCTTAATAAAGGTTGCACAGTCTCTGCAAAGGGAGATCCAGGTGGTGAAGGAGACACTCCAGACCGTGATGGTGCAACTTCAACCAGGCAGGGAGGCAGCAGAAGAAAAGGCTGGAGACTTCCTCGGTGACAGCTGGTGTCCAGGAAAACAAGACTTGCAGGAATAATGAGCAGGAAGAGCTGGTAGGATGACATTAATTCGCAAAGGGCTGCTTTTAGTAACTGAATACTGTTTTACCAAGCCTCAGGGATCTCTTCTCTCCCTGCATAACTAATAACTAAATCAATTATGGAGAAGCAGAGCCCGGAGGTCTATCATCTGAAGTATTCTACACGGCCTCACATGTTTTGGCACAGATTGGGAAGCAGCTTTCAGAGCAGAGCATCTCCTGTAAGTGTGTGGATTACAAATTGATATGTTTTAAGTGAGTCTGCGAAGTTGCCTTTAATGTCAGTGAAATGTTCTCCTCAACTCATCAACAATATTTGTCTTCCTCAGTCACGGATTTTTCTCCCCAGTTTAAAAATGTAACATTAAAGCTGGTACATCTAGTATTTCTTGAAGCATAGCTGTAAGAATGTAAGTACTTTTCTTTCTTTGGCTTTCACAGCTTTCTTACACTCAACATATTTTTGCATTCCTGCCAATAATTAAATCAATAGGATGAAATTCCAGCCAACCAAGTTCTTTCAACAGAAGTTTGGACCTCATTTACTCAGTGGTGTGGAGAACAGTGGAGGTAACTAACAGCAGCCCCTACCCTGCAGCAGTAGTTAGACTATTTCATGTATATGTTAATATAAACTTGCTTTGATATTACAGGGGTTATAAAGCACACAATTAATGTTGGTGATTTGCATTACAAGTATAAGTACTGTATGAACAATGTCATTTAAATTTCTTTGTAAAGTTTATTAATGCTATTATATTGCTTTAATCTATATGAAAGTTAGAAGGAATAGACACGTATGTATGTATATACATACTTAAACATGTATTTTTAATACGAGATAAATGTTCAAGTGAGACCAACTGCTATAAATAACCTGCATTTAGATCAGTGTTCAAAGCAGTTAATGATCAACAATTCATCCTCTCCTCTTACTGGGATACTAGAGTATATCTGATATCACACAAAATTCAGCTTCTGCCATTTGTTGCAGAGACRAATTAAAAATATATATGTATATGGTTAATTATCTGTTTTAAGCCAGTAAATGAAGCCAATCACATGTAACTCATTACTGTACTTTTTAATACTACCTTTGTCTGACATGTTTAGACTGACCATTTCTGCTACTTTGATTGCTCATTTCACAGCCACATGGGGAGGGTTTGTGCAAGTTTAGCAGCTCATTGGGCTACTAGTCCTGTGAGATTGTGATCATTTTCCATGTGTGTTAGCTGAAACTTCTACCTCAGTGTTAAGTATATAGGGAGAAAAAGAGCGCCAGGCAGCTGAGACAACCGTACAACAGGGTTATAATTGCATCCAGGAGTATATGGTTGTCAAACAAGGGGACCAGAGCTCAAGTGGTTGCTGCAGTCATCAGATCCTCAGGATATAATTACAACCCTGTAATTCAAAGCATGGGTGACTTTTATCTTTGTATAATATGTGGATCAGCATCCGTGCTGTGGTTAGGAGCCTTGGATCGTTACCGTGCACGGACTGCAGTACTCGGATCCCATCACCAGTCTTGGATGGAGGTCTCTTGCTGCTCTATGGCCTCTTTTTTTCGACAGGTCTCCTTCTCCCAGCTTTGCTGGCTGGATCCTTGTTTGCTACCTACCTCCCTGCTGCTGATGTGGCACTTTCTGAAAATTCCCACAGACGGATGAGCAAAGTGTTAGTCACGGGCTACGGGGAGCGGGTCTGCTTGTCTTCTGGCACCGGCTGGAGTCCAGCCCCATGCGCGGAGCCAGCTCCAGTCTGGGAAACCCTGGGTGGGCTCATGCAGTGTGGGTGCCTGGGGAGGACCGTGAACCACAGAAACTGGCATGAGTTCAGGTAAACAGAAAGAAAGCGCACTGACAGAGTAGACCTAGCAGCTGTTTCCTTAAGGCAAGCAGAAGCTGCTCGTGAGTTGCCATCGGAGAGTCCAGGTCTTGCATTTCCGTCAGTGGGCATTTATAGGACTGCAAGCGCACTGTGAGGACAGCCCGGCGGGATGAACTGTGCACTAAAATTGCATGACCTCCCTCTCCCCATATGCCAAGAAGTGTGTAGAGTTCTGTCCTTTGATAATCTAGTGCCTTTAAACTAAATAGTTGGAGGGCAYTGTAAATGTCTTGGAGCCAGGATCTGCCACAGCTGAACTGTGAAGTCTTCCTCCTTGCAGCTCTTAGGACTCAGCGGTTGGCATAGGAACCCTCGTAAGGACAGGCAAGTAGCATCCTCATTCTCAGCAGCAAGATTTTTGAAGACATTCCAGCTCACTTAAAAACCTATGTGGCGTTCATATTTCCCAGCTTCAGAATGCCARTGTGGTTTAATAACACTCAACTTATGCAACCACTTTAAGACATTGAACTCCTGAGAAGGAGGGAAACTGAATCTGTCCTCGTTTATGTCATATTTGTATCTATTAACATTTATTTTATACATACTGTGGACTACTACTACTTTATTTATTATTCCATTAACTTCACTGTTTGATGTGGGAAGTTAGAGCCAGTAATCATTCTTTTTCTCAGACATGCTGAATAATAAGCATACTTAAAAAATAGAAGGTATACTGCATAATGTCTCAGCTGTTTTTATATCTGTGGATAAAATCCTTTTCAATTAAAGAGTATGTTTTTAACAAAACAGCTGTCGTTGCATTCTTTCCTGCTGGGGTGGAGGAGGGAGGATGGAGGCAGGCAAGGAAGGGAGAAAACATGTGCATGACAGCGTGCTCTTGATGGCAGTGGTGCCTCTGCTTGGGAAGCTCTGTGGTGCCTTCTGGAAACTGTGTAAAAGAAATAATGCATTGGAGACTGGAGTCCCACAGCAAGAGGCAGGTATCTTCAGTGTGAAAGGGAGAGAAATCTGAGCCGTGTGGACATGCAAAACCTGTGCTTAAGCCCCAGCTCAGCCAGTCTTCCTGTGGGTCTGAGACCTGCCTGCCCCCCGAGTACCTCACCCAAGTGAGGAGAGCTCTTCCCTAGCCCATGGGGAAGGGTCAGGGCAGTATGTAGGAATGCCTACAGTAACTCTCGAAGGTAAAGTCATGTTTTTACACGCCATCAATGCCAGTCTGTGCAGCGATGAAATGGCGAGGCTCCTGTACCCTTGTTGGAGGTAGGGGAGGCTGTGACCCAAGGACGAGTGTCCCACTCGTTTACCAGGCCCATGTCATCTCCGGACAGACCGGTTTCCTACCACCTACAGCCACGAATCCCACCAGAGAAAGCCCCTTTCCTGCATGTCCCATGTCCCCTTCCTCTCACACGCTAGGCCTGAGGGATGGGGTACACGGAGGGGTGCCTCGCTTTGGGCACAGAAGTATCTCCAACAGCAGTAGCCGACTGTGGGAGCCGCAAGGAGAGCACTCAAGAGAGCAAGGAGGGGAGCAGTACCCCAAAGGGTGCTTTTATTTCTGTTCTCAATCAATTAGTTAATCCGGTCTTTCTAAAGCTTGACATTTCAGGCTTTTGCTTTTCCTATTATGACTTGTTAAATCAAGATAAGCACATCTCTTCTAGAGCAGCTGGAGAAGGCAGTTATATAATGGCTACCAGGTCTGTGGTAGTGCTTGAGGAAGCTCCAGGGTGGGATTAGAATAATCCTTAYGTATCCTCTTAGTTTACTATCCTATTAAAAATGAGACTGGGACCAAGAGATTTTTAGTCTCAGAGCTTAACATATGCCACAAAGAAGCTCTAAAATATTATGCACATGTGGATATTTTTCTGCACTGTTAAGGAAGATGATAATACACATTTCTGGAGATATATTAAAAAAAAAAGATATATGAATGCAAAAATTTCCTCTTTGAACCTGAAAAGCAGCCAAACCGGCAGCCACAATAAAGCATTTCTCTCAGATTTCTAATGAAGCCTGGGAAAAGAGCATCTGGGGTTGTATGAGTAAGAAAATGTCTGCTTTTCTAACATGTTTGGTATTCAGTCACTCTTATAAACAAATGGCTAAGGAGACCTACCTCGGTATGTGTGTGTAGGTGTCCCTGCTTGAGCTGGGACATTGGGCTAGATGATCTCTAGGGGTCCCTTCCAACCTCAACCATTCTGTGATTCTGTGGTTCTGTGTGTTGTATGCATTAAGATAATGAAGTTAAATAATAACTGAGAAGTTAAATAATGATAATAAGCATAATAAGTTTATAATGGTAATAAACATCAATGCAGGAATGCTAAGTCAAGAGAAGGAGGACAAAGGAAATCAGAAATGCTAAAACGGAGCCCCTCAGGATTATCGAAGTATGCACAAAATTGTAAGGMTATCAGCTCACTCCCCAAACCTAGTTTGATGCCAGTTTTCCAGCGTTAGAATTGCAAAGCTGGCGAAGGCAAAACCAACCGCAATGTGCCGCTCCGCACGCGCGCCCCAGCTCACGGGCACCGCTGYGGAGCTTTGTCAGCTGCTACATGCAGCAGCGAGGTGGCTGCTGGTGCCCGCTGGCAGCCTGCCCTGTGCCAGCAACCGCCATGCAAGATTCATGAGCAGCAACCTGGAGCCGCTCACACATCCGCGCAGATGAGTTTCTCCAGGAATATCTTTGGCATCAGTGTCGCACTGATGGGTTTAGTGACACCTGAGCCGGCCTATTCAACTCCTTGGTGTTCCTGAGAGAAGTAAATGACCATCCATCCTACTACTTCTGTACTCTGCCAGAACCTTAAAATTTTCCTTTCCTATGGCTTTTCCTTTACACTGTATTTTCCAGTCACTTTCTATACATACTCCATGAGGTGAGGTCTGCATTTTAAAAGTCTGGGATTATTTCTTTTCTCTACCACTAATAGTAAGAATCAGCAATGAGGCACTTGTTCTTAGCAATACAGGAKTACTTTGGATCACCATTAACTACTTTACACTGTTACCACTCAGGAGTTTACAAAGGCTTCAACGTGACTTCCTGYAATAGCTGCTAAATAGTGACTATGCTCTTTCCTCACTCAGGTTCTTGGCTAAGAACATGGCATTGCCTTCTGCCCTGAGCACTAGCAAGACTTTAGAAGCCCTGCCAACTTTTTTGCCCACACAAGGTGAAAGTGGACACCGTTTTGGGAAGAGAGCTGCAAGAATGGTTGAAGATTAGGAAAACGCGCCTTATAGTAAAAGAGAAACAAAGCTCAATACTAGTAACTTAGCCATCTATAGATCAAGAAGTGACTTGCTCATGGCCTTAAATGTTTTCTTGATGAAGATTTCTACTCCCTAATGACCCTTTCATCTATCAGAAAACTACATGATGAGATCCGCTATATGAAGACTAACAGAAAATATTAATGTTAAGGAGAAAAAAAAGTACATATTTCTATTAGGGAACATAATTGACTATTCAAGCAAGAAAGTCTCTTGAAGGTAAAGCTTGGACTTCTTTTCATACAGTGTGCAAATGGGCCTTCTTGCATGCTACATGTTACCCACTTGATGCAGAAAGCACCACAATATGGGTTCTTATGGCCTGCAAGTATATGTATGTCACCAAGGAGTTGTTACAATGCTTTTGCCCTTAAAGGCAAGAATTTTCCCCAGTGGCTAGAAAATGAACAAACAAAAAGCCACAGAAGAAGTGCTTTGGTAAACTATTCTTTAACTGCAGAGGCAGAGTTAGAAGACAGCACATCTGGGTGGCCACATTAGAAGAGCCTATATACCTACTCCTGTGGTTTTGAGCAAAACCCCAAAAGGCAAGCAAATACAAGCAGTTAAGGAAAGATGTATTAGATAAGCCTTTCCCGAGATGCTGCCRTTGAAGCTATTACAAATGGTTCAGAAGCCTCGCGGGGCAGAGGCAGCAGTGAGGAGCCCCTGGCCTGCGGTGCCCCAGCCGGCTGCCAGCAGGACCCCAGCTCCACGTGCAATGACACGCTGCCATCTCAGCCTGCAAGGGCGGGATGAAAATATTTGCTTTGCATTTCCCTCCGGCTCCCTTGGTATCAGCCCCCAAACTGCTCCATGTCACCACCCCAGGACACTTGCCAAACAGGACATGGGAGGCCAACRTGGGATTTGACAGCTGGGGAGCCAAGGCAGCGCGGCAGCACACATGCCCTGGGAAATGGCACCGCCGTGCACACCAAGGGCCTCTGCAAGGGAGGAGAGGCCCAAGAAAGCCAAGCAGCTGTGCCAACCACACACCATCTATCTCAGCTCAGGCTGTTAGTATTTGCTCAGTCTACTGCTGGCTCTTGTCATTAAACAAGAAGGAAAAGGTGAAAAGAACAACTTGCCTCTCACAGCCATACGTGATTTGTCATTGCTAATTTTCTGTAATGAGCTGTTGCAAGTGAAGTCAGTCTCTCTCCATTAATCTTGATGAGAAACTTTTCTTCTGTGTCTTCTTACCAAGAACCCTACATTCTTGGAGTGAATACATGCTACAGCTGTACTGAACCCCTAACTATCCTGGAAAATTCACCCTGCAGCTACATAGAGCAGTTCTCCCAGCACATCAGTACTTCCTAGTTATGACATAAGAACGCTAAGGCACCACCAGCTTCCTTCCCTCCATTCTTCCACGTGTTTCTTGTTATTTTGAATTGGAAATGTAGTATCGATTGTATCTGCTTGAATGTCAGGGCTTAGTAAGTCCATTAAAATAAAGAAGAACCTATATAACGGGGAAAAAATGAAGCATCAGCATCATCCCCTGAAAGACAAATGAATTGCCAGGCTTGGTTAACATCTCCTCTTCTGCAGCCTTAGTTACTGGTCTTTAGAAAGTTCTTTCCAGAAGATACATTAAGGCCAGGGAGACGATCATTCAAGGATTTCTTTATTCACTTTCCTTATAAATTGGTAACAGTGCCTACTTATCTTTAGCAAAGAATGTTGGTAGGCATCGGGTTTTGCCTGTACAGCTATTTGTGGTTCCTGGGCCATTTATTATGGGAGGTGATGCTTAGCCCTAGAAATCAAATCAATAGGAGAAAATTGTTGTGACTCTTGCATACAGATACTGTTGTACTTAACAAAAGTCTCCTGATGTCTCATGCTCAAAAGCTCCCATAGTACTAACCCTTCCT
Source organism: Nothoprocta perdicaria (assembly GCF_003342845.1). Classification (NCBI taxonomy): domain Eukaryota; kingdom Metazoa; phylum Chordata; class Aves; order Tinamiformes; family Tinamidae; genus Nothoprocta; species Nothoprocta perdicaria. The sequence continues at coordinate 1,908,241 of NW_020456298.1, forward strand.
CCCCATAAACACCACCCCAGGAAGAGRCCCAAACAGACACATATGCTCCACATTCATCTCTTTAACACCTTTAACATATGGCTTTTAACATGCTAAATGGTGCACAGATTTGGAAGAAAGGGAAAAAAAGCTTCGTAATGGAATTCAATGATTTTTCACGCTGCTAGTCTTTTAAGTTCACTTCTCCTCTTTGATCTTCCTGCACAACCTCCTCCCTCTGCAATGGGCTGGCACCTCAACTCCAAGACCTGTCTGGCTATGGCAGCCCTTGCTCCTGAGCTCTGCATATGTGCTTAAACACACATGCACACTCACACGCATGTGCACCGTCCAGAGGAAMTTACAGAGCCCAGATGTCCAGTTCCTTGGGGCCAAAGCCTCCTGCAAGCTCAGTGCCCAGAGGAGASAGGCGCACCCACAAGCGATTAAGGCTCCCCAGAGGTCTGCTCAGAGAAAGCAATTTCAGCTCAGTGTCATACAYGTCTGCCTTACATTAAAGTCAAGGCCAGACAGGCTGATAGGAGGGACTGGATAGGCCATTTGCCTCTGACTGCATGCCTAAAGCTTCTACAACTCTTTATTCTGCTCTACCACTGGAAAAAAAAATGTCAAAACACCACCAGATAGGCAAGAAAGTTTAGTTCCACCAGTTGATGGCGGAGGCAGAAAGTACGTCTTGGAAAGGCACAAGCTTGCTCTGGCTGTTCCCCACGAGGAAGGAGCTGTGTGACCCAGTCAGCAAGGCACACAACCCAGCTCCTCTCAGCAGAGATATTGGCTTAAGCTTGACACTACAATAGTGTGTCCACAGCCCCTCTTTTCTACCTTGGCAAGGACAAAGCAAACTCATCTGCCTTAAGACAGAGACAAATTCAAGAGTCAAGGATATTCTCGTTCTCTTCCTAGCCCTACCAAAGCTCATCTGTATGATCCCAGGCTTTCTATACCTCATTTTACCAGTCTTAGATAGAATTAATGTATCAGTCCTGCATGGTTACTGTTAATCTCAGCTATTATTTTTGAAGGACTTTAGAAGAACAGACAGTTCAACCTCTCCTAGCCTGGAATTGCCTGTCAGATATCTTGAATGTTTAATAGTGCTGCCCAGCACTGTCCTGACTGAAGGAGAAGGAAGGGCAGAGCCCTCTGTCCCCAGGACTTTTAAGCACATCAGGAATTCGGGRAAGTTGAATGAGACAAGAGTCCCTGATACATTTTACTAACGCTCTTGCTCTAAAAACACGGCTCRATGTCAAGACTGTCCACACTGAGCTTTCTAGTTAGCCTCCCTTCAATAAAGCTGGAAGGAAATACGAGGGTCCCTCTGTTCCTGCCAAACTCAACTCTCCCCAGCTGGCAAACAGGTAGCTCAGCCACTCTGTGGGAACTGCCCCTGCAGTGATGCCTCGTGCACGTGCTCTCAGCTAATTATCTGGCMTCTTTATTTGGTCTACTTTTCTTTTAACTTGAGACACTAGATGGATCATGAAAATGTGTAGAGTGCTTCAAGGAGGCTGAGATACAAGGAATAAAATAAATGTTCTTCTGCCTTTATGTAGGGGTTCATGTAACAACAATATGGATGAATGAAGCTCAAACTCCATGAAGCATATGACATGGGAAAGGCTCTATTATTTTGCTACAGGCCACATGGAGGAACATGACCACCCTGGGGCTGTTTTTAAGCTGGGAGGAAAGTGGACTGAATTTCAGCACTGCCACTGTCATCAGTGAGCCCAGTAGTCAGGTCCACTCCTTGCCAGCTTGCAGCTTGCTGAGAGCCTTATGTCAATTTTTGACTAGTCTGTCCAGCTCCTGATACCCTCTTGAGACCTTGCCTCTTTCTTCAGTTTTACTCCTGGCAGATACACACTTTCTAGTAGGGGAGGTGTTACCGGAGTGAAAGGCATGAGAGTGAAAGGAGAAGCATCTCCTACATCTCAGTACACATATCTCCTCCCTACTTCCTCCCCCTTGGATAAACATTGAATCTTGAACCAAAACTAACCTTTTTTCCCAAGCCTGGTAGGCACTCAGTCAACTTTTCAAACATAAATAACTGAATAAAAGGACAAAAAAAAAAAAAAAAAAAAAAAAAAAAAAAAAAAAAAAAAAAAAAAAAAAAAAGCCTAGGAAGAAAACTGCACCACTTTATTGAAAGTCTTAGGTCTGCTGAGTATTGCCTGCCACCTTTAATCACAAGTCAAACTAATCCTTTAAGAGGTTTTGCTGGAGGTAACATTATAGTGTTCAGGATCATGCACAATTCTCCTGGGACAGCCACAAGTATCTGTAGAAAACCTGAGGGAAAAGGCAGACCATGATATGGCTCCCAAACTCTCTTAAGATGTTAGGAAAACCTGAGATGAGACAGATAGTCACCTAGTATTTTTGTGATTTCAGCTGCATTTCATTTCTGCAATTGCATCTTTACAGGTAGGACTGACCAGGGTGTGAGATTTTAACACAAGGAGCAGGTTATTGCCCCTTTGGGGGTAACAGCTAGGCTGCTTATGGGAAGTTTGACCTAATCTGTCAACCAGATAGATGAAGATTTCTCATGTCTGTCAGCACAGTCCAGAGCATCCCTGTGGTGTCTGAGCTCTGTCAGTGCTCTTCATGTGTCGCCCTCTCTTTGGAAACTGGTCTAAACCAACAAAGTCTGYTCTTACTTCCTTTTCTTTAAAAGCAAGAAACAGATGAATTGCAACATTTGTCATTGAAGTTTCTTTGAAGAAGATAGACATGACAGAAGTATAGCACAAGAATGAGTCTTGCAGCTCAGAGACATATGTGAAACTTTCAGAAGGTGTTAGGAACTTGCTCCTTTTACAATAAATAGGAAACAGCCTTTCAGACTCAGCCCCAACACTGCAGTATTTTTACAAATTACTCAATGAGCCGGACATTTTTCATCTGAAGAACCTGGAAATGTGATACAGGTCTCCTTCAAGAGAAGTGTTTATAAACAAGTACAGCTTGTTTCACGGCTTGTTTCTATGGATCTCTTAAATCAAAGGGCCTTTGAGACCTCAGGGCCCATCATGCCTTTCAAGTAATGGCACTTCCATCATTGGACTGACTAAGGAAAATAATGTCTTAGAATGACGGAGTGAAATGCTGAAGTTCACTTGGGCACACCAAGATGCTTCTCCTTCCTTTAGCCATCATTCTCATCAGGTTTTGGCAGCCACAAAGGGTTGCAGGCCCATCTTCCCTGCAGCCCTCTCTTGAGAGAGATGGTCACACTTTCACAGTTATGCCTGCCTACATCAATCCAGAGTGTGAGTCACAAGCACATATTCTACATCAGCACTGTGATGAGTACAAAGAAGGTAGTGTGTGCCTGTATGCTATTCCCAGCTGTATGAGGTGAGATTCATGAAAGCAAGGATAAAAACTGCCTTCTTGATGAAGAAAGGAGATGAGATTAGAAGGAATTTGACCGTTATTTCCTAGCACACCTACAGTTGGCAGCAATATTATTCATACCAGATTATTTTGTGCAGAACAAAGCTTATGCCTTATGCACAACCAGGAAGATGGATTTTTTCTTTCCCCTCACAGCTCAAAACAACCAGATGGCCTCTTTTGCTCAGGCTCATTGAAAACAACTTAAAAAAAAAAAAATGTAGCCAAACAGCAACAAGAGTCGTGCACCATTTGTCTGCTCTGTACACACCTAGAGAGTTGCTGTCCAAATGGCCCCTTCCATCATCTGCTCCTTTCCACACTGCAGTCCATTTTGGAGACACCTTGCCCACTCTTCGCGTACCTTCCAACACTGTCAATAAAGTGAACAGTGTGTCAGTGCCAAGAAATGCTCTACACCAAAGCAGCAAAGAAACTCTCTGTGCCATCTCTGCAGGGCCACAGTGATGAGCTCTGGCTCTCACCCACTGGCTCTCATCAGAGTCATGCTGGGAGGAAAAGAGACGGACACCCACACCCCAGACCTACTCGTACCAAGAGACAGTAACAGCAGCTTAGACCTATATAATCACAATTTATGCATGAATCAGGCCAGGGATTATCCAGATAAGGGCAAGGACCTGTTGGCATGCCCTGCAATTCCCACTTTGGAAAGCACAAGTCCCCAGTTATTCTGTGGGGTCTTTTCCTCCTTCTCTACCTGTGAGCTCTTTGGAATTATTCATTCCTATCTGCTTACACAAGACCTTACTTTCATTGTGATGCAGCCTAATTAACCAATTCTGACACAGTAATTAGTAAAAGTAGGTCTATATTTCTTTATTTAAAATGTAAATCCTGAAATTCATGTGCCAGGGGAGYTGCAGGCTGGGCTGAATTCAGCAGCCAGAGCTGCTGGGGATGCAGGGTGCTTGATGGTGCTACCTGCTGCGCTGTAAATCACCATGTTTTGTACACCTCTATGACAAAAATGAGAAGGCCACATCCACCTCGGAAATCACCCCATCATTGCATCGGAGGCCTTATTTCCTTCTGGCTTTACCCTGTCACACAGGGACATCAGAGTCAAATGGCATCAGTCCAGCCCCTCAGTACACCCTTTTAGCTGGTGAGTGCTCATGCGCTTAGTCAACAGCGCAGCTGGGATGGGACATAACCAGCAGCCCTCTCCAGACTGCCTTTTCCATTACACAGGCAGCTTGCTCTTCCTCTGCTGGGCTGAGTGGAATGTAGCTGGATCAYAGCACGTTAGCTCTCATATCCTTGCTGGCTCCTGAGTGCAGAAAAGTTGACACATGCTCYTACAGCCCACAGAGCATGAGGGTCCCAAGCTACCAAGCTAGCAAAGCCCTCTATTAACCCCCTCGAAACTCTACTGCATGCCCTAAGGAGCTGTTTGCAYGACAAGTACGTAGGTCTCAGGCCAAATTATCCTGTTTAACCAGATTGCACTTCAACATCTCTGACATCTTTTGAAGAAAGTTCTGGCATTTCTATGTGTTGGAGTATTTACTGCACAATACTTAACCAATTTTATTTATAATAATTCTGTAATAATTCTGCAAGTAATTCTTGCAGGATTACTATCTGCAAGAGTCACAGAGCCTATGAGCCTGCTCTAAGTCAGTGACCATATCATGGGCAGCAGCCCCAAACAGCCTACGGAGTCTATCAAGCCCCACTGAACTAAGGAACTGGATGCTCCTCTCTAGGGGTGCTGGCAAATCACTATTTTCCATGCCATTCTGAACCACAGATATCAGTTGACTCTGCAAATTGCTACCATGTCATGTCTGAACGTAAGATTTCTCCTTACCTTCTCTCCAGTCCCCAACCTCGAGGCCRTATTTTCTCCTACTTCCAGCTCACAGATGACTTGATGAAGTTTCTGTACTGCCTTTTAGCTCTAATCAGAAACGGATAACATTGGTTTCAAACCAAATACGATCCCATCTAACTACAATACAACTCGACTACTTGATTAAAACTGAGGTAAAATTTTATTTTGGGAAAGCACCTTTAAAAGAATTTATGACATGCCTATCTTAGAGCAAACCAGGACCAACAGAACGTTATGACCCAGGCCCCAGCAGTCCACGTACTCAGTGCCAAAAAGACTTGCCACAATGAGGGAACATAGCTTAGCAGCAGCTCCCACAGGAAGCTGGTTCCCCAGCAGTGGCAGTAGACCAGGAAAGAGTCAGCAGAGAAGGGCCACCTCACAGCATTGGCATGAAGAGAGCTGCACTCCAGCATCTTCCCAGGCTTGCTCCTCAGCATCTCAAAGGCTTGGCCTTTTGGCCTCCCAAAGAACCCTAGAGTAGCCAGGTGAATGTACTGAAGGCCAAGTTTTCACAAGAACCCAGGAAGCTTTCTGAAAGAGACTGCTTTATYATCCACTGTGGCAATACTTCCATCCCATAGCAGATAGCAGCATCACATGCTGAAGCATTTTTTAGGTTAATGTGCCAAGAAGCAGAATGGCATGAGGTAAGCAATCCCTAAGGACACTGGAGTTCAGTGCTTCAGCTCTTGCTGTTCCCCAATCGCCTTTTTGAGACCTGGTCCGTCTCCATAACTGTATGGCTCTTTCCCTGCCCCCTGTAGATGGAAGATGTGTTTTATGTGTTTCTTCCTCTAAACCCAGATTCCTACAAATGAGTAACCTTTTGGGAAGATTTTGCAGAGTGGGTTACTCTGCAGCACAATTCATCTGCCTTGCCTATTTTTGTACATCTTTAAAGAAGGCACTTCAAATAGATCCAGAGTCCAACATTTTATGGTCATAATACCCACAGGAATGTGACCTCTCCAGCTTGGCTTTACTCCACATTAGTAATGCAACCTCTGTAATACAAAACCTAGTCCACAGAAATACCAAGCTAATGGTGAAGTCGCACCACTGCTCCCCAGTTAGACATGGAGTGTTCAATGCTACAGGTGTTAGTTGTTCTCATCACAATCCTGYCCAGCACCCCCCATTTCAGCGGGTATTGAGGATGCTCAACAGCTTAATGGAAGAGGTCAGTTACTTTAACCCGTGCCTTTGTCCTCTGCTGTTGATAATTTTTATATTTATCTTTCTATTTAATGGCACATACTATTTTCTTCTTTGCAGGTGAATATTTGAGAAGACACATCCCTTAATGGCTTCCCTAGGTCTTAAGGGCTTGGGCCAGCATATGGAATCCTTCTTCCTCCATCACAGAGGAATTTACTTATTAGAAAAATAAGTCAGATAAAGCTTTTTAAAGGGTGATGTTAGGAACATCTGAGCAATTGCCGAAGCAGACAGAGAGACCTAGGATTCAAACAGTGAAATGTGAGTGAGCAGCTCAAACTGAACCGTCCCCTGTAGTGACTGGCTCCGTGATACTGTGACATTAAGCACCAGGATCAGAGACCAAACAGGTGAAGACAGGATGGGTTTATTGGCAAAGGCGGACGATGTGAACAGTGATCTGTGATTTTAAGATATTGCTTGCATTCTCATCAGCACAGTAAGAAAGTAACACACAAGTAAYTTAAACATAATCCAGGAAATTACTCCTGATTATACTGTCCCTTATGACAAGTTTAAGAGGCAATGGGGTTTCTCTGACTCCCAAATGTATGACTATAGTATGACTATACTTCCCAARAGCCCAAGGAAAAATAGTCACAGCAACATCTAGACCCTGAACTATTGGAAGGCAGCGCTGCCTTACTAGAGAGGTCTTACTGAGGTTAAGGAAAAGCCCCAAGACACATTGTGGCACATGACAAAGCAGTATCTGATAATACCGTGTTCTTCTATCCCTACACCGCTAGGTCCCATGGGTTACAAGTTCATGGATTAGTCTAATCCATACAAATGTAATTACGGATCTTTATGGCTCTTAGCGATCTCTGCATATTGGTTATGTGCAGAGCTACAAGTACTACTCTAATCCACTTTTCTATTTTTTTTTTCCCAAAGAGCATCACCAAGTCCTTTAACTAGAAGGAAATTCAATGCTTTTGATCTTATGGGAATGAAGACCTGTCTGACTCTAGTTCATATGCTGCCTGACACAAAAGCTCATTTTACTTGATCTCTGCCCCCCATTCCTTTCTGCCATAAAAACAYAGTCAGGAAAGGCTTCAGGCAAAGAAGGCTATAATGCGAGCCAGATTTTAAAAACAGCTCTGTCTCACACCTAGCCTGGGCACATTGCTCCCCCAAGGCTAAGCATCATGTGTTGATCCACCTGGTGAGACCAGCTCACAGGGACCACTACCACAACAGAATTAGCAGTATCTGGCCAAGCAGGGCAGAGTGTCTCATTACCTGTCTTCACACCTCATATTACTCATGCAAAGGCCAGTTCAAGGCACTGTGACCATAAACATATGGGCAAAGAAAGACTGGGATCTTCCTCCTCCTCYCTCTGGGGCCAGAGAAGAAAGGGGCCGCCTTTTTCCAGGTGGRCTGGATCTCTCTGGAGGGCATCGCCACCTGGAAAGTCTTCCAGTGCCCAGTCTCGAGATTAGACTGGCTGGTGCTACATCTACTTCTGGTCCAACATTCATCTAACTTACCTAAAACTCCYATGTGGAGCTTGGGTTCCCCACCTGCTCCAGGATTTTCTTTGTAGGACCTGAGACCCACTCCTAGAAAAAGCACTAGGGACTCTACTCTCTCTATTTTTTTTCCTAATAAAACAGTTTCCAGCTCTTCCGCTTGAACCCTGACCTTAATTTGGGCATTCCTGGCACCACATGGGAAGATCAAACTCCAGCATGCTTTGTCACACCACTGCAGGAGGGAACACTGTTTAAATTGGCATTCCTCCCTAGGTCAGGTGCCTATGTGCTCCCTATGCAAGCAATGGAGAAAAACAAGCTCCAAGTGCAACTCAGCATCTCTTTTGCCCCCGGCTCTGCGGGGAGCCTGCGAGGCYGTGCAGGTAACAAGCAAGCGAGTGCCGGCTCACCCCAGAGGCTGCCCCAGGAGCATGCAATTAAAGGACATCATGAGAGCAGCGTTTCAGGCCTGTCACCCACATCACTCTCCAAGATGCATACATGGGTTTAAACGCTGGCAAAGCCTGTGCTTGGTGACAGTGCTCCCCACGTGGGCACAAAGCCAGGCCAGCTCCGCTCCCACAACTGCCGCGCTGCGACCCCACTCCACGGGACCCTGCGAAGGGCAAGGGCAGAGCTCGCTTTCCCTGACCTATTATGTTAATGGCCCCTGTGATGGAGAAAGACAGGAATCATTCCAGTTAATAGCAGTTATAATGAGGGAGAGAAACAATCCTTTTTCCAGTTGAGGTCGATAACAAGGCTCCCATGGGTATCTATTGGAAGAGAATTAGGACTGTTATAGGAAATTAAGATGTACGCAGAACAGTGTTGAAGGAACCCTGGAGAGGAGTTTTGAAATTCTTGTAACCTGATGAAAAATGATTCACTCATTTTCCCAGATGGATTTTTGGAAAAGAGGCAGAGTTGYCTATACAAAAGAAACACCATACATTCATTGAGAGAAAGAGAGGCAGAAATACTATTTGCTTAGCTCCAAAGCCCCCCTCCATTCCTGCACTGGTGGAATTACTAACTAGATGTGGTCAGAACATTGTCTGCAAACCCCTAAGTTGCAATGAGCCTTAACTGAAATAAAAGTAAGGAGCCCCACAGGAACTTTTGGCCTTGTTTCCTACCTCCTTATCCAACACCAAGTGTTCCTTGAGCACAGACTCGTGACTCAGAAGTGGGGACAGCAGAGCTGCCCAGCTSTGCTCCCAGCAGCTGAATCAAAGCTGTTCACCTGTGTCGCATGAACACCAAAAGCCTTAGACCATTCTCTCAGACCAGGGGGTGCTGAACAAGAGCAAAACAAACAAAATCCACCCTTTTCTCTACTATTTCCCTCTCCTGAAGGAAGAAATATCTGTGTTTCAAGCAGCTACGGCTGTCCTAGCTGGGAGTGATTTCACCGTACAAACGCAGTCTGCACCCAGCCTGCACTGGCCACTCCAGTGCGGGCTCAGGGCGTCACTCCTCTCTTGATCCCTCACGTCTCCAGCTGCCTTGCAGAGCAAGCCGAGCGCCAGCCCGGCCTCCCGGCCGCTTCCTGCCCTGTCGGCAGCAGGGTCAGCTTCCCCACCTCGCCGGGCGCTCAGAGCCGGCTCCGTGCCCGCGCGCACGCGGGTGGCCAGCCGCGGTGCCAATCAGCACGAGTTCTGACTTGGTTTCCTGATGCGAACACGTGCATTTGGGACAGAAACTAAGGAGCCCGACTGGCTGCACCAAGCAGCTGACAGCACGTTATCAGCAAGGACCACATCTGAGCGCTGGCTTAGTTACCAGTCCCCCGAGCTACCCAGGGCAAACTAAACAGAAAACACTTTGGCTCTCTGAAGAGTTGATACTCTTTCAGTTTATCACTTATTTCCATTCATTGTCTTCTAATGCTCAAGACACACTTGCTTCCCTTTGGTATTCTGGACATTTTTGACAGTCAGTACATGTTTCTCAGGTAGCCATATGGAGCCGGCTACACAGCTCCATGCAAGTCAGCAGGATAGGTTTTCATGATAGTGACTGGCGTGGCGATATGGAGAAGCAGGTAGTATAGATAGACCCCCTGAGGCCCTCTGTGCTGCTACTGCCACTGTAGAAAAAAGAAAAAAGCCAAATCTCACTTAAATGGCATCATTTCTACTAAGAAAGCAAGATCTCTGTCCTATATGGCAGCTCCTTCTCTTCCACACCCCCACACCCCAAGCTACCAGAAGTAACAGCATAACCAGAAGACTAAAGCTCAAGGAAAGGCTGATCTTATCTTCTAATCCTGGCCATAGAACTGCATAGTCAAGACAGGAGAGGCTACTTTTTTGTCAGGCAGCAGTAGAACCCTACGGTTAGATTTTCTCAGCGATATTCTATTGGCATCTGAGATCCTGTCCCCTAGATGGGCAATAGCTATGTTTTTATAAGATAACTTCTCTTCAGATTTGAGGTAGCAAATAAGTCTGTGCTTAGTTTTCAATAAGAGGACTGTTCATGTTTCTCACYGCTTTCCATGAGTGTTGGCCCCTGTGAAGATCCAGAGCCTTCAGGGCTGGAGCTTACATGTGTATTTAAAGTCTCATTCAAGCCCAGTCTGGCTTGTGCATGTCAAAGTAATGTTCAGCTTAGCAATAGCCTGSATCATGGTTTAGGGGAAAAATGGTAAAGACATAAATAAAGCTATTATAGAAAAAGACTGAGTAGTCCCATGAAATGTAGTACTCCAGAACTTACGAAGAAGAGATCAGTACAAATTCCTGGTTYTGATCATCTAATACCACACTGAAAATAACTCAATTTTTAAGAGCTATTTCATAGAAAGTACTCAATAAATTAGTGATGGCAAAATCCTGCAAGTTCCTGCACGCTTAATCTGTCTTCAAGTCCCTTCAGATTGAAGTTCTTTCTTCACATGTCGGGCCATGCAAGTACGACAATACCTGGAAATTCAATTACAGTCTTTTGTTCCGTCTCAGAAAGTCATCTCTGATATTTTCTTTTTTCATTGTACTTACAAAGAAAAGGGATTTTCTGCAGCTTTTTGAAAGGTTGACATCAAAGCCCATCCAAGATTAGCAAAGTACTAGTTTGCTATATGGTTTCAAGGACTGCAGGAAGCTTCACCCTTATTTAGCTGTTACATTCAGCTCTGCCACCTTGAGTAGTTTGTCCACCTCACACAGATAAGAGGGGCAGAAAGGGAAAGGCAGAAAGGGCACAACAAGTGCCTATTTCTATACCACAGAGAAGCAGGTTCCAAATCAGCACCCCCATCTCTTCCCAACTGTACTCAGCAACAGTAGCAGGTGAGACAAATATGTGCATTTGTGGCACGTAGGTCGGAGACAAGACGGTCCCTCTCCCCTTCCTCCCTCAACTCATTCGCAACGAGACCGTCTGCAACACGTTGATTTCCCTGGGCGTGCTGCAGCCCCGTTGCCGACCGTGCGCTCCGCATCTGCCGCCTTTCCTCGCAACGTCGGGGCGCGCTCTCCGCCAGACGACATGGCCTCCACGGCAGCCGGCTTTCGAGGCCTTCTGCGACTGGATACAACATGGATTTTTGGCCCAAAGTCAAAACATGACCTCTATGTTAATTTTCACGAATTGCCAGAATGAGAAGTTGAGCACAGCACAAGAGAACTTCTTACTACAGAAATTGGGTACCAGAGTTTAGAGAACCTACGCTTTTTTAAAAGTCATAGCATTAGGGCTTCCCAAGGAATGTGGATGGGCAAGTCCCACCATAAAGCACTATTTAACATGCCTCTCTCTGCCATTTCAGGAGAGAGAGGATATGARCAGGCTTGATGCATTGCCTGTTTTGGCTGCTTTGAAGTAGCAGCTTTGAGAGAAGAAGGAACAATGGGTTTGTAACAGCACACAAGAAACCCACAAAGAAAGTTACTGAATAAAGCTGATACCCTCTTAGAAACCTTAAACCACTAAATACCTGCTAGASCTGCTGGATCCACAGCGTTCAGATGGATTATCTAACATCTAACTGTGGATGCTAGATAATCCATCTCAGCACTCTTACGTAAAGAGCTTTTTGGTTTTTGGTTTTTTTTTTTTTAAGAAGTGCAGCTTGAAACACAAGCTTCAGAGAGGGTGTCAACCTTTGAAGATCCTTTCATGTGCAAGGTGCAAAGCCCAAATGAATCTGATGTAAACAAGGATAGGGGGAAGGAGGAATAAAACCTAGAAACACAGAATTGCCAAAGATTGATATGAAATACAGGAAGTCAATCAGAGCTGCCTTTTCATCCCTTACATTCCTATTTTTCAAAGCATCCTACCAGAGACGGGCCCTTTCTTCTCTGTTAGCACCCGCTGTGTGGTTTTCTTTGTCACCATCTTGGAGAACTTTGCAAGATAGCTGAGCAAATGCACCACAGCCAGCAATTAACTCCTCAGCTGATACTTGCCAGAGGGGACATGATTTCTCTCTCCAGCACAGCTGGGAAAGCAGTCACTGTTCAGCACATCCCCGTGCCACCTTTGCTGGGACATGGCTGGGGCACCCCTAAGGCAGGAGAGCAGCTGGGCAAGGGAGAGGAAGGGAAGCAAAATCTCAACCAAAGGTACTTAATCACCCACAGCTCTTGTGAACACTGATGGCCCTTGGAGGAGAAGAGCTGTGAACCCAGACCTGAGAGCAAGAAGCTGCCTCTGGCACCTGCCCTGCTGTTCAGCAGAGGGTTGGTTACACCAGCTGGTGCCCATCAAGRTGTCCCACCTCAGCTGTGTGTGGGACCTGGTTTGGGATAGTGCTTCCACCAGATGCTGAGCCCTCCTTGCCATGGGTAAGGTCTTGTCCCTTCGGAATTGCTACTCTGGGGCACCACAAGTAGCTCAAGAATGTTATGAAAGGACCCCAACAGGGTTTGGSGTTTTTTTCCTCCATTTATTTTAGCCTGAAGTAAATGACATGGCCTACACRGGAAAGCTCAGACATTAGGCAGAGCATCTGGGATATCCATTATGGCTTTTCTCAAACAAGACCCAGGAATCACCTTGCTACTTTGGCATGTGCAAACTCCCAGCTCCCACAGCTAGAACCCTCTCTGCCACCCAACACTTTGGACACACGCTTGAAGCTCTTGTCTGTTTCTCCAGCATGGCCTGAATCACTCAAGGGTTTTTCTTCATACCCAGACCTTCACAGTGCAGACTAAGGGCAAAACGTCATCATGTGAGGAGGAGAGAGACTCCATCACAGTTACACCCAGGTAAGTCAGGGCCAGCAGGCAACGAGACCTGGGTCGGCACTCAGGACTGCAGAGAGCCATACAGTGAGCACTTAAGGACAAACGAGGGAGGGGAAGAAAAGGGGATGGGAAGGAAAACGTAAGAAACAACACCAGTAGTATCTCCATTTACAAAGTATACACATGCGACAACTGGCACAGARTGCAATAGGTCACAGATAGCATTTTAAATTTCACTGGTAATACAGATGTAAATTGGCCTCACTGTAATGGCTTTCATCTGTCATCTAAGGATCAGTGAAGGCTCCGATTTCTCTCATTCTAATGACGTTCACAGTGTTCCATATTCATCTTTTCTCTGCATCAGGAATTGCTATCCAGGGAGAGAGAGAGCAACTAAACCCCGAGTGGGGGGGAAAAAAAATAAAACAAACTGAACCAAAACAAACACAAATCAGCATTTCCTTGGGGTAATGCTGGGAGCAGCAGTCACCTTGGCAATGTGGATCCCAAAMAAATAAGCACCAAGGCACGTCATTTGTTTTCCTGCTTTATGCTATGCCAGCTCCTGTTTGAACAAGCCTACACACACAAGTATCTACAAAGACTTTTCCTACCTGGCATGACTGGAACAAGTTGGATGTAGCCCAGGAAGGCTGTCCGTGAAGGAGTGTCAAGAGGCAAACCAGCTAAAAGGAAGGCTGGGATGTAGGCAACAGCCCTCTAAGAGTGCTAAGTCATCCCTCCTCCTCCTCCCTGTTATTCACTGCCCTTCTGGAGAGCTTGCTGCTTTGCTGATGCTTGCTGCTCTCACCTCAGGGCAAAAGCCAAGTTTCTCTCATCTTTGAGAGAGTTTCTCTGCTGACAAAAGTGCCTGTGTATGGGCGCCTACAAAACCACTTTGATGAACCTGGATGAGGGAATTGGTGCTGACAGAAAAAGAGCCATCAGCCAAAACAAAGTTCAGCTCAAACCAACACTGAGCCACCTTTCAAATCTAGTTAATCACAGACACAAATGACAAAGCCTTCCCTTCCCGCACAGTGCACCTTCTGCCTCTCCAGGCTCCCAGGACRGGAGGGATGGAAGTAGATAAGAGACCATCTTTGAGGAATTCTAGACTTGAGTGGGAGCCAGAAAACACTAGAAACAGATGTTTCTAAGGAGCTTCCCAAGCATACAGAGACAGTGCTTCCCCAAAATAGCTCATATTCCATTAACTCAGACATCACTAGAGCAGGGCAGGAAATAATTTTCCTAACCTATGAGGAGAGGCCTCCCTTTTGGTCCCATACCCCAGTTCCTCCTCCAGAGAAAGCCATGCTTTTGTTAGTTTTCTTTCTTAAGGAGTGAAAACCAAAAATAGAACAGTGCTAAAACATACACACAAAGAAAACAGACCCACACCCCAGCGAGTGGACAAAGAGCTATGCACCTACCTGCGATACAGAAAAACCAGGTTACAAATCTTCAACCTTGATTTTCTCTGTCCCTGGCAATCATACGAGTACCTAGACCAAGATGCTCTTGCTTTCACTTCTTCCAAACAGAAAATCTGTTTTGGCTCTGACAAAGTGACTTTTATAGCAGTACCTCCACTCCAGCAGAAAGCTGTGATGATAGATATCACAGTTCCCTTCCTTATGCACATACAATGAAGCCATTTGCAACCGCCTCTGATTCCTCCTCTGTTCCCCAGTACTATTCTCTAGATCTGGAAGCGGTGAATGAAAGAGCTTTCAGCTGGCACTTCTCTCCTGCTTCGTGCTACTGCCACAAGCCTAGGACCACATCCCTATTAAGCAAAGAACTGTTAACAAATAGGCCCATTTTATGCCTATTGGCTCCAAGTACTATTAAAAAAGGCTTTATGTTCTCATCATCTCACTTTTCTACGGAGCTTCATGTGTTTTGTGTAGAAGGTTTTGGTTCCAGAGTTCAAAGTTTCGTTAACAGAAACTAAATATGTTTCCAAACCAAGAAGGAACAATTTGACAGAGTTGTGTTTAGAGTCATTGATACAGAGACATTGCACTATGAGGAATTTTGAATGACCCTAAATACCCACGGGACGGTGGCCCCCCAGATCCTGACAGATGCTGCGCTGACCCACTAACATGTAGAAGGGCCACAAATTGCTAGAATCAGATCTTCCCCAAAAATGGCAGAAAAGAAACCAGAAAGCTCTCTGTAGGGTTAACAAGGTTATTGCTTGTAAATCATGTTCCAGGTAACAACATGGAAGAGATTACTGGGCATATGTAAAAAAACTTGCCTCTCAAGAGAAAGCCATTTATCACAGACAAAAAAGTGCTCCAGCCTGTTCTTCCTACCTCCCACCCTACCTCCTCAACCCAAACATACTCACCTTGCTTACGAAACTCGGGCAGGAGTTATGCAACCTGCCCAGACACAGAGCTCCTTGCAGCTCGTGTCTGGCTGGGCTGACATGGGTGAGCTCCACAGGCAGGAGGAAACCGGTCCCGCAGCTCTGCAAGCGGAAGCTGCTGGGAGATTTGGAAACAGCAGACGCTCGGGTGTACAGCTGTGATGACCAAGGAGGGTTGGAAAAGGCTTCTCCTAGGTCAGCAGTTTCAGGAACATACTGGAAACAACTTGTCATATCACTTTGTAGTTGCCTACAGGCAACCTGCTATGGCAAAAATTGACTTCCTTATACACTTTTTCCTCCTTCTTCATTTACACTGGGAGAATACCTGAAGCACATGCTTTCTGTTGGTGGTTCCTGATAGTGCTATGATAATTACCATCTTTGCCCTTGAACCTTAAGGCTATTTTTTGAGAAACAGGGTCAACAGTGCCCATCTCAAAGGATACAAGGTTCCAGTGCTAACATATCAATATCCACAAACAAAGAAGCATCTGAACGTTACAGACACCCAGAACCCCTTAATACCAGATTGAAGTTCGTGGTCTAAATAAAGGAAAGAAAAGTTATTCTAATTGGCCTTATCCAGCTTGTGGATCATATAGATCTTTATGTCGATCTTGTCATATTAACAGTTACAAGAGGCAACAGATTTGACCTCCCAAATGGAAACAATAGATTCATTTGTTCCGACTTAGACCGAGCTAGATTAGTGTCAAGAACACTAATCATACAACATACAAAAATACATGGTACAGGCTATCCTTTCTGTCACAATATTTGAATGCTTTTACACATGGAAAGATTCGTCTATGCTGCTTATGTATATCCAACTAAAATTGCCTCAGAAGCAAAACCAGTCATTAGGTAGTTTACCCATAAATTTGTTAACAAATGTATAGGTCAAGTAATCTCAGATTCTAGATAAAAGTCATAAAATGTGAGATAGTAGAATTTTTCATGAAACTACCCAGCATTTTTGACTTATAATGCTATTGTAAAGTAGTTAAAGGCAGTTCTCAGTAGAATAATTCTCATTAGAACTTGCAAAATTACAATTTGCATATGTTCAACTGAGGAAAAACCTTTTCGTATAGTTAAACAGAGATTTGTTTTCCTGATATCATGAAAAGGGTTGGAAAAAAAAAAAGGTTGCATTTATATTATCTGTTCACAGGTCCATTTACTAAGGCTTGTTGAAAATATGAGTGGCTATGAAAGTATGACTGAGCCTTGACTTTTCTTCTGCCAATTCATGCTAAATAGAAAGTCTTTGTTCCCGTTTCAATTTGAAAAAAAAAAGAAGGTATATCCACAGATTTAATTAAAAAAAAAAGAGAGAGAGAGATGGGGAAAATATTGGATGAAAGCTTCTAGTTTCTCAGCCGTTCTAAGAATGGACAGATTCCATTAACTTAATTTCAAGCTGCAGACACTCAACCTCTCTGATTAATTAGAGTCTTAGATACACTACCTGCAAAAGAGACTGCTTTGAAAACCCAGGCTGTGCATCTCTGATCAGCCTTCCTGATCGCTGTTTGCATAGTCATGACAGTCTGGAATGGGGAAGTTGAGTTTTCCCAGATTTGAGTGGTTGGTGGCAAAGCTTGCACCCCAAGGGGCTCACCTCTCGCCATTCACCCTTGCTGGAGGTGAGGAAACCTGCAAGCCCACTTTGCCCAGCCCCACATGTACCCACCCTGACCCACTGTGCCTGTCCTACAGGTTTCCCTCACCAGTTCCTTGTGACTTGCCAGCCAGGAAGAAAATATTCTCTCAGATGCTCTTTATTTTTCAGATCTGTCCATCTTGTTTCCCTGGTTAGCTCTCTTGCTAGGCTAATCCTTCCGTGCGAGACTCGAGGCGCACGGGCTCATTAAAGGCTGCAGCAGATGGTGAGGCCGTGTTACGGGAACGGCAGCARGGACAGCGGGAGGCACTGGAAACCACCTCGCAAGAGCGCTGCATAGCAGCGGTACTGAACCACAGGGCTGTTTATCACTGCAGAAGGCGAGACACGAAGTCATCTGGAGGAACTCATTATTTAAAATCCCACTATGCTCCTCCGACCTTCCCTGCTGGTTCTCACAGTGAGCAATTCCATTCCCTGTCCTATCACTTCAGTGGGCTGGAGGTGGGGGAGAGAAGGAGCGAGGCACTTTGCCTCTCATATTGTTCTTTATACAAAGAGATGCACAGGGTCTCAGACAGCACTGAGGAAGGACACAGATGCTATTTAATCCAGGGGATGCTGGCAGGAAGCAAGGCCGCCTACACCATGCCAGGAGGTTAAACATCAGGGCAGAGAGGGGATTTGACTAACCTGGCTCTCAAGCACGGCCAGCTCCTCCAGCCTCTGCCGTGCTGCCCTTGCAGACAGGCTCAGCACGAGTGGCTTTCCTTCTGAACTCCCATCAGCTCCTTTAACGGATACGCTTAAATCTGACTTTATCCCCCACTGCTGCAATTCCGCCACATTAAAGTAATTCTCTGAAGTAACACCAATTTATTCAAAATACTGCTATTTATCAGCCAAAGCGTAATAGGGGTATGGTTATATTTTGATTTCAATTCAGTTATGAGCACAGAAGAAGGTACCGTGTGACAGTGCTTCGTGAGTGGCACTTCTGCAGCAGCTGCTTCTTGCTGTGCCTGCTCAGCACTTGCTTTACCTTTTCTATCTCAGTCCCTCATTAAGACAGACCAGGACTTCCAGCTAGCACATGCCTGAAAGGCCACAGGAACAAGGTTTATGGAAGAGGAAACACCACAGCCCTAGAGGACATTGGCTCTTCACATGAAATAGAACTAAAAATTAAGAGTAAAACCAATTCAAAACAAGTAGCTCTTCTAGTAGAGGAGAAAGGACAAGTGGCCTCAATACAAAGCAATAAAATCCTCCTATAGTCTTATTTAACATGGAAGGGACCAGTCTGGTCAACCAAAGACGTTTGAAGGTCAGATGTCAGCAGAGCTGAAAAGAGTCCTGACAAGGAAGGATGATGCTCGCATCTAAGTCTACCAAAAAATTTGAAGAGGGCAACAGAGGTTCAGCATCAGAAAACACAATTACAATTATTGTTCAGAAAACAAAGCTTTTCAAGGAGCCCCAGTGACCAAACTCAATGGACTAAGGGATGCTTAGATATAATTAAAGAGGACACACAAGTTTTCTGCATCCAACTCTTACCACAGTTTGTTCTGTTAATTGTAACTAAGGTGCCACACAAGCACTTAACAGGTAAATGTCAACATTCACCATAAATTTTCAACAGGCATTTGTAAAACACCGACAGTCCACAAAATTGCTTGTCACTCTCAGCCCCAGTAGGAAGGATGGGCTTGCAATCCCTCAGCATCAGCCACCCAAAGGTGACCAGAAACCACCTTGCTGTTCAGCAGCTTCAAGCTCCTTGCTGTAGGCAGTGTGGCAAAAGGGTCTTAGCAGAAGCACTCTGTTAATAGCTACAACTGTGGAACAATCACCCCATGGCCATGGAGACCTCCAGCCACTGCCTGGTGGGAAGGAGCCTTCAACCTGCAAGGGGCTGTACCTGCACAGACAATAAAAGCAGAGGCCGTTGGAAGGGGATCTTACAGCAAAAAGAGTTGTGCAAAAAAAGATCCAGGTACATACCTCTAACCTTTAACTAACAGGGCACAGTATATTCCTTCCAGTCTGGCACCAGGGCTTAAACACCTTGAAATAGTTTACACCTTTTGCTATCACCAGCTGGCAAATCAACTTACATTCTTCAGGTGGTCTGAATGAGAAGAGGATTTCCTCAAGAATGGGAAATTAAATTGAAAGAAATCTTTAGAGAAAAAGAGCAGCAGCCTAGGATTACCAGATTATTAGTCCAATCTTTTACTCTGCCAAAAGTCTTTGTGCTTGTCTTAATCCCATCTTCTACCAAAGCCTCTGAGTAACTAAGGAATCAATTAACCATATCCTTGATACTATTCATTGCTTTTGCCCAGATTTGGAGGACTTGGAGAAATTCCACTTTTCTGGAAGGTCTATAGTTTGCATGGAGGTCCGAGCTGTATTTTTAGGAGAGCCTGTTAACGTGACTGAGTGCTGGCACTGAGCCCTTCACCAGAGCTCCTTGGTGAAGGGGCTGCGTTTCTTAATGCCTCCACTGGAAGCTGTGCAAGCTCAGCTGCTTCTGCAGGTCTCTGAGGCTACTTGGGGCTCCGGAGAGCAACCCCATTGCTCTGCCTTTGCTTCTCTGTGCCTGCGGAAGGACTTTCAACACAGCACTGAAGCCTGCACCTGAGGCTAGGGTGATACCTTGGGCTTTGTAGCCCTCAAATTGAGACTAACGCTGTTGAAAGCACCAGGTACTGCACTGTCATCTCCTGGAGATACAAATAAGGCCAAAGCCATTAATTTATTTTCTTGGAGTTCTTGGGAAGCCTGCATCCTGTTTTCAGGGGTTACCAACAGCAAACTCCCAGCTGTCTTGTGGCTTATGATTTACAGAAGCAATTAATTTCTGTAACAATAAACACAATTGTTTTATTTTACATCTTTTCATTGATTCTCATTCTCTGCCAGAATGCAGAGATTTTAATGGGTTTAAGGTTGTTATCTCAGAGGATGATTTATCAACTTTTTCTTTTTTTAAAAAGTAAATTCAACTACAGAGACACAGAAATTCCCCTTACTAAATTTTTGGGTAGTTCTGAATTGGACCTGTCTAGCTACAGAAGAGGCTGAAAAATCTATTTAGATTAGAGATCTACTTTTTGATGACTGAGGTGGGAGAAACCTCATCTGGAACTACTCTCAGAGTACTTGTGGAACAGCCACCAAAATGAAATAAAACGTGAGAGATTTAATTGATGTTTTGGGGTATTATGCTTTTCTGCTTTTCAGCCAGGTCTTGTTTTCAAATTCATTTCACTGTTGTAGTTAGGGGAAGCATATGATATATGGGAAGTTCATCATCTCCAGGGAAAATAGGCGCCTAGATCCCAGAGATTTCAGTAGAAGACAGGATCCTTTTTTTTTTTTTTTTTAATCTTTGTACCAACTTTGGTTTCCTTTTACAGTTGTAGATTACTCTGAACATAGAACTACAACCAAGTTTTACATCTTTACCTAAGGGACAACACTCATAGAGTCCATGAATTCTTTCAAGGAGGATTCATCACACTCAGGAAATAATAAATCCTCCCCTGCAAGAGCCCGGATCTACCGGTGGACTGAGGACAATGCTGATCCCTGCATTACCAGTGCCTGGGATGAGATGAGCAGCGCAGGTGGTGGGAATGAGCAGCTGTGGGATGGCCAAACCTCTCTCATGCTGCAGCCAGCTCAGCTGGGGCCCTCAGTAACTGCTACAGCCCTTTTGTTGGCTGATACGACCCAACTCATTGTAAATACAGCCAATTATTTTTCTATCATATCCTTTTTCATCCACTTACTTACACTTCTCACTGTTTTTGGAAAGCAGGCACAAGTAAATAAACAGATTGTGCCATGAGCCCTGAAATCAGCTACTGTTGGTAGTTGCCCTACATGCATATTACTGAATTAGCATCTCTCTGGTTTATACTCTGAATTAATTTTCCTCTTTTATTCCTCCTTATGCATGCTGCCAAGCAGTGCCGCAGTACATAATTGACCAGTTTTCTGCAAACTGTTTCTCCGCATAGTGAAAATGGGCTGTGCACAGCCCCAAAACACAAGATCAATTACTAATACTGCTGTATTTCATATTTGGGTTGTACTTAGATTATTTGTATACATTTGCTTATCATGAACACTGTAATGTTCACACAAGTCACACCAGAAAGAACTGTTATTTCCTACATAGTATTTCTTGTAATCATAATGTAACACTTTACTTCAAGTTTAGAGGACTTTTTTACTTCAACTGTAGAGGACTTTTTTTAATTATTATTACTATTATTTTTATTACTAAAGGAAAAAAGGATAGACTATTTAAACTATCCTTGAAAGATGCTTAATTTGATCTTTCCTAGGCAGTTACATAGGTTGGATTTTCTTATTTTAAGTGGCAAGAGGAAAAAAAAAGAGAAATATTAGGCATGTCACATTTGTGACAGTAGGTTAAGAGATACCCTGAGCTGATAATTTAACTTGCTAAATCAGACAGTGTTTAGCTGTCAGGTAAAAATTTCCTAAAAAATTATAATTCCCTGAAATGTGACTATTATTCATTACTGGCATGAAACCAATGAATAAATTAATGAGGTAGGAAGCAGGGGATAGACAGTAACTTATCTTAGGAGGCTGTCAAGTGTTCACCAGATACCTGGGTAAACCGGCCATCTATCAGGCCTGGTTTTATACAGTTATTTGTTGGATGTAGCTTTGCACATATGGCTGCACTGTTGTTTATAACATAACATCTTTATATATTTGCTGCAATATCCCATACTGAGCATGGTGTGGTGAAGGCCCTTGTTTCCCAGTTCCTCCTAATTGGAGAATATGTGGGCACAGGACGACAGAAGAAAGGAGTCGGCTTCAGAAGCTAACATTAAAACAACAGCTAGACAGCTAAACAACAGAAAGAGACACTGTGTTGTCAACCGTGGCAAGTTGCACTTGCCCAAAGAAAGGAGCCCAGCTGGAGTTCAAATAAGGCATGACTGCAGATTCAAAAAGACCTTTTTGCTGGAAAACAGCTTGATCTTGACTGAAAACACATTCTGGACCAAAGAAATTTCTATAAGCAAAAGGATGAGTCTGACTGTGAGTGGAGTGATTAAACAACAGCTTTAAGGTTCAGTGACAAATGTCTCAGCTGCATCTGAAAGCACTTGAGGGTCTGATACTCCTTAATTTACAGAGTGCCAAAGAGAGAAGAAACGCCTTGAGAAATAAAATGGAAATTTGCAGTGTGTAAGAGCAAAACTGGGCTCCTTCTGACACTACAGGATAAATACTTACATTCTCTCTCACTAACAGGCACTGCCATTGCTTCTAAGGAAGGTCCTATTTTGAGCACTTTGAAGCAGTCGAATGACTAAGTTGTTTGATGCACGTAGGGGCATGCTGAAGGTTGTGTTGCTGCTGGGCCTAGGGGCAAAACAGGCTGCAGGTCCAGCTGCCCCATGTCAAGCCGCAACACCAACTGTCTTTGGGCTTGTTCTGTTCATTTTAAGGAGCACTGCAAACCCTGTGAGAAGGTTTCTGGCCTTCTGTTGCTGAAGCATAGAACTGCAGTTGGAGCAGGAAGGGGAACAGTGCAATGAGGAGGAGAGAATTTATTTCCCTGAACAATAGAAAACTGGCTAATCTTGGTTAAATTACAAACACACACGTGCACTCCTATGTGATCAACACTGTTTTAAGACAAAATTTAGGAACTCGAGCTGCTAAATACAAGCAAGACTATATGGCATGAGCTGTTTGAGGTGGATTCTTCTCCAAAATCTCTCCACAAAAGGGGAACATTTAGGGCCTAAGAGTCTGGCTGAGCTTTGCCAAGTGCAGGGAACACTTCAGTGAACCAGCTAAACCACCTCCCTCTGGACATAACCACTCACTAGCGCTCAGCTGACATAGGAGCCTTTAGGGCCCAAGACTGGCGGCGTAATTCAAAGACACACCTTGTATGATTGTTCTGGGGAACCAGAATTAGACAAAAGCTGGTTCCCTAATTTCCATCCTGAAATGTCAGTGACAGAGCAGTGAGCCACTCCGACAACTTGAGGCTTTCCTCGAGATAGAGGAGACACACAGTGTCAGCATCGTTGTGGTGGGGTATACGCTATGCCACGTTGAGAGTAACTCACAGAATCATAGAATTATGGAAACGTTATGATTGAAAAAGACCTTCAAGATCATCAAGTCCAACCATAAACCCATCACCACCATGCCTGCTAAACCATGTCCCTAGGTCCTTCTTCGAACACACAGACATCCCTGGACACATCTCTCCTCATGGCTTGCAGAGCTGATGGCAGTGGCTTGAAGATGATGGTTGGAAGGAGGCACTCGTGGCTGCCCACCATGCTCAAGATAGATCACATTTGGGATGAGGTACCTGACAGGCTTTTCCCTCCCTGGCAGCTG
This sequence comes from Nothoprocta perdicaria, assembly GCF_003342845.1. NCBI lineage: Eukaryota > Metazoa > Chordata > Aves > Tinamiformes > Tinamidae > Nothoprocta > Nothoprocta perdicaria. The sequence continues at coordinate 1,931,864 of NW_020456298.1, forward strand.
ACAGAAGGACAGTGCCAGGTTTGGCAACTACAGCTTCATCCCAGCTATATGCAGTACCAAACACTCTCCCTTGCTATTTTTAGCAAAGCTACGTTTTCTGTTATGTTTTCCATGTCAGCTCCTCGGCCCAGGCCCTTCCATGTTGCTGTGTTTGGCTGCCGGACAGTGCTTGGCACTAGGGCCTCCCGCAGGGATGGAGGTGGCAGCAGTGCAAGCCGTAGGGAACACCTGCAAGCCTCAGCGGCATGACGGGCGCCTGCCCATCTACACAAGGTGGTTTTGTACCTGAGCGATGTTGAATCAAATCCTTGTCACGCTCCGGTTGTGACTCGGATACCCCTGTTTACACCAATTTGCTTTGCATTGCTTAGAAGAGACACTGCAGCAAACGCAAACAAGCAAACCATGAAAAGAGGAGGCTTCTCACCACCCACGGGGGGCTCCTCTGTTTTTTTTTTTTCCACGGTATGTGTTTGTTTTGGGGTGAAATGAAGCATCTAGGTCACAGTGCAATTTGAAGAGCCAGGAATTGTGCAGGAAAGCCTAGTAATGTGCCATTTGTGACACGCTAGGCAGAAATGACAGTAAGCTTATGGAAATATATGGAAATTCCCCACTCCGCCTCTCCGTTTCCCCTGCCCTCCCACCCTCTGCGATGTATGACTTTGAATCTGCTTTCAAGAGCCCCTGCTGCGTGGGGACTGTCCATCCATCTGGCAAGCTTACAAACACATCTCAGCGCCGCCTGCAACACGCCTGATGTCACCTCCTCTCTGCAGCCTCTGCTCCCGCCGCGCGATCCTTGTTTGATGCCGAGGAATGGAGCAGAGCTGAGGAACCATGGAGGAGGTGCGAGGCTCAAACTGCCGGAGCCCATGAGAAGAAACGGGAGGTGAAAGTGCACAGGAAGAAGGAAGGGAACACGAAGAAAAATGCAAGGAGAATCTCAAAAAGGAGGGGTGGGGAAGAAGGGAGAAGGGGGAGAAGGCATGCAGAGCCGGGCTGCACTTTCACCACGGGGGTTTAACACGAGGTTATTACTTGCTTTGCAGCTATGTTACATCTGTCAAAATCTCTGATTCTGCCTGCTGAGGTATTTACATGAGGCTCACCCGTGACAGCAGTGCGCCTGGCGACGGCTTCTCCTCTCTTCTCCACGGCTGCTAAGGAAAGGAAAAGCCTTTATTTATTTTTCAACTGTGAGTTTGGAGCTCTTTGATTATGAGGCACTTCCCTTACCAAGGTCACAATCTATTACTTGTAGAAATTGGGCACAAAAATATTATAGGTAGTGGTGACTGTTTTGGCAGTGCTTACGATGGATGCTTCTGCGGGATGCTGAAGTTTCCATGCTAATTAACAATGGCGTTTATTTTTTTAAAAAACTAAGAACTAAAATGCTATTTTTGCTGTTTGGTAATTTATTTTGGTTTTGTTATGGCACTGAGGCAGACTAGCCTATACCCATTACTCAGAAGTTCTCTGGCTTGTGGCTTTAGGATATTTTACTAAAAATTAGCTCAGAAAAAAAAAAGGAAATTCTATCAAATCTGTCCTTGCTATAACTCCATGCAGTGGTTGTTTTTATGTTTGGAGACAGTGCACTGAATACAAAATATGTGACTCAGAAACAGTCACAACTGAAACAAACTCTTTTTTGGTTCTCTGAAGAACAGATCTCAATTGTCCTGGTAACTTTTAGAGAAAGCTCAGCCCTTCATAACTTAATGCCTTTGAATGACAGCATAAGGAGGTTTCTAAAATAATCTAAAGAGGGTAAAACTTCCCTATTTAAATGCAGAACTCCCCTGGTAATTTTATGAAAGGCATCCAAATAGAGAGGCATTACCTGTATCTGGTCTAATCTTCAGAAGGACAGCTCCTTCTTCAGGGTACAATCTACATGCACCTTTCAAATGCAAGCACAAAGCTAAGTGGTTGTACATCTGTAACAAGCCAACCGACTGTGATGGCAACACATCACAGGGAGCTCACAAGGGAGCATCTTTCTGGTTATCTATCCTTGCTTTTTCAAAAGCTAGCCACGCTCTGACTCAGCCTTGCTAAAAATACGCCCCTCAAAAAATAAAATATTCCCCTGTGCCACAGACTGTGAGACTTCCTGACATGAGACCTCGTGCGACCCAGCAGAAACATGCCACTGGCTCCGAAAAAAGAAATACATTTCTTTGTCATTCACTATTTTTACAACTCTCTGATAATACTAAAATTGGTATATCTAAAGAGACGGGGGAGAAAGATTGAATGGCTACTGCTTTTGTTTTTATTTATAGCTTGTAAAGAGTTTATTTAGAGTTTGAAAAGAAAGACGCAGTCTGGAAAACTCTCAGCCAGATCTATGACATTATGAAGTTTAATAGTTTGGCTCAAAGCTGTGGAGCTCTAAGATTTGGGGGCAGTTCAGGAGCTGGCCCTTCTGTGTTTCAATGGGAGCTAATACCAGAAGCATTCCTCATTTTTTCTGCTGGATTTTTCCCCTTTCTCTCTAACAGGAATCTAAACTGAATTTTGGTTGTTCTCTACAGAAGAGCACAAGCTACTGCAAAATCAAAATCTGCTTACATAACCAGAGAAGAGGGTCATGTAGGTGCTTACAGCCTTTCATATCTATTAAAATAAATCCAATTTGCCAGGCAATAAATAAGAGATGGGATCACTTGTGTGCTGTATTACTCTACTTAAAGGCCTTTTAACAACTTGCTATTGTTTGAAAAAAATAGCGTGTCATCCATATTAGTCACAGACTTCCACCAGGAGCATAATCTTAATTACTGTTCCTGGGCTTGTGTGCCTAATATGTTTGGTGCCACCTATTTTACTTGTGAACCTGTTATTTTCAATCACCACTTTAAAAAGAAGTACTTAATTATTATGATTGTGTTGCTTCTTCACAAAATGCCATGATGTTTATTTTCCTCCAGGCTGGAAGGACAAGCAGAGTGTTTTAACTGCTATGTTTGGCACACTAGCGTCCTTGTTTTTCCCTGTTATTCATAAACTATAAATATAAATGATTAAAAAAAAAAAAAACAGTGCTGCTGGATCATTCTCCTTTCATTACTGGCTGAAACTGAAACCCTCAGGCTTGCAATGAGAGCTAGGGAAGTAGCTTGGTGGTAAACACCCAACTCTAGCAGATACGTGCTGTAATGAAACCTTCACAAATATGGGATTTCTCTTATGAGCCTCACCAGACTCCTTAGCTCCTGGAAAACTACTCGATAAAGAAGTGACACCATGATTCCTGCTTCACAAGACAGAAGGAAAAAATATTATTTTTTTCCCAGATTGCCTCATGGTCATGTTGACTTGTTGACTGCTGAGCTTCATTTTGTTTTTTTTTTTTTTTTTGCTTGTAATATTGTAATTTGGGTATGCAACTTGATGTTCCTCCCTGTTTTATGATGGACATGTATCTTTTGTTGTCTGCTTAAAAAATGATTACTTTGAAAGAAAAAACAGCTGGAGAAGACAATAAATTCTCCTACCCAATTACTTTTTTCTGAAATTACCCTGGTTTACAGTATTCCTATTAGAACTGGCTACCTTTGCTGCTTAGTAGAGTCTGCCTGCCTAGAGGTCCCTTTCTTTGCCTCTGCTATGAGATAGATGCACCTCTCCAAAGAAACTTCTTGTCTAATAGCATGTCCCAAGCCCCACAGTGGAGAAGTGTCCGTAGAGAACCATTTGCTTTTCTTTAAATACAAAGTTCAGGTTTAGCGTTTGCTTTGACTACAGAGAGGTCAGCTTCGGAGTCCATTTTCTATCACTCTTAACGGTTTCATGTGATGCAGACTTATTAATGCAAAGAATTGTTTTAACGTTTAGCATGGAATTTGGCAATACTGGTAGATTCAACCTCAGTCTGTCCCCACATTGTTAAATGCACTCTGGTGTTCAGTACAGGCATATTCGTCTGGAGTCTCACTACTTTTCTAGAGTCCACTTGAACAACATTGAATGTGATATGATATTGAAATAATGCTGTTGACAATATCATGCTTCCGTCCTAGTCAGGATGCTGAATATTTTCTAAATGCCAATCATTACAGCCAAAACCAGCACTGAAAAGCATGATTAGGGTTGTCATATTATGTACTGAAAAAGTAGGTAATTAGGAATGCATCATGTTTTTTGATTATGTTGCCTGCATCTCTTTTATTATAATAGAGGCTGTTTGAGTGACTACACTGGATTCTGCTCACTTGATGAGCAGATATTCACCATTTTTTTTGTTTCAAACATAGCCTCATGCAAACACAACCTGCTTTACTGCACGCCGTTCAAGCTTTTCTCAGAAAACTGGATGTTTCCTCATTTGACAGTCTTCTCTGTTGAACACAGCAGCCTTCAAATCCACCCCAAACATTAGTCCAATAGCTCCCAAGCTGCTTTTCTCAAGGCAACGTGCGTGATGAAGGCTGTAGCGCCCTTCCTTCTTCTTGTCATGGCTAAGATCAGTCTGTCTCCTCCACCGTACTGTCATGCGGGCTCCCTGCCACTGCAAACCCTTTGCATCCTTCCACGTGTCAATCCCTGCACAGGCACAGGCTGTATATTAACATGAACCTGCAAGCAGCCCTATGATGGGTGTAGGGAATCTCATCCCCATTTCACAGATGGGGTGTAGAAAGAATAGGGGTCCGAAGGTACTACTGATCTCAGGCACCTCATCTAAAGTGATTGGGGCATGTCAGTTATGGAGCATTTGGCAATCAAGAGCATGAAAGTACAACCACTGGTACGACCCCTTGTCAGCCTCTGCAGCTGGCAGTGATCCAGCATTTTAAGTCATACACCAAGAAATAAAAGAAGAAACATGATATATGACATGATAAAAGAAGAAACATGATATAAGAAACATTGACGAGTGCACGGTGCGGTGGATCGAGGGCTGGCTGGATGGCAGAGCTCAGAGGGTGGTCATAAATGGGGCCGAGTCCAGCTGGAGGCCTGTGGCCAGTGGTGTCCCCCAGGGGTCAGTACTGGGCCCAGTGCTGTTCAACTTGTTTATCAACCTCTACTCAGCTCTGGTGAGGCCGCACCGGAGTACTGTGTTCAGTTCTGGGCACCCCAGTATAGGAAGGACGTGGAGCTTCTCGAGAGGGTCCAGAGAAGGGCAACCAGGATGATTAAGGGAATGGAACATCTCTCGTATGAAGAGAGGCTGAGCGAGCTGGGCCTGTTTTCTCTGGAGAAGAGACGGCTCAGAGGGGATATGATTAATATGTATAAGTTCAGGAAGGGAGAATGCAGGGAGGAAGGGGACAGGCTGTTCTCASTGGTGGCCAGCGATAGGACGAGGGGTAATGGCCACAAACTGAAGCATAAGAAGTTCCGTCTCCAGGTGAGGAGCAACTTCTTTACTGTTAGGGTAACAGAGCAGTGGAACAGGCTGCCCAGGGAGGTTGTGGAGTCTCCTACTCTGGAGGTCTTCAAAACCCGCCTGGATGCCACCCTGTGCCACATGCTCTAGGTGTGCCTGCTTGAGCAGGAAGGTTGGACTAGATGATCTGTAGAGGTCCCTTCCAACCTTAAATATTCTGAAATTCTGATATCAATGATCTTCTGTGCCAGATTTGGTTTAAGTGGCTTGTCACGCATTATAAAAAAAAACATTTGATGACTGTAGGGACAGAACTGGATTGCTGCCCTGAAAAATCCAGATTGCTTCAGAAATACTGCTGCTATCACTTCGGTAATTAAACTACAAGTAATGCACTCTTTCCTCATATAGATGTACCAGGAGTGGTACCTCAGGTACCAGGTATAGTCCTGCCACACAATGGAGCCATGCTCAAAGCCTGCTTTATTAACAGTAATAGATGTCCATGGTAAACGTGTTGCAAACAGCAATGCAAGGGAAGACACAAGCACACATAAAAACTAATAAATACATACAGTTTTTCAAATCTGTTACTTTTTTCTTCCTAATTATTTTTCTCAGCGGACATATTTTATTCATGATGAAATAAGAACAAAAAGAAGAAAAATAAATGTGGTGATATAAACTATACACAAGACTTAGTGTTTTCCTGTTACTTGAAAAATCTGCTCTAAAGTATAAGCTACAAACATACTAATGGACTACAAGGACCATGTTTTATCTCCACATATTAGTCATCTCCAAGTCCTCTGCTTCCATAAAAAATTATGACTGTGTTTTTTTTATAGCAACACTGAGTGTTCATTTTTGTCATATCGTAGAGTCATTCCCTGACACTTGCATAGTTATGCTGTAGTTTTGTGGATAAAAGAAATTACTATTTATCTCTTTTTCACACTTTCTTCTCTAAATACTTTTTTTCACATTCAAATTAAAAAAAACCACCTTTCAATGTCAAACAATCAATCACATAACAGCAAATAAAAACTAACCCTAAGGAGCAGACTTTGCAAGAGTTACCAGTATTAAAGAGTCCTCATAAATAGCCAAGAGGAAGTGAGAAAGTTAATGAAATTACCATAACCATGTGGAAAAAAGATCAGAAGAAAGTCAATTTTAGAGTGTTTGGGAGTGTTTGCATTGACTTTTCCAGTTTCACTGTAGCAATTCATGGAGAAGTTGTTAAGCAGTATCAGCTCCACACGCTCTTAAAACTTATTTGTGCTTCACCAGCAAAATACTCCTCTTAATAAAGCAAAGACTTCAGCATCCAGAGCTCCCTGCAAGGTGTTTTCCTGGTGAAAACCAGCCACTGATCACTGCAGAAAGGCTGTAGGGCTCTAAGAGAGAAGTCCTGGAGGACTTTCCTAAAATCAGCAGACTCTGCTGCAAGCTATTGAAAGTGAGGAAAATATAGCTGCCTTTCCCCCAGCAATTGAAACCCAAAGGTGCATCTAATGAAGGTTGGGTTGTGCAAAGAAAGCCGGTGTGCACTGGGGCATCTTAAAGGAAGGCACCTATTCTCTTTTGATGAAGAAGTAATCTCAAATAAATGGTCGTTAACCTAATATTGGGGAACTCTAAGGAGTTAACCCACTGCAGCCTTTTGCCCCCCGAACATGAATCAGTGTCCTAAGCCATTATGATTATATTGAAACACTCTGTATATGGAAAATTTTCACTGAGCAAATGACACAGAACTAGACTAGAACCTAATGTCCCTCAGAAAGAAGCTTTGTCTGGCCCTGGAGGCAAGGAAATGAACAGAGACAGAGGAGTACATGTGACGACATCTCAGGTGCCCCTTCAGTGGTTACACATTGCAGGTGGATAGAGCAAAGCTCCATCAAATCTGTATGTTCCTTCCCTGGTGCAGGGCCAGGGCAGGATCCATGAAAACAAAGACACTTTGGCAAATCTGCAGTCACATTCACATGCATCTTCAGCTCACAGGAGCATAGTCTGGGTAAAAAATATATGTATCTCCTTGGTGCGTATCACCAAGGGCAGGTAGGTCTGCACACACTTCTGAAGATTAGAGACAAGATGCTATGAATTTTGACCTACAAATTTTGATTTGTCCACTTAACAGTTTAAAGTCTATGGTATTAAGTGCTTATGCAGATGCTCTCATTTGGGAATAAAGTCATCCTCTGAAGAAGATTATACTACAGTGAAGGTATGATACACTATGGAAATTTAATATGTGCTATGACATTGCATGTTGAGTTGAATCAGTTTGTATTCAAAGACTGTGTCCTATGTTTATGGGGTTTCAGTATGACAACATCCTCTCTTTGACCTGCACCCCTTCCTCCACTTCTCATTGTCTCTAGAAGGATGTTCAGAGTCAATGTCACAGCCCTTTTTTCACAGAGTGGTTAAGGCTAGAAGGGACCCATAGTGATCATCTAGTCCAACCTTCCTGCTCAAACAGGGACACCTAGAGCATGTGACACAGACTGTGCCTGTTTCCCTGTTCAGTGTATGCCATTGATTCAGTATTGGCCCACGAAACTACCGCAATACAGTTAGTACATGGAATGACCACATTTGACATTAGTATCTTCAAAAGACAAGTCAGAAAGTGGCCTGAATGGTATCCAGCACATATTTTCTACAGATAATTTACAGTGCTTATGTTCATAAAATCTTATGTTTGTAGGGACTAGAGGTAAGATCAAGTCTGGAACATGTGAGATGACATGAGTGCTGCACAAAGGCAGGTAGGACAGGCATCCATGACAGCTCTGACATCAGAAGTACTAAGGTCATACTGTTGTGCTACTATTGCTTTAGCTAATTAGTTCTGCTAACAGGCAAGACTTAGGTGAACCCTATTTTCCTGCAGCTATACATCTTTAGAAAATCAAACTAACATTTGTGATTGCTAATAACCTGCACCCTTTGTGAGAAAGCAACCCAATCCCTAGTCTTGGACTCTTGCTAATGCAGTCCTTTGTGATATATAGGTATATGTTAAAATCCCTTGATAACATTTCCTAGAGATCAGGCAGGGGGGTAACCAGCAGGAGGACTTTCCATTCCTCAAAGCCCAGAGGCAATCTTTTCTAACATTCTTATATACATAGTTTGATTCTGCTAGCTCTTGGGGTTTAATTCTGCTAGTTCCCTTAGACATGCTCTGATTTTTTTTTAAGATGATCTATTGATCTAATGTACTGTAGTTTCACTGATATTCCTATGTTAATTCCACTCTAGTCTGCCATCACAGAAACTTTTGTTTGCTCATGCAGTGTAAATTAGCTTCAGCTCAATTAACCTCTTGACATACCTTTTTTTTTTTTTTCTTTTTTTCAATTTCTCTTCATACCTTTTAGTTTCCTTCAGACCATCAGCACACACCTTCTTTGATGAGCACGTCTCCTCACAGCCATATTGTGCTATTTCAGCAGTGGCTGACGTGACACAAGGGTACAAAGCCATCTTAACAGCACTGTTTTCTGATGAGGGCAACTGGGTGTCCTGATACATGAAAGGCTGTGGCCTTCCAGTCCAGGAAATCTGCATTCACTTGGTGCAAATAGAAACTGAGAAGATAAAAAACACAATAAATCGGGCCCTTGAAGCACAGCTTAAGAACTTGCTTTCCCTTTTAACATACTAGGTCCTGTACAAGGAAGAATTTGGTCCTGCACAATGTTTTCAGATGGCCCAGTGATATGAACATTAGGTATGTACAACATGCAGTAAAATATCCTTTTGGTCTTCATTAGTGCCTTTCCTTTAAATCCCCCCTAATTCAGCAAGGGGAACTGTACTCATTGCGGTCAGAAAGGGCATTAATACATGTGAGGAACACAGGCCTTTTTCAATGCAGAGCTCCCATTTAACTGAATTCAGTGAATGACAACACCATGACATTGCTAAGATTAATGACTCAATAATTTTTGAGACAAGGCAAAACGTGAAGTAAATTGATTGCATTAATTTTTTTTTTTCCTGGAGAACAGCACTGAGTACCAGCTCAGCAGTGTCCTGGAGAGGACTCCTCGCTGTTACACAGAGAGGCTCAGCTACCCTTTTGGTGTTCAACTCTTGCACTCTTCCATTACTTTAGAATAACTTTTAATGTAATTTCTTACTTGCAGAGATGCAGACTGACAATAATTGCACTGAGATCTCGACAGACCAAATGATTAATGGAGAGGGCTTTTTGGAGTGGAAACTTCAGTTATTATTAGATTATTCAGGGGAAGGGGAGAAGGTGTCAGAGCATGTAATGGAGGACTGCAGTGACTAACCATTGCAGTCTTGAAAAAATATTAATAGATTTTAGCTCCCTATTCTGCCATCTTGTTAGTAGCTTATTCATTTAAAAATCTGTTCTTGCCTAAGTGTAATGTCAAATGTAACATCTTGTTTACAAAGACATTTGCAGACAATGAGATGGCATCTTCCTTCCTACATGTGGCATAATTGAGACAGCTTGTCATATAGTAGCTGTGGCAGGGTCTGTCAAAAGTATCCCTGTACAATGTATTGAACAGTGTCTTGTATTGTTCAACATGACCCATAGTATCGCATTTGTTTTTCACAAAACAGTCACAGAAAAAAAAAATAAGCCCAGTAAGAAGATTGTGCATTTAATATTTCTAATTAGATTAGAAATGTTGACCAAAAGATCCTGGGAAGAAGGAAAACAAGGTAAGGTAATATTTCCTATAATACCACCTCCAGAAACTAAGCAGCATAGACAATGAGAAGAAACCTTCTCAAGATAGCTGTGTGCAAAATCGCAATATTTGACCTCTGGATGAAACAGAAAAATAGTTCTAGTTTTGCCCTGTACCCTTCTCTTCTTTGGGTTGATGGGGAAGGAGCAGCAGCAGTATCCCTCTCTGGCAAAGAAAGTTCATCTTATATCAAAGAAAGAGAGATTCTGCTGCCTAACACAAGAGAAAAGTAAAATATAAAATGATCAATGCAGTCACCAAGGATCTTTACCAGGCAGTGTAATCTCAATAGCAGATATGGATTGCTTTATCTCTTTGTGACTTTATTGCATGACTGGAATGCAGGGACAGCTACGAAAGCCCTCCGACATGTCCAAATGGGAGAGCTCCTGAACTTTGTGACAGTGTCACAGTAATGCCTTTCAAATCCTGCTGTGGTCATTACAGGAAGCCACAGTGGGGCCTCAGGGCTGCCCACTTGTTTCCTTCTGATAACCAACAATCTCTGCCTCGCTTTATTTCACTGACCAGCAAGTTTTGGCCCTTCCTGCACTGCCCACCTGCCATTTTCATATTTTTTCTTTGATGTGTTGCAGCTTAAGGTACTTTTAATCCCAGAGCAGCCTCAAATGTCATGCAATGATCCTGTTGTATCACAAGCTGAGAAGCGCTGGCAACCAAAAAAGCTCTTAGCTCCTGTGCCAAAAACTGAGAACGGTCTATGGCATCATTCCTCTGACGACTGCAGAAGAACCAGACCATTTTTAGGGCTTTTACGGGACAGAGACTACCTATATCCTTTAGGCAAGGGAGCTGTCTTCTTGCAGCAGAAGTCTGGATGTATGCATTTCAGTGGTAATTCAGTAGAAATAATAACAAAGGAAAAATACCTGAATTCAAACCTTCTCTCATGTATTAGGCCTTTGAAATTGCAAACTAAACGTTCATGCAACTAATATTTGGGGGACACCTGCAGCCTAGGATTTCATCTTTCTTCTTTGCAGTCTGACTGAAGGGAACTTAATCAATGTAGACATTTATATGAATTGCAATTCATATTTTTGTGTCTTGTTGGGCAGTTGTGTCTGGTTTTGCAGTGGCCAATACTGAAGTAAAAAGGATTTCCAGTCAACTAGCAGATTATGTTTTACCTCAGTGGCTAAATGTCATCTCCTTATTTTAGTGCGGTATCATTTACCTTGCTGTCCAGCTGCAAGCAACTTCACCAGACCTAAGTGCATAAGAGATGATGTGAGCAAGGAAAACGGTTCTTTCAATAATACTATAGCAGTAGAGAGACTTTATGACCCTGAAAAGATGGAGGTTCACAGTCACAGACTACTGAATCATTATGAATTTCAAAAGAAGAAAGGACAAGGGCATGTTTCTTCTGAACTATAAATAATCTTACCAGTTTCAAATATCTTTTGATATGAGCTGATGATCAACATTGACTGTCTGTGACTCCACTGCAGAGACAAAACCTGTACATTCAAGGACTTCTGCAGCACTGCTCCTACATGCCTGGATGAAGGTTCACTGCACCCTTACAGTCACATATTCATAAATGGCCATTCTTTCTTTTGGAGTGCCATCAGTTGTGCAATCTCAATTTCAGGCATGATAACTCGCCTTTGAGTAGAGCTGACAGCTTCACTTCTTGTGAAGTTAGCAGTAGTTGAAGTTAAAGATTGATCCTGAAAAATAGAGTGTGGGTGCCACAAACTGACGTTCAGACAGAGGCAATGAAAACATTTTGAAAATGTAAACTTTTGGGGAGATTCGATCATGCATGTGTCCCACAGACTGACACGATCATATCAGTCTTTGAACGTGAATCCCATCTCTTAAAGAAACCCTTCGCATTAGCAGAGCAGTTTGCTAATGGTCCTCCTTGCTCCTAGGCAGAGGAGGTAAATTTAACTGTACTCCATGTTCATTCCACCAATGTCCTCCAATGACATGGGCAAGAGCTGTAAAGCATGTGAAGGCATATGAAGCAGGGAACACCAGGAGTGATCACAGTCAACACTGGCCAAAGGCTTACCAGGTCTAGAAAGAAAAGTCTTACTGTTCTAGGTGCCTAGAAAATCAGTCTTACTGTTCCTCCAGCCGCTGGAGATGTAGTCAAAACAGGGCATCAGTGCCTGTCCTTGCTAAAAGAGCTTCCCCACCAATAGCCACTACCTCAGACACCCTGACCTTCTTTGGCTGGGTAGAAGTGCCAGGAGCCAGTCTGGTTCCTCCAGGTGCTGGCAGAGTGGGCAGAAGGCAAACCAGCAGAAATCTGAATTGTTGGGGAGTGAATCACTTGGTGATGTTATTCTCACCCACAGTGATACAGAGCTAGGTCCATGACTTCCTTACTCCTCTCTTTCCCCTCTCCATGTGTATAAACCTGAAACTTCAGTTAAGGACTTTTAAGTGTTTGGTTGTCAAAAGGAGAGCCAGTATACTCCTCATTACAGTGGTCTGAGCAGGCAGCACTTGATGGAACCCACATACAAAATATAGGATTCCAGGTTTTATTGTGAGACAAAAGGAAGGATCATCATCAGAATTACTTTTGCCATCACTAACCAGTGGGAAAAAAAATCCTTCGGTAGTGCTAAAAATTCCAGTTTTAGTTTCTTACTAGATTTAGACCAGATGTGACTAGAGTAACAAGACAATTGTGGAAAAAATACTACTTGTTTCTTCCTGTTTTGTAAGTGAGAAACCTGCAAATGCTCAGCTCCTAATTAAATAATAGTGATAGTGAAGAATGCAGGTGGATGAGGCACCCAGATGCATTTCTGGATCTTGGTTGTATATTGCCACCTGCCATCAGTGACTTCAGCTCAGTCAGAGGCTGGATTAGATGAAGATTTCCCCTTTGCTCTTCGCTTTGTGCCAGAAATGGCTCAGGTTTTCTCATCAGTGGACAGAAAATCAGGTTTTGCCCCTTGAGGGGGAAGAGGTTAATGACACCTGTCAAGAACATTTGGTGGAGAGCAGAGGGGAGGGACTTGGAATCAAAAAACCTTTCTTTTTCCTGTGCTGGCCCCCATCTCCCTCTTCTTCCTCCCCAGGAGCAGCATCAGAAAGACACTTTCCGTGTCTTTCTTTGGCACAGAGAGAATCAGAGTGCATGCTTTGATTATGTCTAGTCCTAGCCTCCCTCTACCTTATTTCATGATGTAGCTACACTGCAAGGAGGTGACTGAGAGAGTTCATAAGAGGACCTTCTCTTCTTTCAGCCCTGTGCTGAATGTCACCAAGACATTACACTCCCTCCAAATGTTCATACTTCTTTGCATGCTTCTCAGACCTGGAGTTTGTTTTGAATGAATTTCATTTTGCCACAGATCAGGACAGTTGGTAAACCACCACAGGAGCCTATGCAGCTCTTGTGTGGTACAAAAACTTAGCCTGCTGTTTAAGTTGTGTTGCCCTTTGATATATGTTACCATGTACTGCAGTGTTGCCAGGACTACTTAGTGACTTTTGTCCTATCATTGATTCAGCAAGAGAAAAACAACATCTCTGACATTCCTGAGTTGTGCTCATCATGAAATCATGTTAGCAATCTGTGATGTAAACACTAAAGTCATAAGCACTGACTTATTAAAAGATAAGCATTATTTTTGACATTGCATTGCTCATTGCACCACTGGTTGCATTGAGTATTGGACTGATCTTACCAATAAAGAGAAAACAAAGTGAATTTCAAGATTTCTTGCTGTTCACAATGTCTCCAGAACTCAAACCCATGAAGAGTATTTACACAGCCACAGTAAATTCTATTTTTATTCAAAAGATAATTTGCATAACTTTTTCCAAGTGCCTGAAACAATAGGCTCAATATAATCTGCCTTTAAGGATTCTTTGGCTATATTACAACTAACAAATGATGGAGACATTGGTATTATATGAGGTCTTTCATCCAAATAAGCCAAAGTTTTCAAAATGCTGGACCAGTACAACTGTATATAGTCACAAATTGCCTGACTACAGAAATGTTATCTGTCATGCATCCTATAAGGTAATGTTGAGAAGAAGCTAGGAGAAAATATCCATAGGCAGTGGGCCTAGGCAATGTATGGCCGTGATATGAACACACTCAGCAGAGCTGGGAGTAAAGGAACAAGCCAAAGAACATCTTCCAACTACAAAGTGCCTGGTAAAGAGTGAGTTTAGCACATGAAATCTGAGGCACACATTGGAGTGAGTATTTCTGGTTTTGTCTATGTTTAGCAAGAATGTAGATGAGGGGTGATGTGGGTATGGGTGTGCTTGGGTACAGCTCACTCAACCATCGCTAAACCATTGCTCTGCTCTGAAGCAGTAGACAGATGCCATTAAAAGGTGCATACACCTACACAAAAGTTTTGTGATTAGTACTTCATCTAAATAAGTTATAAGGAAACTTGAGATATAAAAATTGTAGTAATATAATTGAATCTCACCCAGGATTCTCAAGGCAACGGCATTTCAGTACTTGAGAGAAGTGACACGGGAGATGGAAAAGCTCTAGAAATGGCTAGATGCTTGCAGCTTATTCCAAAGACAGTGCTTCCAACAACATGATGTCCCCTGGCACCATCTTGTTGCACTGACTGAGAAGGAAATATGCCAGCTGCTGGCCTAAGGGTATTGTTCTTTATAGCACTTACATTTGCCTTGTGTTAATGCAGGGATTAACAGAGTCCCAAATTCATTTCACTTATGATATGTTGATACGCTTCAGTGTGAGGTTCAAAAAAAAAAATAGGCTGTGCACAACTCCTACAAATAACATCAGATATATTAGACTAGAGAATAACTGTAAATGACTATGGACCAGGTAACACAGAAATGACCATTATATCATTTTACTCCTTGAATTAGAATATAACATGGGAATTATCACTGAGTCCAGTTTCATTAGTG
The DNA here is from genome assembly GCF_003342845.1 of Nothoprocta perdicaria. NCBI lineage: Eukaryota > Metazoa > Chordata > Aves > Tinamiformes > Tinamidae > Nothoprocta > Nothoprocta perdicaria. The sequence goes on from NW_020456298.1 coordinate 1,946,879, forward strand.
CAGTACATAACGGATTCAGAGGAGGAAAAAGCAAACTCCCTTCTGAATTAGTTTAACCACTATGAGTTTGTGGGTAGACTCGGCCTCAATCAGAACAAAAGAGAAAATAATCCCCTTGTAATGCAGCATTTAACACCTAGCAGGCAGGTGATAATTGCTTCAGTCCAAGGGGATTAGCACATTGTAACCTCATTATAATGTAAAATGTTTCTTCCCTATATGGGGTTGTCTACATGGGAAAGTAATACTAAACAAAGGTATGAATTCAAAAACTGATTTAGTTTTCCTGGAATAATTCCTGGTGCAGATTTATTTCTGTGGAGAGGAGAATGTATTTTGTTTGTAGGCCCAACCCTTCCCTTTCTCTCCCTTCCCTTCCTTCCCTGCCCAGGGATGTTATAATAGAAAGTCTGGGTTGCTCTAAACTATACTATTTAACTCTTACTACATAATTTTAGCAATGTTAGCATTACATATAAAATTTTATTGTACAAACAGGCAGAATGAAAATTTGCTTTGAATAGAAGGTGCAGTTTTGTGGTAGGCATAAACCGTCCTAAATTTATGTTTCTATTGACATTAGTGACGGTAATAAGGCCTGGGAGCGGCATGTGCAGACACATCAGGTATCTGTAAAGTAATCTTACAAATAAAGAATGAGAGAAAAGAGAAAAAAAAAGGCAAAAAGAGGAATGATTCCTCTCCTCCCTTTTGGGGAAGGATTAGTGAAGATAAGGAGTGAGGAATAGCAGGTCTGTCTCCAGTTAGCAGAGGCTTAGACTTATATCAGCTGACTGTAAACTACACTGACCATTTTCCTTCACTCTGAGTAGGCAATTTAAGCTGTCTAAAAACCAAACACCCAGCCTGAATTATTCTTTTAGTGTTTTTTTTCCCTGTTGTCAATGAAAAGACATAGGAAGTGTAGTCTCTTGACCTGCTTTACACATTCAGCTAAGTGGATCTATTCTCTCTTCATTATTGAATGGTAGATTCAGAAGCATTCCACCTTGAATATGCTTAAATATGCTAAGCAATTCAATGTACTTCACTTTAAACAGGATATTCTCTTTTTAGCTATTCACTTGAAATAGGTCTCACTGGATGACAGCAAGTCCCCCAGCACTTAATGACACCATAGCATCTACAAGCTAAAGAAGTATGCAGTTTGGGCAGTCAGATAGTTTTTGTTAACAAGCAATTTAAGAACTATCAAAATTGCCAGTATCTCAGTAGTTAAGAACTATCAAAATTGTAAGGACCTCAGTAGTAATACGTGTAATACACATGAGCACAAACACTACAAACACAGACATTCTTGCTAAATCAAAACAGCGTTTCTCATTTTAGTGGCAATTTTGGCCTAATTGGCACTGCCAAATCAGATATATGGAATACTTGCAAAGAACTTTTCTCAATAAACATAATAAAATACCGCTCTGTAATGAGTGACCACTGGGATTAAAGATGTACAAATAGAGCGGTTCCTTATGGAGGAGAGTTCCTCTGCTAAAGCAAATACTGTTCAATATTTTCATTAATGACATGGATGATGGAGTACAGCAAAAATACAGATAAGCCAAGGCAGAGGCTGGAAGGCTTAGGAGAGCTGGTTTAAGGTGCAGACTGAAAAATGGTCAAAAAAGAAGGGGATGCGATTCAAGAAGTGCAAATGCAGAGTATTTCATTATGAGTAACCAAGTGTTACAAGATAGGAAAGAGAGGCAGTGCAGTAGTTCCACTGAAAAGGAACCACTGGTTATAGTGGATCATAAAATGAACATGAACCAACAGTGCAAACATTGTCTTTGGAAACAGAGACGGGAATGTTAATCTGTAAGACACATGAAGTCATCTTTACACCATATTCAGTTTTCTTAGAGCCTCTGCAAGATTACTGTGTCCAAATTGTCATATCACACTTCAGGAAAAATAAAGGTGAGGAAAAGGCAGAGCAGACCAATGCAAGTAGCTGGCCATCTATAAAGCATGCCTAATGAGGGAGGGATGGGGTGGAAAAAGGTGGATTCAAAGAAGAAGAACTCATTTAACATCTGCCAAGAATGGCTTAGATAGACTGGCTCCTGCCCTAGGGCAGCAGGAGTACCTAGATGACCTCTTGGGGTCTCTTCTGGTCTCATTTTCTGTGACTTGTTTTTCTCTGTCTAGGAAAGTTTAGTACTGACAGCACATATGTCCTACCATGTGACTTGAGGACTGCTTGGACRCACAGAGGGTAAATGGAGAGTCCAGTGCAAATCAGAAGTCTAGTGCCTTTTCCGAAGACTTTCTATCAAAGTCTGTGAAGCAGCATCATCTTAGAAGAGTTCACACAGCAAATGAGGGAAATACACCAAAACACTGACCTTGCCATTACCAAAAAAATGTAGGAAATGTCACTTTTACTACAGCCAAAGCAGAGGTGAAGTCTAAAGGTACTAAGAAAGATTGATCTGCAAAACTGGTATAACAAGGAGCTCTACTATTTAGCAGAAAATGTCATATGAAATGAATAGGATTATGGATTGTGTGTGAGGTAGGCCAGAAGTTCAGGTATCCTGGAAGAAAAAAATCATCTCATTTTTCAGACATCTCTAGTAACTCTAAGTTCCCCTCAGGGAGTGTATACTTGTTCCTTCTGAAGTGTTTAGAGAAGTAAATCACCTTCTTAAATGATATGATTTATCTAAAATGGAAATGCTATGTATGCTAACTCTATGATTACAACCTTGTCTTCAAAAAAGCTCCAAGAAGTTCTTTGAAATAGGGTGAGCAAAACTGAAAAGGAAAACAGCTACTTGGAACCAATTTAAAGTGACAAGTCAAGATCAYATGACTTCTGAGTCAAACCAGTCAGACTATTCCTATTTTAATCTCTCTGGGGAATATCTTCCCCAGTGGTGGTTTAACTTCTGTTGCCTTCTAGTGAATACAGGCTCTCTGCATCTTTRTATGCACTTTGTTCCTTGTAACTGCATGAAAACAAATGGAAAAGATACAATTAAAATAAGAGGTTTAGAGGGAGCAGATAGATTGAGAAAAAATCAGCAAATATGCTAAGAATTAAGAAGTCCTGTGAGGAATCAGTTCCAGTTAGAAGAAAACTATAACTGATTTTAGTTTATCAGATATAACCACATGGTTTAATGCATATCAGGGTAAAATATTTCTGTCCAAATAAATAAAAGGGTTTAAATTGCAATGTTTGTCAATGTATGGAAATTGTACAGTTACCAGTATGTATGGCATTTTTTAGCACCAGGCCCTTTCTAATGTTGCAGCTGCTCTAGAGAGGGCAGTGACTTTCTCGCACTGTTCAGCTGCCTTTGAAATAGGCTAAAAATCTTTGGGGTCTACATTCTGCACCCATGGACCCAGGTCTTGTAAGGGTGGGTGCTGAAGGGCTGTAATGCAGCAGGTGTCAGCCCTAAYGCATTAAGGATGCCCATCCAAGCATCCTGCACTCCAGCATCACCAGCACCGTGGATGTTCAGGCTGCCAGTTGCTCCAGAGCCCTGCTGGAGCTTGCAGAGGGGCTGARCTCTCCTAGCTTTAGTGATTGCTGCTGTAGAGGGAGAAATATGCTAACAACTTCATACCAGTCTAACTGCCCCCGTAYTCGGGGGATGTTCTGCTTTGTCTGCTGGTACAATACACCAGTCACGCTTTTGTTTAGAGAAAACTCGAGGAGAGATTCCAGGTTACACAYTAGTCCAGAAATCTGCTTCTCGTGTTTATTACCTTGTGCCACTTCAGCAGCAACAAATAACAAAACCYCATTTTATCAAGGACCTTGAACCAACATCAATTAAGGCTCAACCCCCTTCTGAAGCTATTTGGTGTTACGCTGATTTTACAAGTGATCTAAGCAAGGAAAAGGGTTGAGAGCGCTCTGGCCCACAGCTGCTACACACAGAAGTGTGGCAGCCAGCAAATGCTCTTTCTGAATATGTTYTCCCAGATAATGGCAGAATCAAGAGTTTTATCACATACTTTCTTTCCATTTCTCCCTAAGGAGCAAGCCCTGATGAGGTCTCACCTGGCTGTCATCTTATGCATAGCCAAGGTCACGGCGAAGAGTAAAATATGAAAATCTAATCTGCTTTGCTAATGCAAAATAACTTCTTTCTGTATGTGACCTCACACAGAGTTCAGCCACTCAGCTGTAACAGGCTAAAGATTGCTTTCAAAGTCTTAATTCAATTTCAGAGGGCTTGCTGTGAACTCCCAGAGAACAATACAGATGCCTCCCTGCCTTCCCCAAAAGAGATCCATCACAAAGCTGTCCTTGATGAGCTCTTTGATTTCAGATTCAGTCTTACACACATCAGTCAGCTCAGATGCTTCCTTCAAATCTGAATCACCTGGGGATTTAGCTGCCTTATAAACAATGCATTTTGCCACTTACCAGGCATTTACACACTAAAAAAAGTCAAAAGAAAATTATTCTTTTATGTGCCATAAGCATTCTCTTAGCAAATATCAGAATATACAAAAGAGTGCATATTTCTCCAGATAGGAATCTACTATAGATAAAATAGTGGGCAATAGATCATCTATGGTCTGCCCTAAAAGCTTTTAAAACAAGCACTCTAAGGTTCTTTGCCTTATTTGTAGATGGATTACAGTGTGATCAAAAGCATTTGTTAATTGCTCTGGTAATATCTTACCACTCTGAGAAGTCAATGGAGTTAGGAACTAAGGAATACTTGAAACTCTCACCTAGAAACCCACCTCTTTAGCTAAACCCAAAATAATTTCCCAGGCATAAATCCTGAGCTTTAAATTCCCCAGGCATATTTTTTTTCACCTTCCTCTGAAAAARATGTGTCACTGTACAGAGTGCTGGTTACATAAATTAAGTCTTTCTTGTATATTTTTCCCCTGTTTGTATTCCCATGCATGCTGCTGATGCCAATAAAAGCTTGCCGTTTTCGCCATTTAGGGATATGACATCATATGTGGGATTAGCATCAAGGCCCTTATTACATCCAGAGTGACATGGTACAAATGGCTATAAAAACAGGGAAGTGGTGGTGGTATGAACTGATCAAAGTGCACAGACTTGTAGGGGAACAGTAGYCAGGAATATCTCCTGATCTTTCAGTTCTGACCATGTTGGGTTTATAGCCAAACACCTTCCTTACGATTTATAATGGCATTGCATTAAAGTCCTTTTAGAAGTGACAGTTTCTTTCTGTTTTTTCATACACATATATATAAACTGTTAGTATCAGTATCAAGMAACATAGCGTTTGTAAGAAATATGTTGTTGTATTTAATCTATCTAGAAAAAAAGTATTTCGCTAGGAAACAGATACTCAGCTCCTCACAGCAAGTGTAGTAAATGGTTTGCTATTTATTTGTGTGAGGCATCAATCTTTTTTTTGTGTTCATTGACCCCAAATAACTGGAAGAAATTAAGTTTCTTTTTAATTATTCCACAGCAWGTTTACTACATTATTCAATTCAGATTGAATAACAATAATAACACTTTGCACATACATATGATTTTACATCTTTATAGTAGCCTACAGCATCAATTAATGAATCCTAAAACAGTATGCATTTGAATTAAATAAGAAAATTGCTGCAGGTAAATAATTATTTGTTTTTCACTCTATATGACGTAATTTAAGATTTGACAAACAAAATAGAAATGCATTTCAGTTAGCTTGCTAGGACTKCACCCCAGTCCTAGAATTTCTCAGGTTCCTCAGATGGGACCCAGGACAAAGGACTTTTCCCATCTCCTCCCTCTCTCTTGCCATGCTGGTGCTCTGGGGATTTGTAAAGCACATACAAATGTTTGGCTTCTCCCATGCTGCATTTTCCATCCTTGGAGATGGAAATGTCCCTGGAGCTCTCTATTGTGTCCTGCGTGTGCTGTCCATCATGCCTTGACCAGCAGCTGGCTAGTCAAGGCTGCGGCCGCTCTCACGCACAGGCTCTGTCCGACCCTTTCTGCGTCCCTCTGTCTTTTGCCTCCTGTCCCACGCTCACGCTGCCAGACGTGTGTGCCAAGGGCTGCTCTGCACTGGCCCCAGGACAGCAGAACTATTACCACAAAGGAATATATAATGTGTTCTCCCTATGCTGTTTACTTTCAATAGCTATTTGATGTAGCTTTGCCATCGTACACTCCCGCAGAGGAAAARTAAGAGTCCTTTTAGGATAAAGTATGTGTAATGTTCTTTTAGAAAGCTATAAACTAGAGACAGTCCTATAGCCTGGGAAAGGCGATAGAGAGTTATTTTTATTCCTAAATTCCTTAGGGGKAAAGGCACTCAGATACAACTATGATGAGAGCCATACAAGTACATAGAGTGAGAGGGAGAGAGGGGAAGAAAAACCTGATCAATTCAATTCTGCTACATTGCTAGCTAGAAGATGAAACTGCCCCAACAAAACCAACATTTTCACAGGAACATTCCTTTCCAACTATGGCAACTTTAAAGTTAAAGATACTACTGGCAGTACGAACTATGGTTTCAAATATCTCGGACAATAACCATTGGCACCAGCCTGAATAACAGCTCTTGCTAAAGCACTTGTCAAGAGAGAGCCAGAGCCACTTGCTCTTTCCAAGCTGCCTGGTGCCCTCGAATCACTCCCAGCCTCCTTCACATCTCCCTACAAGTGGCCCAGCTACAGCAACACCTGCCAGAAACCAAAGCAAAGCCTCACCAGCACAGCAGCCCTGGGGAGATAGCTGCTCCCCCATGCAACCTGGCAGGGGAGAAGGTCAAACCCACCTCCAGAGTGCCTTGTCCTTCGTCTAGGAGAGAACCTGTCAGTCGTCACCACCACAAATGCAAATACAAAAATAGATAAGGAAAGTTTATTTCTTCCTGAGCCTGGTTTTGACTCCAGGGCAGACGTGCAGGCCATCACCAACAGTCGTGCTGCAGACCAAACACCTTTAAATTAAGTAAGGCATGAAGACAGAGTCTCATGGCTGATTTTGCTGCTGGATATTTAAAGACAACAGGCATTTATAGAAAATCCAGGCAACAAGGACAAATGTGTTTTTGTGAAGGTTATGTATTTTTATACTTTGTTTAGGTGAGTGCAGTATCTGTTACACTGCAAATGTAATTAGTAGATATATCAAACTGCAGCCTAAAAAATCCAACACGTTTCACATGCCATGGCCATTTCTCCTCAGGAATCATTTGTGACTCACTGTTCCCGTCAGGCAGGTTAATGTGCCTCTAAATTTCACCTGACAGAAAATTTATCACAGTGTCAACTGCATTAGGAAATGACAAACACAGCCCAATGGTGGTACTGTCAGACACCTCTGGGTTGCCCTCAGCAAACACAGGTGGAGGAAGTTACCTGACTCTGTTCCAGGGAAATGAAAGGATTTGGCCAATTTGAGAACACACTAAGACAGACAAGTTCAGCAACTTGTAAAAGCCGTCATTAATCTCGGTAAAATAAACCTCCCGGCTTCTTGGAAAGAGGATTTGTTGAGGTGAAACCTGTGACCTTCTTATAAGCAGAAAACTGACTTAGAAACAGCATCTGACCTCTGAATAACTCCTGCTCTTTTGGAATGGCCTTCCACCATGCCRTGTCAGAAGAGGTCCATGCAGACCACGCAGACACAGCCAGAGGACTTGTGGCTCTCCCAAGTGTCAGGGACACCCTGAAAGGAGAGGGGATGGCAAAGAGCGTGGTGCAAAGGTGCTCATGTTGGTATGGACCAAGGGAACTTCTGCCCAGCTGATACTGCTTTTGAGATCCAGCCCATAGCTCCTTGTATTAAGGGTATACCAACCTGCACAGGTCACCTGGAGCTGTCACACTGCATGATGCAGAGGAGCCCATAGACCCTGTGTGACTGTTGCTGCCTCTAAGTGAAAGGAGCTAAGCTTTTAGCTTGGGTATTAGCGGCTTAAGCTTGTGTGTTCAGCAAAACAAGCCCAGTCCCTGAACATATTCCAGTCAGAATTAAGACCATATGCCCCTCACCCAGAAATTGTGTTTACAAGTGGGATTTCTGGAGCCACGAGGTATCTTTATTTCTTGCCTCAGAGTTTTGGCTATTAAAACAGCCACCAAGAACTGTTATAAAATCCTGAGGTTGCCCTAGATTAGGCTACTGCAGGGCCTGAGGAGCTGGATTCCTTGGTAAACCGGAGTGCAAMGAAAGAGATATTCCACCTCTCTCCTTGCTGGCTGCTTTGCTGGTTGTTTTGGCTTGTTTTGTCTGAGCTAGGACTGATGCCGCCAGCTTCCACTGTGACATTTCAGATCTCCTGCAGAGTTTGATTTATTTTCCTTGAATTTTTAAATCCTTTTCTTAAAATGCTAAAGAATGAAAAAGAAATATACTGAATCAATTGCAGTGAGCTCTGATTCCTTATGTAGTCAATGATGTCTTTGTTTGCAAAGATCTCAAAGAAAGGGTGATGGATGCAGGGCAGTGTCTATACCTCCAGTCAGACTCCAAAAGGATTAAAAGTAAAAAAAAATTGCATATAGTCTTAACTGCTTTTGATCTAATGACAAAACATGAATCAAAAAGAGCTGATAGTCTGGACTACCTATCTGCACTGAACTTGTTCTTCTTCATCCCTCCTGATACAACCCAGATGTTAGCCAGCTCACAGGCACAAACATCCGTCTGTCAAACACCTCCCCAGATAAGGCACTGCTGGAGATATGGTGGTAACATACCAACTTCATTCAGATTTGTGGTGAGTCTATTCCATGAGCAATCTGCAATCTTTGAAATTTTTGGCTTTTTGGAGTCCTTCCGAGTCCCTTCCTGTGCACTATAAACAAAGACAAACACTGTAAAAAAGATTTATTGGAACAGTGGTATCCATGTGCTATTACATCTCCACAAGCCTCCATTCGATAGGTTGAGATTAAGCAGTTGGACAGACAAGATAGCCAATGCATAAACAAACATAACTACAGAATAAATAAAACCAGCATGTGAAGGCAGCTAATGAGAAACGGGCTTGGTCCTCAAAATCCTTTAAGTTCCCCTAGAGAAGCCCAAAAGGTCTTAGGTTTAGCAGCATTCCTCCTGCCCCTTCAATGACCTTGGCACTCAGCTTTTCCTCTCTACTCCACATAATCAGACTAGCTTAAAAAACACGAGAGAAACTGAAAGGTTGGATTCTTTTCAAATTTTTTTTTTTGTTGTTGTTGTTGTTTTTTCTTTTCCTGTCATCAAAATCAGAAATATGTTTCTTAAAAAAAAAAAAAAAAAAGAAAGAAAAATAGCCCTCAGATGCTCAGGTAGCTGTTGGCCCACACAGCCATGCTCTCATTAAATCATCAGCTATCACAAGACTACAGATAAAAGATCAGAGAAAAAAAAAAAAAAAAAGAAAGAAAAATAGCCCTCAGATGCTCAGGTAGCTGTTGGCCCACACAGCCATGCTCTCATTAAATCATCAGCTATCACAAGACTACAGATAAAAGATCAGAGCTGGCAACATCAGGATGTCATATTAAATCTCAGCCGACAGCAGGGGCTGGACATGGCTGCTGCTGGAGCTGGTCCTTGCCAGGGCCCCTACCCTGGGGAGCATCTGCTTGCTGCTTGAGATGCCGTGCTACATGCTCCTGGTTGGATGCGAGGGGAAGGAGCTGCTGTAGACTCCACCTGACCCTTTGACCATCGCTCAGAGAGGGAGATATGGGGCAGGAGAGGGCACCCTTTCTCCTCACAGAAGAAATACAGTGTCTTTAGCCAAGCCACATTGCTCCTGAGTCTTGTGTGCAGCAAAGCCAGCATTTGGCCGCCCAGGAAGGACTCAGAGGATGGAACAGGAAAGCTTGCTGATCTGTCATTCACGATGGTTCTGTCCTGTTGCCAGAGGACTACACTTCTTCTTATGCAGCATAACGTGACAATAAGCAAACATTTGAAGACCTGGGGGGAAAAAATAATAAATGTGCTGATGCTCTGAGCAAATTTTAGTACATTGTTCGTTTGTGAGGCCCAGAGGAAAAGATGCCTATTTTTAGATATATGTGTCAGGCAGGAGGCCAAGTCACTGCTCTGAGGCGAGTATGCCGGCAAGYCTGCTACCTTCCCATGTGCACATGGCACCCTGCAGTCCCAATTAGAGCCCACAGTGCTGCCTGGTCCTTGCAAGAGCAGGGCTTTCCCCTCCTCATGGTAAGTGGCTACATGCAGCTGCTGAGAAATGGGCACTTKAAAAGCCACGTTTGCAAGAGGCTATTCCTCTGGGATTTGCATGAAAGTGAGGGTCAGGGATGGAGMGAGCCCAGCCATTTCGCTGCACTTTGGAAGGCCGCTGCCTCAGGTGGATTTAGGTTGTGATTTATAATTCTCTCTTTAAAGSTCATGACTCAGAATTTCTCACTGTGTTGTTTTACAGGGCGTCATTTCCACCCYAGCTGACATCACACCATGCTCCTCTCTGTAGGTGCTTCATCACAACATGGAGTCTTTAATGGCAAGCTTTACTTTCAGGCCATCGAAGTGTTAAAGTGCTAATGTGCTCCAAGCCTGCACATTTGCACCCCTGAGGGCAGGTTTGTGCTAAGGGTCCAAAAGCCTATCCCTTGGGTTGCTCCAAAGGCCGTTAAAGTTAGTGGAGAGAGGCTTGTTGTGGGCAGTGACGGGATCAGGTGGGCAACTGCTTCGTAATTGAAAAGACTAAAAAATTCACGATCAGTTCTTCAGAGGTGGCAACTCATTAGCAGGCAACTGATTTCTGAGGGACTGCCAGCCCAAGCATCAGGAAGCATCTAATTCCCGGTGTCTAGGCAAGAACAAACATGGTTGGCACTCCTGAAATGACTCCCCAAAGCGTTTTAAGGATCAGCACCCAAAGACATTTAAATTTTGGAGTCTACAGCACTTGGAGTTTGAACTCATTTCCAACCCTTTGGCTCCAAAATGTTGGTGGAAGTCCTTCTTTACAAGTTAGATCCTTATGCTGGAAGCCCTCATGGTTAGCCATGCTGTTCTACYGAGCACATATTGTTACTATTTTGGAGACAAAGAGTCTCTCTAAGTTGTTCCCTTAGTCTAAGAATAGGACGCTTTCAGAGAAATGGCTTTATTGCACAGTGGCCTTAATACAAAAATGTAATTGTCACTGCTTAAGATGGAATATTTCCAAGTTTGTTAAAAAATAAACACATTTGACAATTTTACTGCAGCTTACTCTGAGTGTGAAATAAAATAGGGAAATTTTTGTGGTTTGACTTGTGTTTCTGCACTTATATATAGTAATTAAATGTAAAAAATGTCAATTAAAAACAAATGCTGGCAAATGATCAGTCAAAATATGTGCACATTATTTTTTTAGGGGCTGGAGAGAGCATTCCTTTGACATTTGTTTTTTTTTTAAAGTGCCTTAAAAACATGACACTTCAAAAGAAGCTGCTTTGTGTGTTCACAAAGCACTTTCCATATGGGAAGTTAATGTCAGATGTACAAACGTGTATTTGCACAAATGACCATAACAGCTGGTAATAGGTTAAATAATTGCTTGCATGGTACCTTGTCATGACCGTAGGATATCTATTAGTTTATAAGGAACCATTAAGGTCAGAAAAGGAACCTTACCAGTAGCATATGTCCATGTGTGCTCAGCGCAGTACACTAAGGAATGAACCTGTATTGGTGTCATGAAAAAAAAAAACAAAGAGCAAGCCATGTTATACAACTGTCTGGCTGTCCTGGCTTTTCTCACTTCTCTCTGTGAATGTCATTGGGTTTCRATGTGGTCTAACTTTTCTGTACCTTGTCTTCCTCATTTGCAGAGTACAGGATCATCATCTTTCTAAGTGCTGTCCAATATAGCAAAGCAGAGTTCACCAGAAGCTCAAAATATCATTACAGGAAATGGCTGTTCACTACTTTACATAAAATCGCCTGATTATCTAGCTCTGTTGAAAAGGATGAGAAAGCAGGCGCAGTGAGGGAGGGAAAATGCACCGAAGTATTTTGCTATTGCAAAAAAAAAAAAAAAAAAAAAAAAAATCTGTTGAAGTTTGAGATATGTTATTTCAGGAATTGTTTGCTTCCACCCTGCCTTGCTTTGTTGCTGTCATGTGGACATTTGCTCTATGCACTGCCAACAGCCAGTTAGACACCGTCCTCCCTCCCGCCAGAAGGTCTGTTTTCAGAGATGATCCCGCACCTGCCTTGGGGACCGCTCAGCCGCTGGGCCGTAACCATTCCTCCTGCTGGAAAAAAAGCAACCTCTGAGAACAAAACCATCTGCTCTGAGAAAGCCCCAGCAGGAAARCCAGGCAAGCGTGAGGTCTCGTGGGGACTGGGAGCGTTAGTGCAATATACAGTCATCACTAGAGGCAATTAAGAAATCTGCCCAAGAGAAAAGTGATGGCAAACATGGCTTTGTGTTCCACCCGGTGTTTACCGCAGTGCTTCTGAATTTATTAGTTAAATAAATAGGCAAACTGTGAACAGCAACCAGGAGGCTGGTTTAGAGCTATCTTCAGTCAGGGCAGAGCTCTAGTTTTGACAGGGACAYGGTGACCTGCCTTGCTGGTGCCAATATATCTATGAAGATTGCTGCCGAGATCCCCTTGCTTCAGTGACTTCACTAGCCCGCAGCTCCCTGCCCTCCTTCCTCTTCTCTGTAGCCTGTCTAAAACCCAAAGTGTTCCTAGTGCTGCTCCTTTTATAGCCAGTTTTCGCTCAGCTGCAAACCCCATAGGTGAGTCATTTGCTTTCGTATTTGCAGTATTTTCTGGCTCCTCAGGCAATGCCATYGGGACACAGCTGTGGGTTGCTGTCTGCGTCATGGGTCCCTCACACTGACCACAAATTTGCAGCCCACATTCTTGGGAGAAAGTGCAGGGAGACCTGGGGCTTCTCTCCAGCCAGTGAGTGGCTAGTAAAATGAGTGACAGAGCAGATAAAAGATGGATTTTTCCCTCCTGCATCCTGGTGGGAGGGTACATGGCCATGGTGGGGGTTGCCTCTCTCTGCTCTGCTCAGGCAGATGTCCATTTTGTGCCCCTATCCCATCCCTACGTCTGCACAATGATCAAGTATTATCCTTGCAGTAGCCCCAGATGCCCTGGAGCCCCGCTCCTGCTGTGATCAGGTTTCTCTGACACCAGGGCCGGGGTGGTGGGTGGCAGGTGGGTTTCATTCATGTCAGGCCTAGCAGGACTGTAAATATGAAATGTAATGAGCATGGTAGGATTCTGCAGCCATTAGCTGCAAACCAGTGACACTAGGCATCTACATAAATTAGAATAAAGAGAGGGAGACAGGGTGGGACAGAGAAAGGAAAACATTCTTTGTAAACTAAGACTTAGATATTTTAATAAGTAATAGAAGAATGTAACCTTTATTTCCAGTCATTGACATTAACACCCAGATGATCACGCTCATAAATAAAATAATAAACAAATAAATATGTAATTACCCCCAAGCATTTTTGGCACGTTTTCTTCATTGCATGAAAGCTCAGAAGATTTGATGGGGGATTTTTGTAGCAGTGTTTCTGAGGGATATGTTGCAAAGCTGGAAAGGGGATTTTCCCATTCAATTTTTCTTCCACTTTTGCGGTGAGCACCGGAGTCACATTTTTTCCTAAGTGCTTTTTTTGATTTGTTGGGTTTTGTTAAGGTAGTGCTGCAGGAATGGAGCCTTTTCCAGGTGACATGCTGGCCGCTGACTCTTCCACATCTGAGCCTTCAAAGGTCCCTCAGGGTGCAGGGTTATCACCACAAATTGGTGGGATGATCCACCTCAACCAGGCTCCTGTCACCAACAGCCCCTACACTGACTGCCAAAGGACAGACACAAGAAATCTCACTCATGGAGTTTATAATCTGTCCTGTTCAGTGTTTCTTCCTAAACTCTTAGAAATTTGCTGTGGGAAAGAACTTTCCCCMCCTCTTCACAGTTCCATATTTCTTTATAAAATTTATTCCTGTTACCTCAATGACATTTCACAGCAATAAGTTCCAGTGGGCACATGCCCATTCTGTGAGAAATCACTTCCTTCACTTTCCCTTTGAACTAGTCAGCTCATCACTCATGCAGGACCAGATGCTGAACCAGGAAAAAAGCAGTTTAAAGACTGTCCAAACTAAAGTCTTCTTTTAAAATCACCTCTTTCAGGTCTTGTCAGCAGCTCCAGACATCACCAAAGCATACTGAAAAGCAATTTGTGACATCTGATTTCAGCAATTTAAGCCTGGCTCTTGCCATGAACAGCTTAAACGGGAAGAGTATTAAAAGGTTAAAAGGACAAAGCTGCACAGAGCAAATTCTCCCCAGGGATGCAATATTGGTTGATCGTGTGGTCCAGGAGCTGGAGGGAGGTTAAAGAACAGACATATCACTGCACCATTGTGTGGGTGAGCCAGTGCTGTCCTACTGAAATCCTACGTGGCCAAGGAAGAAGCCAAACCTTGGGAAGGCCAGCACTGCAGTTCTACTTTTCCTGAGAAACCTAGTTGCCTTCCCTTGCAAACAAGCCCATGGCAAGAACTGTGCAAGAGCTGAGAACCACTAACTAGATGCAGAGGGCCAAGCTCGCATCCCAGCTATGTGCTCAACTCTTGTTCACATACTCAGTCCTGAGGGCATATTTCAGCATTGGGCCCCAGTGACCGTATGGAAAAGGAGAAGCAGGAAGAGTGGCAGTGATGGCAGGCGGTGGCCAGGAGCACGTTTGCACAGACCACTCCTGCCAACCCACCCAGGAGGCTTTCCTCCAGCCCCACAGGTTGCCCAGTATGGGGACAATGATGGGGAATGTCATGGCCATGTTTCCTTGCAAAGTAAAGTCACAGGCAGCTTTATTCTTTTSCTCTATTCAGTCTTACTGCTATTCCTGAGTAGCATAAGTAGCTTAAATACTTTTTTTTATTTATAGAGTGAGCTATGATCTTAATGTATAACATTTATAAAACTCAGTAAAAAAATCTGTTCTGAACTGAAATGTTCTTCTTCACTGTCTGAAATCAAAGCCAGCTCTTTTCTCTGGCGTACAGGAAATAGTAAAAAACAAATGTTCAATAAACAGGAAACAAAACAACTTTGCCTTTGCTGTCCAAGCTAAAAAAAAACACTCAACACCCATAAAAAGGGCAGAAACATTCTCAGTTAAAGAGAAAGAGATTGGTTTTTAAATGCTTTTCAGTGTTCATTTTTAACATGTGTAAATAATTTACTTAAATATATGGCTTTAAGTCATGTTATTTCCACCCATACAATTGAACACAGTTTAGTCCCTACTTTGYTCCTCTACATTACATATAATCACGTTGCAATAAATAGAAAACAAACTAAAAGAAACCTGGAGTTCCCCTTATGAATGATAGATTTTTATTGCACCTGAAAAATCTGATTTCATGCCATGCATAGTAAAATCATCACATGATATTACATGGGCTAATATTACTAAAAGTCCCAGTTGGTTGTCACCAATCCAGCAGCTGCCAGCTGAGAACAGCAAGAAGGTCCCTGCTCCAGAGACAGCAGAACATGCAACACTATTTGAGATCTCTYCACTTTCCAGATACAATTTGCTCCACATGCTCTCTACCCACTGACTCTTCCAAACCATGTCTTGGCTAAAAGGCAGGTGATGACAGGTCATGGGAGCAGCAGAAGAATTTTGCAGCTTGTCTTGGCTGTACAGAATATGTCTTCATGCCTGCAACAAAGAGCATGCCCAGTAGCATCAGCAGACCCTGACAAGGCCAGCAAGTCTTGCTTCCCTAACAAAGGTTGAAAGGATGCAGCAATAGAGAGCAGCAGAGACTCACTCGTTGAGTTCAGTGCATTGATTCCCATAGAGGAGAAAAAGAATGCATGGGCTCACCATGTACACCAGCATACTTTCTACAGGATAGATGGCAGGGTACAGAAGAGGCCTTGTCACAAATATCCTTTTATTGACTTATTGGCAATTGCCTTTGAAGGAACATCCAGGCTGTGATCTTTCTCCAGTTATCAAAATCATTTACAAACTCCTCAGCAAATTTTTTGCCTCCCAAGTCACTAGGGTGCTGGTCACAATCTATAGGTTCCATTTGAGAAGTAAATCAAATATTTGATGAATATGGGAAAGCTTAACTATTTTGTTATGGAAATTTCAACTGCACAAAAAGTATCAAACATTCTTGGTCAGTAGTCCCTAACTAACCATCACCACAAACGCTGTACGAATTATAGTCCCCACAGCTCAAAACTATTTTTTAAAAACAGACATGAGATATGTCCCTGTTCTGTAAGTTGTCCTTATTCTGGAACTTGGGAAGCCAGCGGAGAAACATGTGGGCTGGAGCTGGCGTGGCTACAGTGCATGTGTCTCTGCAGCTACATGCACAGAGGGCATCCGGAAAGGGTGGTACAAGCAGCCGGACTGAGCCTAAGCATAGGCTTAATGGCAGCTGAATGAATGCTCACAGATTTGCGTCAAAGTGCTATTTTTGCTGTTGGCCTCCACTGAATTTATTTAACCTGGAAGTCACTGATCATCTCCCCAGCTGGGAATAGAGCAGTAGCATGAGATGTGATCTGTATAAAAACTTAAGCTAAAATGAGCGAGAGAAAGAATAGAATTTTGTGAGTTAWATTTATGTGTCTGTGTCAAAAGATCAAGTCTACAAAATCACAGAATTGTTATAGCAATATGATGTCTCCTTAGCTAAAGATGAATAAAAGAGACAGAGATGAAAAAATGGCTGTTGTGCCATCCAGCTCATCTAATTCATCTCCGTGACAATGTATGTTCAATTTCTACACCTCTTTTCCTAGTTTTTGGGACACTTTTAAAAGCGTCCCCCAGTGATTGAGACACTTTTAATGTTCCAGTCAATGAAACTTTCTCCTCTTCAAAGYTACTCCACAAAGCTCACTGCCTGAAATTTTTTTATTTGTTTTTGAAGTTTAGGCAAAATTTTAAACTCCATAATTTCATTAGGCACATGCACTTATGTCAATGTACATCATTATTAAACTGATAGTCTGAGTCTTTCAAAATTCTGGAGATAATCATCTCTTCAGCAATACAGTTCTGTAATTAGCCCTTTCAGAAATGTTTTACTCTATCTGCCTGACTTTTATTGCTTTCTTACTAGTAAGAAAATTCAACAATTCCATATTTACTTTTATAATTCCAGAATTGATTGTGCTATCAGCTAACCCAAAGATTTGTTCACTGCAGCATGCTGGCTTCTCTAATTTCCATCCATATTGCCTGGCTGAATAGTTGAGAGTATCTAGGACTTCATCAGAGTTTGTCAAGGCCTATTTTTAGGGAAAACTAAAATAATCTAGCACTTTTTCAAGGATGTCAGAATCCAGCTTTAAGAAAAGTCAGTTCTTGATAGGAATATTCTGYAGCCCTATGCCCAACTGTTTGAAATGCACATTTTCCTTGTGACTCAAAAGCTGCCAGTGCATGAGAGGTAGTCCAATGGAGTGGGCTAACTCAAAGCCCTTCACCTGTATTATGTGAACTTGACGCTCACCTCCTGATTTTAGTCTCCCCACCTTTTTTCCCATGGCAAGACTTACCAGTTCACTGCAATCCAGATATAGAAAACCAGTCTCCAGCTGCACCACTTCTGCAAATAACTCCACATAAATGTTACTTGTCTAAAATGTGGTAAAATTCCTTCAAATTGCTTTTTTCTCTGATTGCAACCAGCCCTTTGGGGTCTGTTTATTAGTTTCTCCTTGCACATGCCAGCATCAAACAGAAAATACACTTGTCAGTCTCCAAATAACTRGCATTTTAATATGTGTGCCCTCCACTCTGTCCTGCCTAATAACTATACATTAAGATAGTATTCAGGGAAGGTTGCAGCATTTTGTAGCATATGTCTGCACAAGTGAGAAACATCTCACATCTGCTTCTTGGCTTTAGGACATTATTCCTTATAACTCTGTTACAGCCTAGCTGGCTTGTGGCACCTCATACTTAAAAATGGCAAGCCAGAGCAGCAAAGTAGCACATCCCTCCTTAGGATGTCAAGCTATGCAAAATCCTGCAGTTCTCATGTTATGGTTGGAATTATTTCTGTGGTCTCGTATTTGTGTGGAAGTGGAAGTGGCATTCTGTGAGAAGTAACAGCCAGCCCTATAAAACAGTGCTGCCAAATCTTTTCCAAATTAAGTTCCCAGTTTACTCATATGGAAAAACATTTATGACTTATTTTATCACTTAAAATTCAGAAAGCTGCTCTGAGGGAAATAGATAGTTTCCCTTTAAAGGGAAATAGTTTCCCTTTAAATATCRTAAGTAGTGCTGGAGCTGGACTGCAACTGTCATGGATAAAAATGMTCTATTTATGCCTCATTGTAATCCTTTCACTGGTCTACGGTCCTAATGTCCTTCAGGGAGTGTCAGAAATCCACACAATATTCCTGAGTGCTGCATTTTGCATTTGGATCCGCGATTCTGTTGATAGATGTGTACAATCAACATGCAGCAGTCAGACAACTCCCTCTTGACTGTACATCTGAGGAAGAGCAAGAGGGCAAATAATTTCAGCTGAGGTCAGCATTATCTTAAACTCAAAATACTCCCTCCAGATCCACCTGTTTCAGACAGAAGCACGTGAATAAGTGGTGTTTTTTTGTGAATTCCACCCACTTCCCCATTTCACATTCCATTTTGGGGCTCTGACATCACAGATGCAGGCAACACATGTATCCTTAATTAAACAAAAAAAGCTGCAATCTGCCCAATAAATAAATAAAGAAAATCCCAGTCTAGAATTGTAGTATTGTAATATAATGGGATAGTAAACATGTATTCCCCATTTTATATGAATGAATATGAATATACAAATACAGGTGTGTCCCTGGATGAGAGAGGGTAAATATTAATCTATTGAAAATGGTCTAAAACACAAAGAGGGATCACTTAACAGATGCTAAATTAAATAAAGGTTTCTGAGAGGATACACTTTAAGTTTCCACTGTCTCTTACCATTTCAAATACTAAGAGCACTGACTTCCTTCTCGGCTATCTTTCTATGCCAGGAAGCTTCTCCTTTTGTTCCTAGTAACGGGCCATTGCTAATAAAATGGAATGGTTGCAGGGAAATGCAGTGAATCACTGGTACTCATTTCTTGCAGCCCAGCCATCTGGGATCCGTGAGGTGCTCCAAGGCTGGGACTGTCCTTGCTGGATCACGTTCCACATGGCCTCAGGCTGGAGGGTGCTTGCCCTCACCAACCCTKATGGAGATGCCTGTGAAGCTGCTTTGGGGAATGTCCTTAAACAGAATCCTATTCTGGTCAGCCCTAATTATCGATACAGTGGGTGAGTGTCTCTTGAGCCCTTTGCAGCTGCTTCCCAGATAAAATTGCCTAGGATTTAAGCAGAGGTTGTCAGAAGGGGTGGGGAATCAAGAACAATGGCGCTTGCTCTTGAAACATTCATTGTTCTTGAAATAGATCTTATTAGCGTAAATCTCCTCTCTATATCCACATAAAGTGAAGTTTAAATCTCAATAACTGGGAGATTTTCTTTAAATAGCCACGAAGCTATTTATAGCTGTAAGCCAAAGCTACAGGACGGGTACCACCATGTTATTCTCAGACAGCTTTGATATTTTTATTGGCCATTTCCTCGGAAAATAATGGTATTAACAGCTCTGACTAAAATGCAGAGAGCTGTGGTTCCCTCGCAGCAGGTAAACAATCTGTGCAGGTGGGCACAAGTGCTGATAATGAGGCTCCTTCCAATTAGGAAGCAACAAAAGAAACCATATCAGCAAAAATTCCAGTGAGACTATTCCTTAAGGCTTCTTTGTACTCTTTACAAAACACAAACATTTTTTTTTTCTTTTTTTTACCAGGCAGCACCCCCAGATTCATCAGCTGCTGCCAAAAATATTTGAGCATGGTTATTTTATACAACTGCACAGGAGAGATTGCCTGGTAATGTTGCAACTAAACCCTGGGGTCACAACCAGAGGGACGCGTTTGCACAGGAGAGGCAAAGACTGACATGCACAGACACATAACAGCAGCAAAGGGAGTTTGTGAGGGTAAGCTGAAACCTCTGTGTAGGCATTTTAGGTTTCAGAAAGCTGCTTGAATGGAATGCAGTTGAAAAACAGATGTATTTTGAGAGCCGCCACAACAATTATCAAATGTGGGTGACATATGGGTCTGGGACTGCACCATCAGAAACATCTCGTCCTTGGTCCCCGTCCATCTGAAGATAGAAGGCTTGCTCATACTGCTACAGGAGTGCTCCTAGAAGCAGACAGAACCTAAATTTATGCAGATCATTTTTGAGCAATGTGCATGCAATTTCCAAGCACTTAGACAGACACACAGTTACATTAGTCTGACTGTCTCAGCGGCTCACTGCTCTCTCGGAGTTGCTTGAATTACAGCATGCAGGAGGTTGGAAGAAATCCTTAAAGATCGGTTATCTCAGCCCTCCTACTCAAGTGGGGTGACCCACATATGAGTGTCCTCAATGATGGTGCATCCTGCAGGTCTGAGGACAGGATCTTTCAGCAGCTGCAGTTTACAGTGACTGGCAGCACATCTACTCAGTGTATAGGCAAAGCAGTGAGTTCTGAAAATACATTGGTGTGGTGAGAAAGGAAAAAAGGAAACCAATGAGGAGCTATGAACATGAGTTAACTCATTCATATGAAGAAGCCACTGAGTTCATTTCAAGCTTACTCCTGACCTTCAAAAGACCATCTGTGCACGGATGGACTGTTGAGGCGACAGAACTGGGTTTGTAAAACAGAACAGTGCTTAATGTCAGTGTGGGTAACACTGAAAAATAACTTTTTAACAACGTGTAGGGGTGGCTAATTTTTTCTTATTGTATTAAGCAATGTTCCCACTGCTCATCTCAATGCAAAGTGAGCTGCTGAAGAGCAACATTTTTTTCTAGGGCCAGATGTACCCAGAGAGGCTGGGAGGGAGATCAGGACAGGGGACAAGGAGCAGTGACAAGATTATCTCCTACTCCCACAGTCCAGTTAACTGGAGACATCAAGGTTTAGGGGGTGGGTAGGAAGAGGCAGTTCTCTAAAGARCATTGGTAGCAGCACTTCCTTAGGAAAGTGGGTTTTGGTGGCAGAGAWTGGAGTTTGCCAAAAGTAGTTTTTAACAACTGGTTTGGCTGTGATCTTGACAGCCATTTCTATCAAACAGGGCTGAATCATCTCCAGCATAACTCTGTCTAGGCAAGAGACGCAAGATTTATAACAATCTTTTGGAGCTGTTTTGTAAGTGCTTTGTAAATGACTCCTTTGATTTAGACATAGTCTTCTTCAGTAGARATACTGAGCACCATTCAAGTGATGTAGCTGTCAGCAAACTGGATAAATGCAAGCTAATCTGCTTTCTGGTGGCATAGGCTTTTATTGGAGCTCACAGTAGGAATGGTCCCTTCATTTACAGTAAGGATTCATGATGATGTTGAAAGTTTATAGCTCAGCATGTATGAGTGTCTATGCCAACAGTTTGGTGGGATGCCTGGACAGTAGCCCGGGTGGGGGGAAGAACACTACTGATGATCTGGCTAAGAGATGAAGGCCCAAGCTGAGTCCTAAATAAAAAAAAAAAAAAATAGTTGAAACCCATATGTCAAAGAAAGGAAGTTTAAGACAAATACTTATGTTTAGCCAGATTGGGATATGAGGCTTAGACACATGTGTCTGTGTTGAAAAGTCTCCCTCACAGTATCAGAGCAGACTAGGTCACGGAAGAGTCATTCTGTGTCAGCAAGATCTACCCTTACACAAACAATACGGCTATGTTTTCTTCTCAGAGTAATTAGCAAGGTCATAACCTTTAATATTAAAGCAGCAAGCAGAAGAGAGTTYACGTGCATTTTTCTGCCAGGAGTTTGCATTCCTGCTATCACTGAAGGATGAGATGCTTATRAGTAGGCAGTTCCTAAATGCTCAAGATTTTTCAAGAATAGGCTTAAACATCAGTCTCTCTCCCTTTTAAGATGGATTTTATCACCAAAATCACTTGAGAATCCACCCCACACATTTTCTGTACTTTTGGTGGTCATAGCTTGTTTTTTTCCATGCCATAGCACAGTGTGGATAAGGTGTAAKATAGGGAGATAGCTGCAGTTTATCTCAGGGTCACTCTTTAGGAGATGCAAAACTAATACATAAGCCCTCAGAGAAGTAAAAAGAAATATTTTAATGGCTACTTCCCCAAGGAGTTCCTCATAATYAATGAGAAGGTAATAATGGGAAAACAGCAAAATAAATAGATGGTGTCAAATGGTGAACAAATGAAAAGTGATTTATTAAAGAAAAGATGGAAGGCAGTGAGAGACATATTATGAAGAGTGACTGTTAAAAACCCACTATTCTTATGTTTTATAAATGTGGGTCATTTTGTAAAGTGAAAGCATGTGGGAGGAAACAGAAACAAAAGGGTGCAAGTCCAGGTAATGCAGCAAGAAGTCTTAGCTTACTTCAAGAAAGGAAAGAATTAAGAACTGCAAAAAGGTTTATTGAATGGGATGAAACAGATGCAGCATCAGGAATTAATAACATAGGATTGTTGCAAACACATTTCATTTTGTTGAGGATCTCTGCAATTTCCTTTGATTAAAAAAGAGCTCTTTGGTGAAGGAGTCCAGAGTAAAAAAAAATGAAAAAAATGAACTGAATGAAATGAAAACTAAGTTGAAAAATGGTTATAAAAAGTATTGTTTCAACAAAAACATTCAGATTTGTGTGTGTGTGTGTTTGTGTGTGTGTGTGCGCACATGTGTTTGTACTTGAACCATCATGGATGAACTTCCCTGGGGAACAAATTACAGATTTTGAACCGATCTACTTATCAACATGACTCTTCTTAGAATTTTTGTTGCTTTCCAAGGAATCTTCTTGCACAAGAGATTAGTTCTAGTAGCTGTGCACTTTTAAAAAGCTGCTCTTATGCCATGAGGATTGATTATGTCTCATTAGAGCTTTTTTAGTTTCTTTCTTGCTTCTTTTTGAGAATGTTAAAGCAAAAGGTACAAGAGTTAACAACTGACTGTTTCATTTTTCATATAGAGCTTTGAACCTGGAAGCTGCCAGAACTGTTTTTTAGGAAAGGAAAGAGGAAGCACCTTGCCTACTGTCCTTGGAAATTTCCACTGACATCTAAGAAGCTTCTTCTAAGCAGCTACTTCTAACTGCACATACTGTAACCACAGTGTGGAAATATGAATCCTCTCTTCTTCAGCAGGCTAATGGCAAATGGATAACATGACTGAATACATATTAGTGAGAGTGGTGCTATAACCRTGATGGTACAAGTGCTTGACTGAGAGAAGGTGTTTGGTCAGACCTGTGCTCATAAATAAGCCTCCCTGCTTTGTGTTCAAGTCTTCCTTGAGCTTCTTTTTCAAAGCCACCTTGCTGTGCCTAAGGGCCATGTAGAAGCACAGGGAACTGTGTAGCCCACTGCTATCTGTAATGCTGAGCCTGCCCCACAGGCTGCCTTTTATTAGACCAAATGGCACGCCTGGAAAAAATTAGACAAGGTTTCTAGCTCATAGCACCTTTGCTAGGTCTGCAGCAGGGCAGCTGATTTTAAGAGCTAAAAGCAAACCAAAAACAGTTGCTTGGGATTTGGCCCCTCCATGCAGATTATTCTTGCACTGAGCTTTTATCTGCATTGCTTTCAGACACCTTTTCTAGCTGAAGCCAGTCAGTATGATACGAAAGCCTGAAATATTTGCCTGAAAGTGCCTATTCAAGGGGTGGTACCCAGCAGCAATAAACAAGTTGAATTCAGTGCTCTAGGAAGCACACATAAATACTTCCAAGTCAGCAGTGAGCCCGGTGATGGGCACAGTGTGAGGTAGGGCTTTTGTCACCAGGRTGGAAATCAAAAGCAAGTAGGGGCCTAAGTATCTCAATGGGGATTAAATATTATTTTTTCTGTTTATAATATACATTTTAAGAGGTGACACTTCTGTGGCAAGTGGAATGATCCTGCAATATCTGTCCCACTTTCCTGGGATGTTTCCCTTGATTAGCCGCAGAATGGCTCAGCAGCCCGTCACTTTGCTGCCATGAAAGCAAGTCCCCAAGCCCCCCAAGCAACCTCAGAGCTCCTCCTTCCTCGACGGGTTTCTGGCCCTTCTGCTTTCCCCACACTTCCCCTATTAACATGTTCCGGCCCAGGACGTGGGAAGCCGCACACAGCTGCGCGCCCGCTTTCCCAGCCTGCCGCCGACACGGCTAGAGCTGCTGRCCAAACCCTTGGAAACAGATTTTTCAATTTAGAGTTTTGGCCAAGTCTGTGGCCTATTCAAAGCCTTTAAAAACACGGGTCTCATGCAGATCTTAGTTCCCTTGAACTAAACAAGCAGCAGCAGCACATATGAGCTTCCCACAGCAGCCCTGGATAAGGGGGATCAGGATCCTCCTCATTGCTCCATGATGCGCACAGGATAGCTTCGAGTTTTGTTCCAGACACCTTCAGTACAGGCAGAACCTTCTGCTGTTTTGTCTATTTCATGAGAATTTAATGCACTTTTTTTTTTCTCTCCACATGTGTTAAGAGATACATAGATAGGCAGCTTTATAGCCAGACCCCTGAATGAATGTTCAGAGAAGATAAGGGTGCAAAGAGCTTTTGCAGTACCCGCCAAAGGCTGTCTCAGCATCTCAGAGATCCTGTTGCCTACCATACCACCTTGCATGAGCTAATGGCCAGAATGAGGAGAGGGACTCCCTGGCCCCATTGGCCCCATGGTTCCAGCTGGATACTGGTGAAGGGGCCAGCCTCCTTTGCTGGGGAGTCTACAAGCAGTCCTATGGTGAGGCATCATGGCCATGTCCCCATCTCTTGCAACGTGGTCCTCTGGATGCAGGAGCARTGCTTTCCTGGATGCCCAAGGGGCTTGGTGACGCTGCCCACCTTCCAAGCTCTGTGCTCCTGTAGCACCACTGTAGGCATGTAATGGGAGTTTGGGCAAATCTCCCTACATCTCAGCTTCTCTGTGTTCAAAGGAATAGTGTACACTGCCACTGGGTGCTCAGGAGCTGCTCACATACTGGTGTGACAATCCCACATGAGAAATAACAGATTATAACAAATGCCCTAAGCAATCCATCTAGTTCAATGCTCCACATCTGGCAAGGTAGTAGGAGACACATGCAAGGAAATCTTATGAGCCTGGACATTGCTTGTCAAGTGAGATAGATGTTTCCCAGTGAGGAATTCATTTSAGTGGGAAAGGAAAAGGTTTTCTTTGAAGTCAGCCCGGTGAAATTCTGTGGTGGGCTTTCAGAAGTAGGAAGCACAAAGACTGAWCTGGTTTCAGAAGGAGTTCAGGAGAAACCTGGGCTTTTGCAGTGTGGTAGTCCATGAGGATGGGAACCCAGGTAGCTGTCGATCCTGCCTTTCCAGAGCAGACAGCACAGCTATTCGATCCTTGTCAGGAATACGTATAGGCTGGTTCATTTTGCCACAGCATGACAGAGCTTTTCTAACATTAGCAGTCTCTTCACAGGAGGAAAAGCCCTTTGCCTTGCCTTTTACACAGGGCAAGCACAGCTATCCAACTGTCCTTGCATAGCCATCGAACTGCACTGCTGGTGAATCTAGTCAGAGTTTAAATCAGTGGCCTACAGAAAATGGCTTGAGTATGAACTCTGCTATTTATCTTACCAATGCAAGCTTTAGGGCAGAAAGTTTCTACAGGTCAAAGAAGTTTTTTATTCTTAATTGCTCTGTGCTTTAGTTCTCTCTCTGTAAATGGAAATACCATGATGCTACCTATGTTGAAGGTCTGAGATAGATAAGAAGCATCTCTCCTTTGCTCTGTGAGGCACTGCTGATTGAGACCACGTATGCAGCAAATATACTTTGTTTGACAGTCTGCAGTGAGGCTGAGGTCTTTGGCATCAGGCAGATTAAAATGCATGAATGAAAATGCAATGAATCATTGTTCCTTCTCAGTTACTATTTCTCTCCTTTACTTCTGAAAACTGAGCATAGATGAATCCAATATACAAGCCTCCAAGTGACTAATACATTACACTGTCCTGGAGAATGGGTTTTTCTCTGTGATCAGACATGACTAGGGAGGCTGAAACGTTGCCATACTCTATGACATTATTTTGTATGTGCACAATAACTGAGCAAATAAAGTGTCTGAATTTGCTATTGCAGTATTATAAATCCCTCCTCAAACCTAACACATATTAAGGTTGCRTTCTTTTGAGCCAAAATTTCTTACCACGCTGTCTTGATGTTAGCATATTATGTGACCCATCACTACAGGGGAAATGACAACAGCCAATTTGTGTATGTTGRAATAAGACAGGCTAGTTATAATGTGTCCACTGTGATTCAGCACTTGCTGAACTGTTAACACATTTTTTTTTTCAGATGACAGTTCTGGCCATAACTGGAAGTTTAATTGTAGCAAGAGAATTGCACAAATCTGCTATCCTACAAAATTTGATTTTGAAATCAATGAGCAGTACAGTCAGCTCTGCTGACACTGATTTTTTTCATCAATATTTTTCTTTTAAACAGTGTGTTACATTGATGTAATCGAAACTAATGCAGAAAGAAGAAAAATTCAGAGGATGTGCATGAGACAAAATAGCTGCACAGCAGCCTGGAAAGYTCTGCAGGCCTAGGCATAATAAAAGCTTTTGAAAGACATCAAGACTTGTGTGCTATAGGCAGACTTGGAATTAGCTTTAAAGTGATACACATGAATTTTTGTGTTGCTTCTCCTCAACAGACCCCAGCACTGCTTGAGCATGCAGGGCAAGATTTCTGCTCAGTGGTAGCTGCTCGCCTGCTCCATCCCTGCTGTGCGCCCTGCTGCATCCCTCCTGGGAAGCTGCTTCTGGTCAGTTTGGGGAATTTGGCTAAAAATTATGCAGCCTCAAAGTGGAATTGTGGCAAAGGGGCTGAAATAGGTCAGAAACTGTAAGATGATGGTTTAGGGGAAAGAGGCTGAAAGACAGTGCTGCAGGTTTGGAAGCTGGAGGTGGAGTCATCTTGGGATATATAATGCAAAATGATAGTTGGCAATAAGTGCAGGAGCCCAAATTGTGTGATGATTTTTAGCCAGCAATTTTCAGTGAAAATATATGCAGCATCTTGCGTAGAGCAGAACTCCAACCCCAGGGAAAGTCATTCCACAAAGAACCATGAGCTGAGAGCAGGTCTTTCAGCTAGGGAAAATGGGGAATGTGGGCCCTTCCAACCTTGAGATAACCTTGGGGTAAGGTCCAGTCTGGGAAGAAAGCAGCAGAAGTCGATGTGAATTGGCACTGGACATCGCCAAGGGAATGTGCTATGTCAGACTCGTTTCTAAAAATCCTGTCTCTGTCCATCTCAATTATCTGGGACTGAAGCACAGGCAGTTCTTGTGCAGGCRGCTCAGGATGGGGCACAGGCACACAACTGCTTTCCATACCAGCTCTTGCCAAGGTCCATACCTATAAATAAGCACTGCTTCCCCCTTATTTTTTCCAAGGCATAAATATCTTCAGAAAGAGATGGGAAAGARGCCACAGTTTAGAGAGCTTTTACTCCTATCCTTAAGCCTCTGCATTATGATCCCTCGGGAAGGATGTGGCTCCTGTCCCAATCCTGCAGCTACAGCTAGGTTATGCGACCCAGGATGCAAACRCTGCACATGCACTGGGCTGAAATGGGGAACAGGGGCTAAATTCTGACAGCATTCCAATATCTATGTCTGGTCTTTAATTAAGCAGTCACCTTTTAATCTTAATTCACTGCATTAGCTGGGTGATAAAGAATCAATATTAACATTTATCTGTAGAGAGCTGTGAATCTCCCTGTTTATAAGTGCATGAGTTTACAACTTTTTTCCTGTGTGCAGTTTAGCCTGATTGTGTAAAAAAAGGGGGCAGATCACTGGTGTGAGGATATTAAGTTATAAACTGAAAAGAAGATTTACTGTGGTGTTATGTGACTGATCAGCTTTGCCATTTTGCAGTTATTGGTTTAAAAATTAAAGGAAAGAGCACTTACTAGCTGGTTTCTGAGGAATATGGTTTAAGAAATAAAAACATAAAAATGCACTGTCTGTGCAAAACAACTSATAGTAAATAATATCTATTCATATTCTATGTAAATTAATACCCTAGATATGCAAACACTGGTTTCAGAGACTTGTTGGTAAAGGAGCTGTGATAGACAAATATAGAGGCTATTGGCAAAAGAAGCACTTCTATTATTCATTTACCACTAGTACCCACAACTGTGATGCTATTCAAGGTAATGTACTGTCTCAAAATAAATCTTTTCAGCACTACTCACTTCAGCAGCTGGAGCTGACAATATATGCAAGTACATACAGATACAAGGCCAAAAGACACACATCTCTTGTTGGAACTGCTCCATTGCACCAGTTTTACTTAGCAATTATGTACCATTCTTTTTGGGGGTTCATAAAGTTCACAACATTTAATAAGGCAGCATTACAGTGAAGACCAGAATCTGTCCGAATCTGAGCAGAAAGGCAGTAATAGYAGGTGACAGACAGCACTGCAATGGGTAAGAGGGTGAGGGGATTTTGTATATTCTTGCAGCCTGGATCACAAGAGTAATAACAGGACGCAGAACAGAGAAGTATCATGCTAAAATACAATTTTAAATCTTTATTCAGAAGACTGAAGTGATACTAAGATAAATGAAAACTTTTCCTTGTCTGAGGCGACGAAGAAGTCTATGCTGTTTATAATCTGGATCTCAACTCAAATTAATGTTATTTGAATCAAATCAGGCTTTGCATCAATTTACATTCTAAAATAGGCTTGAAAACTGACAAAAGGCAGAACATCTTTTTTTCAGATGAAAGTTTTGCACAACATCAGCAACATAGGAACTATATATGCAGAATCACATTTACCTACAATCCCAAATAGCAAAAAACATGCCAATAACATCTACTGTCTTCAAGAAAACACTGTAAATTTAAAATTTACAATTCATAGTCCCATTTTATGCCTAAAGCATGGTGGAGCTGAACTGGTATGCAGAATCTGAAGTGTAGCAATAGAGACTATTTTATAGTGGAGAAATTCAAGATTTGAGGAACAAGGCGGAGGAAGACAGTTCCCACAGACATTGGTTCATTTTTTTCTGGTTAMCTTGTGCTATAAGTTTTCATCCCACCTTAAAATACTAAAATGGGAGGCACTAGATGCTTCCTACAAAATGTTAGCGAAGACTTCATGAGATGGTGGAAAGTGAGGATGGCACCTTTTGTATGGTTTGCATCTAGCTGCATCTAGTGTGTAACACTGTATAGACTGTCAGTTGCACTTGTTTTCCTCTGATCTCTCCTGCCTCCAAACAGAGGGGCAACTCATAGCAAGGAGAGGAAAGCCAGACTTTAGGGGAAAACAGGGCCTGGATGGCTCACAGCAGGGCCAGTGTGCTGGAGGAGGGCAACCCCTGATAGGCCACGTGTTGAGACTGAGATTAAAGTATGGTGCTGCAGAAAAATGACCTGGATAAACTTTCACAGCATGGACCTGAAACAGCACCTCTGCAGCGGGTCACAGAGCAGGGGTTAAACCAAGAACCTGCAGAGATAAAAGCAGAAGCTGTAGCACAGTAACCCTAACTGTAGTAAACGCACCTCTTGTGCAGCATGACTGTGTAKCAGGGTAAATAATGTATATTTTTCAGGGGTTTAGATGTCACACACAACCAATAAGGGTCAGGTGAAGTTTGGAATAACCAACCAGAGAGAAATTCCTGCATTTTAACATTTGTTTGTGCTCTGAAATGGGACACCAAGTTCCCATGGTACTCTACATTCCCAGAAAGCTGTACAACACTGTTAGGAATTTAGCTCTCACTGAGTCTAGCTCTGCTTGTTTGTTGTGGACATGCAACCAGCTGAAAAGATGACTAAAGAAAACCAAAAGCAAACAACTGAATTTACATGTAAGAGGGGAAGCCTCAGCAACCCAAGATCCCACACTGAGGTTTTAAGGTGCTTACTAGAATCCTTACAAACAAGCAAAATTAGTCAACGGGGAGATCCACTGGTCTTCCTCAAAACTGACACGTCATGGAGACTTGGGTCACCCCAGCAGTGGGAGTATCCCTGGAACAGGAATAGGCTTGTGCACTTTCTTCTGCTGGGTCCCTGATGGCAATCAGAGCAGCTAACAAACTCAGGCAGAGCCTGACAGCTGAATAATGTATCCTCTTTCCTYCTTGCCCTAGGGAAAACTGCTGGCAAGGAGGTGGAGCTGATCTCTCTCATGTAGGAGAGTGGGGATACATCTGGGTGTTCAGATGGCAGCCAAGACACCACTCAGACAACAATGGGGCTCCTTCTCTGAAATAGCCTCTCAACTCTCCACCCAAAGTGTTCCCTGGGAGATTATCTAGGTTTTATTGTTTTCCTTTTTTTGTTGTTGTTCTTTTTTYTCCCYTTTCCTTTTGTTTTTTTTCTGCATGTTTTCTGCCCCTTTCTCCTTTCTCTCTCCTTTCTCCCAAGCCTCTCTGTCTGCCTCCTCTCCAGCCTTACCTACACTAGGAAGACTTCCCAAAAGAACAGGCTGTCCAGGGAGGTTGGGGAGTCTCCTTCCCTGGAGGTCTTCCAAACCCGACTGGATGCCACGCTGTGCCATATGCTGTAGGTGTCCCTGCTAGAGCAGGGAGTTTGGACTAGACGATCTCTAGAAGTCCCTTCCAACCTTAATCATTCTGTGTGATTCTGTGATTCTGTGAAATTTTGCTTTACACATTGTCAGTGAGCCATTAACACTCCAGGTCTGTTTTGGCTAAGAACCACCAGCTTCCCCAGTGACACAAGTCCTCACAAACACCTTGGTGTTATGAGGGTATTGGTCACAGTGTTTGYTCTGGCCACAGCTGTGAGCTTCAATGGGCAAGATCCAGCGGACTGGAAGTCCAAGTAGCCACTTCACAAGTCCCTTCATTTCAGAAGTACCTTCCTTCCTGCCAGACTGTGTGCATGATCAGCCGGGCTGTGGCTTTTTGAGGGGAGGACCATGCCCAGAAAATTCATGCTTCTGCTTGGGATGCAACACAGGTGCTAGAAGACCACAGTCTCTGGGAACAAAGCTATGCAAACCTGTCTGCTCTTGGACTAGAGAACAGAAAGACTTCTAAAGAGCTGTGAAAGCCAAGGGTACCAGACTGAGAAGTCCTGCCCCAAGTCACTGCTGGCTTTACCGAAGAGCCACCCTGTAGAAGAAAAGTGGGGAAGGGCCTAGCAATGTGTGTCATGTCCTTCTGAACAGGGATTCCACTTTCCCGCTGCTGTCACAACAAAGAAAGGGGAAGGAAACTCCAATACTAGTTGCTATTTTTTGCTTTATTTGTTTGTTTCTGTCTCCCTGACAAGCACCTTCCAGCCTCAGGCTCCCTCATTCAAAGACAAAATATCAAACGTGTGTCTTATGTTGGCTTTGCTGCTGTTGTATAGAAGCCACGTGTGGTTTGCTCTCTGAAGTAGATAGTGGGCAGATTTGTAAAGCTTGCGCAGCCGTGAGAAATCTTCAGACCCTTCATTTGCTCTGTGAGGCAGATACCAAAAGAGGCAGTTTGAAGGCCAGCTGTGGGCTTCAACTCATTATTTGGCAGCTGTGTTGAATGTCCAGCCAGTGACCTTTGAGGATCATCTAGTTCCTTTGGTTTTCTGGGACAGTGTCCAGAAAGTGCTCTAGAAGGTTCTTCCTTCTTCTTTCCATGCAGCCTGAATTTCCTCCATCACAGGAGGAAACCAGTCTTTCTGTGCTGGCCTACGAACATTTCTGTTGGTCCTACCCCTGTTAGTACCCCAGCTGTATGGTGACATAGGAACTTTATGTCTCTTGCAACACTTCTTTCCTCTGAGAGCTGATGACCCCTGWTGCCAAGTATCAGCCTTCCTGCCCTGCAGGACATTTTGGTGATTTTCCCTTCCCCAGTTTTTGGCACTCTTTATCTTGTTCAGGTACCTCACAGCAGTGGAACCTCTGCAGCAAGCTCCCCTGCAAACCACAGTCTTCGCTACCACTGCATAGCAAAACTCAGCGAGAGACTTGGCAGTTCCCTTTATACTCCTGCTACTAACCCAGCAGGCCTCTTGTGTTTTTTTACTAAACATCAAGATTTTTTAGAGAAAAATTTTGGTTAAAAAAGGGGCAGAAGGAAAAGGAAGACATAAACAGAAGTAAGGCAGCACCATAAACTGAAGATTTGGTATTAAAGGCTATTATAAAGCTTTAAAAAAAAAGATACGGATTTTGAAAACATCTGAAGACACTAGCATCTACGTGGATAACTCCTACTGTTTCAAGTGCTAGTGCCTGTGAGAGGGTAGACCTGCTGCCGACCCTCTGCCCACACAGTAACTCCTGCTCACTTGTTTTGCCTCCTTCCTGATGTTTGATTTTACTGGTGGTTCCAAAGGCTGCAAATAGGCCTCCTTAGCACCACGATATGCATCACCACGAAAAATCACCATATGCATACAAATTTTCTGCAGCAACAGCTCCCTCATAATATGATCTCAGCCTTCAATGGACTCGAAAAGTCAGAGAGTCAGGTTCAAATAACCGTAGCATATTTGTCAGCCTGCTACCGTGACCATTCCTGCTCCTTTGCTGTCCRTGACTCAAGCCAGCATCCCTTGTTCATGCTTTTACCATCCAAGTGGAGCAAATGCAAACAAGTATTTCTGTGCTGTATTTACAAGAAGGATGCAAACACAACAGAAACCTGTTCAGTAAGGAGAGAAAATTTAGGAGATTCTGGGCTCTCATGCATTATCACACAAATTAAGAGTAAAAAATGGTTCAGAGAAAGCAGTATAGTGGAAGTTGAGCTCCAGGTATGTGCAAGTCCCTGGACCCATCAGTAGTTTTCTATAATGCATCATTCCCATACTACATGATAAGGAGTTGCTRCAGGGAGCACTGAGATATTTGGCAGTGCTGTGGTAGGCAGCTTATGATAAGGGTGAAATAATTGTCCTGGGTGGGTAATATTGTGCTCTGCAGTGCAGCTGGTAAGGAGAGTTTCTCAGGTGAAGGTCGGGAAACCAGACAGAGACACTTGTGAGAGGACCTTGTAGGGACTTGAGGGACTTGTAGGACCACTGAAGGGTTGGTGTTACAGTAAGGCTGGATAGGGACTGTTGACTTTCATCCTAAACACTCAGACTCACTTTCAGATCAACTCTGCCATTCCCTTCACAGAATCACAGGATGGTTAAGGTTGGAAGGGACTTCCAGAGATGATCAGTCCAACCGCCCTGCTCCAGCAGGGACACCTAGAGCATGTGGCACAGAGTGGCATCCAGGTAGGTTTTGAAGATCTCCAGAGAAGGAGACTCTACCACCTCCCTGGACAGCCTGTTCCAGGGCTCTGTCATGCAGACCAGGAGGCCTCCCATTGGCCTTCTTGGCCAYGAGGGCACTGCTGACTCATGGTTAACTTGGTGTCAGCCAGGACTCCCAGGTCCCTCTCCATGGAGCTGCTCTCCAGCAGGTCGACCCCTAATCTGTACTGGCGCCTGGGGTTACTCTTCCCCAGGTGCAGGACCCTGCACTTGTCCTTATTGAAYCTCATGAGGTTCCTCTCTGCCCAACTCACCAGCCTGTCCAGGTCCCTCTGGATGGCAGCACAGCCCACCCGGCTTGGTGTCATCTGCAAACTTGCTCTGGGTGCACTCTGTACCTTCATCCAAGTCACTGATGCAGAAGTTGAACATCAGTGGGTCCAGTACTGACCCCCCGGGGAAACCACTGGCCACAGGCCTCCAACTGGACTTTGCCGCATTTATCACCAGCCTCTGAGTTCTGCCATCCAGCCAGTTCWCAATGTTAAGCCTTCCTTTCTCTAACTCTGTGTTGTTGTAGGGAAAATTTAGAATGCTTTTACCAAGCATAGTGCATTAGACACAATATTGCCCTYGCAGCAGCTTATGTTTCTGGGACTTACAGAGCTTTCTCATGTGGCTTGGTTTTTCCCAGGGCTCAAGCTTATTTGATCAGAGCTATGCCTGCCTGATACATCCCCATGCCATGTTTGTACATACCAAGAGCCTGCAGGGCACCTCTCTGCAGACTTCATTTCTGAGGCATTTTTGGCCTTTGTTTTACAAAGCTGATTGCTCACTGCTCACTTTGATAAGTGTATAATCAGATAGCTTGGCCTAAAATCAAAAATCTCAAAATGGCTCCAGAGGCAGCTTATAATTAACTGTAATCGATCCATCTAAAACTTCTTCATGTTTAGAAATTACTTTGCACTGGCTTTGGTATTATAAAATCTTGAATAAGGAAACACAGATGTTATCTTAAAATAAGAAAGTCTAATAATGTAGTTGATTCTAGCCAAAATAAAAAGTAATTGTGATAAACTGTAGAGCCATTGCACTCACTAGCACTTTATTGCTAGTCATGCATACTGCATTTATTCCTAGCCATACATACTGCACTGCAAAAGATGTTATTCCTAAACAGTCTTACACAGAAGCCTTGCATAATTTTGTGCCTCATTAATTTTGGCAAATGCTTTTTTTTTGCAACAAGTGAATAAAATGCTGCTCCTATATTCATATTCTATACTTATGGTACATGTAAGTTAATGGATTTTGCACTTGACTTGTTAAGTGTTCAGAACAGTTTATCAGGGCAATAAGCAGTGCTGTTTCTCTGTCTTTAGGAGTCGGAAAGGAGTTAAAAACATCACAGCACATTGATTGCTCATAGATTCCTAAAGTGGTGTTGGTGCTGATGTAACGGAAATGTTCTGCACACTGTGTCTCTCTCATATTTGGAACTGATAAACCTTTAAAAAATAGACACACGCACACACAGACGCACACAAATTCCTGCTGCTGTAAATTCAAACAAAAACTGCCTGTGTGTGCAGTTTCACTTCTCCTTGCAGCTGGGAGTATGAGGTCTGAGCATTGCTGGGGGTTGTCAGTCACAGAAACTTATCCCCAAGGGGCTATAATTACCCAAACCCAACTGCTCAGTAAAGGGAACTGAAAGCAAAGGTTTGTGAATAATGGCATCTTCTTAATTACCTAAGGGGACTATCTTCAAGGGACTGTTTGATCAATTCTCCACTCAGAAACTATAAAGCTGAAGTTCATGCTGTGCTAAGGGCATGATGAATCTGATCGTATTTACTTTCCTCAAACATCTGCAGGGACAAAAGCCATTCTTCATCACAGTGGTTCTACTAGTGAAGGGCAAATCTCCAACTGAAAAGTGCTACATATACATAAGCATCCAAAAAAACCGATGTTCTTCTAAGATGTATCATCTGAAGTGCCTCAGTCTCTTGTGTCTGCAGATTCAAACTAAAAATCTCATGACAAAAAACTTTTCTGTAAAATTTCCAAAAGGCCTGCTCCTTAATGGGCCAGAAGGTGAACCACCTTTAATACTGCACAAAAGTCTTGGTCCTTTTCGAATCTCGCTGTCTTCTTGATCTTCAGGAGCTCCTGCAGGGGCTAGATCTCCATTTTCCTTAAGTAGTGGGTGAAAATGCATTCCTTAGTCAGGAATATGTGGCCTATTATTTCCAGTCTGTCCCGTTTTCCTTTTTCTATAAAAAGGAAGAACAGAAAGCTCTGGAATGCTTTCTCCATAGTAGTGATTTATAATATTTTTAGCTCATATTCTCCTTTCTTTTTTTGTATTCCTTCATCCCTTCCTCCACTCCTTACACCTCCTGCATGATCTGGCCTGTTCTAATGCTCTGAACCATAACCTTTAGCTGTCCCTCTACCCTGGAGCCCAACATACCCTTTCCCCAAACCTACCCTGTGGCAAGGTTGCCGTTGTGCCCCTCTGGAAAGCTCACTAGTATCCCGTGTACTGGCCTTTGCCTGCACAGCCTGGCCCCTGGCCATGGCCACTGGTCCTTCCAACTCCTGCCATGATGGGCTCACATGGAAGAGCCTTCACTTGAGGGCAGCTCCCAGGACCATCCAGCCCTCTTGGCAAGCTGGAGCTTTCCGAGGAGAAGACAGCACTGAGATACTGCAGCACTGGGGTAGAGCATCCTCTTGACAGCCACTGCCCAGGTACGTGGATGGGGCATAGAGAAGAGAAAGTGATACCTGGACCAACAGCCAGTGCTGTACCCRCCAAGGGTCCCCAGAACATTTGATCGCTCCACCAACCACCCCATCCACCTCGCGGCTGCCACTCTCCGCTCCCTGCACCCTGACCCTGTGGACATGTGGGTCACTCTCCATCTCTCTGCCCGGGCATCAGGAGCATCCAGGGCACAGGTTAGCAGATGCCAGGCCCCTTCCTCCCTCCCCAGCCTCAAGACCTGCCTCCAGCATCAATGCTGCATCTCCCTGCTTTGCGCAGACCATGTCCAACAGCTTGTTACAACTGCATCCCTACACGCTGCTGTATGTTTGTTATTCAAAGCAGGCAGGCTTTGCGTTTGTTATTCCAAGCATTCTCTTTTCTGCTGTTTGCCTGRGCAAGTGAAACCTTAGAAGCAGGCCCAAACACATCAGTCTCAATACTGAAACAGYTGTACTCTTTTAAGGGAGCTTATGCAGCTATAGATCTCCAGAGTGAAACACTATCTCATAATTAACATTCATTAGATGTATTTATGTCACTGTGTAGCCCCAGACATGTGGGTTTATGTTCAATGAGCACATACTGCTGTGTGTGCACTAAACAGATGTTCTGTCACTTCAACTCTTGATGAGTTGAAGTCAGTTTTAATGACAGTTTCCATTTACAGGTTGGCCTGGTTCATAAGAATGAACCTTACAATTTCTCAGCTGAAAGAAGGGAATTTGATTCTGTGTCACTGAATAGATAGCAAAGCTCTCCTTGCCTTTCTTCAAGCTGGATAACAAGAAGAAAGGAAAAAAAGTGAATAAAGAGATTTTCTGTGCTGTGACAAATCATTGTAAAAAAAATATATTTTTTGATAAGCTTTCTTTTTACACTTTCATAAAACTAAAAAATGGATGTATGGGCATGATTCAAACTTGGGTAAAATATTACCATTGGCTTAAAAGAAAACAGAGATCGTTTCAGCTAAAAGGAGAATTCTTCAAGCCTTTGTGGGCAGACTAAAGGAAGGTGTTATAATGGAAGTCCCAGAGTAACCTCAGCTAAAACTCTTTACTAAGGCATGACAGAGGAGAGAAGAGCTTGAATTCCATATACACCAAAAGGACATTTTTAACAAGCTGTTCTTTATTGTACTGAATCACGCTGTTTGTRTATTTTTCTCCACAAACTATTTTTTGTGCCTTAGACAAAGAAGGGAGGAACAAAGAAATAAAATGTTCTTATGTGTTTATAAGTATATATATATATACACACACATATATATATGTGTGTGTCAAAACAAAGCAAATTATAAATAAACTTAGATTCATTCAGCTGAGATAATCAACACATGCTGTTCTTCAGAACTATTGGAAGGAACAACAGAATGACTCCATTAAACATGGTGTTGTATCAAAAACAGACCAACTGAAGCAAAATAACTTAGGAAACCATAGAAAATATGTAGCAGCCATTAGAGACATATTTCCTTCCCTTCTACTATGTAGAATGGGCAAAATTAGACCCTTGAGTTTGGAACGCTAAAAGACTGGGGGAGAGGTGACACATTTTATCATGTATCCTCTCAGTAGCTCTTTTCTCCAGTGTGTTCTCTCTTCCTTCTCACTCTGATGCTCAATTGGCATTTTTGATGCAGAACTGCAGACTCTGATGATTTTCTCAAGACAATCACTATTTTGAGTCTTAGACATGTAGAATCCTCTTGGAATTACTCAGTGCACACTTTGGAGACTGGCTCCTGGATGTTCATCCTCAGATACATATTTTGCTAGCCATTAAGTGGAAAATATGCATGGGTCTGGCATTATGAGGATTTCATGAGCAAGGCAAAGCACATCAAACACCACATATTTCACTCTGAGCCATGGCTGTCACATATTTCCCTCTGCAAAGAGGACAGTCCCACCTGGCAAAGAAGAGAAGAGCTGTGGCCTTGAAAACCTACCAAGATTAATGCTCTGCAAAGAGTGGCAAGAGCACTGCACGATGGGTACTTCTCTCCAGTGTTCCTATGAATTGTTTGCTCTCCTTTGGTTATACCTCACTTGCCTGACCTTTCTGGAGACYTAGCAGCGTGAGAAGATGTGACTCCTTCCTCCATGACTGTCCACTAGTGACTGATTACAGAGGTGTAGAATTGCAGGATATTAATGTTCATCTGACCAGCATTAATCACATTGTGAATCTCAGTCACAATAAAGGGTCAGTTTGCTGCATGTGTGCATGGAGGGCACTAAAGCCCAAGTATCTTATAGATAAGAATGCACCGAAGCATGGGCTAGACTCCTTTTCAGCAGTTTGCCTGCATCTACTGGCATGAAAGGGAAAGAAATACCTGCATCTGACTGCTCTAATAAACAGCTTGCAAGTAGTGTGGCAATGGGAGCCATGCATGAATTTGGAAAATACAAAGCAATAACGAACAAGAGCCCTATGTTTCCTTGTGTGAAACGCAAAAAGGTGTGGAAAGAGCTATGACCCGCAGAAAACTGATTAATACAATGAGCTGGACAAATCRCTATGTGGGATCCAGGGACACAGTGCTGCTAGTCTGACACAGAGGGCATTTGCTGCTATCAGGTTCCTGCTGTAAGGGCCAAACTTTACTAGACATACAGCTGGTATATATAATTTTTACACATGGCACTTCAAATACAATAGCACCTTTAAGGTAATCCAGCTATTTAGAAGAAACTGCATTACAGAGAACATGGGAAGAGTAATCTGCTACACAGATAAGAGTCTCGTTTAGCTCCTATAGCTACAACCCTGCTAGATGTTGCATACAGGGCTGCTGCACTGCTGTAATTATCCAGTGTGGAAATCCATTTGTGGATGGTTTAATAGGAGAACTGCAGAGTCTGGTTGTGAGAGCAGGGAGTGCAATGGATGAATCCATGGAACTGATCCTGCACAGAATTACAGGGGTGGAAGCAAAATCTGGGGATCTCACAAGGTTTCCTCTAGAAATCCCGACAACCTTCAGGCCCTGGCAGCTCCTTCCCTGCAGCAGGCAAGGGGCCCCCACATACGTGGCACACTGTGGTGTGGCTGCTCTCTCCTTGCTGCAGACAGCTATTGCAGAGGGCCCTTAGTCTCAGCTCTTCAAGGAACTGGCCTCCATCAGCTGTGCTCAGGCACACAGACCTCAGTCAGTGACTGACGTCAGCTTTCTGCTTGTTGATCTAAACTGCTCTTAAATAATTGCATCATTTACGTGTTACATTTTCCAGGTCTTGGTAGAAGTGCTTTCATCTACTAGGGTGACTTTTCCAGATCTCTTGACATACTTCAGCACATTGCTTGTGTTAAAGGCAGAMGGGGAGAACCAGACACCAAATCTTTGCAAACAAACTAAGGGTCAARTGAAAATTTTCTATACCAACAGCTTTTGTTGTAAGTAATGTAGAAGCAAAAGTCATTGGAAATTAAACTGTCCAAGCAGAGGGAAGCTGGAATCTGAGAATAAACAGAGCTGTTGGAGAGCCCATGTGGATTGCCACCTTTGCACCYGATAAATAGAAGGGAGGAAATACACTGAACATCCAAGGATGGCACAGAAGCAGATTTGGAAATGGCAGTTGCTAGACATGATGGTAGGAAACCTGTTCTGAAAACAGAATTTATGAGTATAAAAAGACTCAAGGAGATATCATCTTGTCTATGTAAACTTTTGCAAGTACTAATATGAAATATCTCCCTGATATTTGGGTATTCTGCCCCATTTTCAATCTCCAGAGAATGCTGCTATATACATTTTAATCACTGGTAGGAAATGCAAGTGTGCACCAGCCTCTTGACAGTCGCACTCAGGACTCGATCTCCTGTCATGTATCAGGCAGGTTGGCATAACAGATGGGAATGGTGGATAGACAGTGGCCAATAACAGAGATCAAACTGTGCTTTTGTGGCTGGATACAAGACATAAAAAGGCAGAACAACSTGAAGATCTGCATGACTGACAGACAACTCGCATCTCTTACACAACAAATTCTTGAACCTTGTCTGCAGGYGGATGGGCTGTGACTGGAGAACGTGTACAAAAATGTAGATTGTATTGTAGAGCTGGCAAAGACACAGAGTTTCTGAGTCAAAGACAAATTTCATTTATTAAAATGTATTTTTTTGTCTCTTTTGCCCTTGTCTCACCTGTCCTGTCTCTCATCTATCTTACATTCACTTTTCCATTTATCTTATCCATGCTTATTTAACTTACCCACACAGAGACAAAAGTAAAATGAAACACTTTGAAATCAATATGATACATGAATGTCTCTCTGCTTGCAAGTGTTGGATGCTTCTCCCAACTTTTTTTTTTTTCCTGGCTACTGAACTGTAACTTCCATGGGTCAGGGACTACCAGAATTCATCCTTGGTTGGTCATAAGACACTAGCACAATAAACATGAATAACAGTAATAATAGTATGTCCTGCACAGTGTCACATAATTAGCTTTTATTGGAACTGTAGCAGTTCAGTGAGCTGAAATTGTGGTCTGTCCACTTACCCTAGAAGGTCTTTGCTGTGTGAACCTTCAAGAAGCAACATTTGTTTTCTGAGCGTGTCTTGGGCTCATGCACCTCAGAACCTCCTCCACTCAGTGCATTAAAAGTAGGATTATATTCCTAGCAAGAAGTAAAGAGAATGGAGAAGAGATGACAGATAACACTGGACTAAATATGCTTTGGTGAGTCTTGCACRGACTGTGTTTTGCAATGCAAGATGCATTTCGCTAGGTGGTTCATGCCCTCCCTGAATAG
This sequence comes from Nothoprocta perdicaria, assembly GCF_003342845.1. Taxonomy (NCBI): domain Eukaryota; kingdom Metazoa; phylum Chordata; class Aves; order Tinamiformes; family Tinamidae; genus Nothoprocta; species Nothoprocta perdicaria. The sequence continues at coordinate 1,987,693 of NW_020456298.1, forward strand.
TAAGAAATTAATCTCATCCTAATCATCCCTTGCAGTGCTGTGCCAAATTTCTTGTGCCCAAACATTGTGGGGAGGGAAGGACAAAATAAAAATATTTTATCAGAAGAAATATGAACAGTATTCTTTGCTACAACACTCGTCACTGGTGAGCTATCATCACTGGGATACTGCAACTTCTGGAGGTTGTAGAATCATAGAATCATTATAGTTGGAAAAGAACTTCAAGATCATCAAGTCCAACATCACAGAAACAAGACATATCAGGGTATAGTTTGAAGCATCTGTATTTGCTGTATCTGACAGTTATTAACTTCTCATTTATGGAATTACTGACTGTGTCCCAAAGCAAATGGAGATCAGTATTTCCAGAGCAAAACGGAAGCACAGAAATGTGTTTCAAATGGATGAAATATCCCCTTGTTCTTGGAATGAATAAAGGTAACACATGCCTTGTGATCTGTATGCACCTGTGTTGTGATGGATGGGAGGCAGTAAGGCGGTCTCGGGCCGAAATGTAACAGGCAGAGGGATGTGACAGTGCTGAGTTCCTCTATTCACTATAATATAGATATATCTGCCTTCATGTTTCTTGTCCACAACCAAGATCACTGGAGATGACTGCATGGGGATGAAAAGAAAGAGGGAAGGAAGAAAATGAAAAAGGGAAAAATGATCAGAAAGTCCATGCATTTGGTTCTATCCCAGTATTTCCACAAATATCTGCTYAGCTAGGGAGTCCAAGGGGTCCAATCTTCTCTGGAATTACAAAAGAGAGGTCGCACTATATTACCCTAACACTGTTGCACATAACATTTGGGAAGGAAGTGCAARACAGGAGCATCTTCAGAGACTTTGGAAGTGAAAGGCAGTGCTGGATTGGACTGCTCAAAGCAATTAAATGGTGGGTTTTGAGATGAGCTTTTGTGTTTCCCTGTAGGGTAAGGCTGTTTTTGATAAGTGAAAATTAAATGTCTTTTGCTAGTCCCCTCAGGGTGACAATACCTGTCMGATGTATCCATAATGTGCACTCAAATTTCTCTCACTCTCTCCTAGTCTTGAAAGCAATAGTTATCTTCAGCATCTCTGGGGCACATATTCTGTCATTGAGCTGGAGGAGATCTTAAGATGCCATCTCCTCCTGCATAATGGGATGGAGAATATGAATGTTAAAAATAAAATGAATGCAGGAAGAAAAAAAGGAGGACTAGAGAGTCCACATGAAGTTGGTTTATTTGTTTGTTTGTAAGATTTCCAGGATGTGTACTACGTGATCTCATTGGGCAAGCTGTTCCAGGATGCCACTATTCCCACTTAGATAATTTTCCCTGAAATCTATTCTGAATCTTCCTTAATCTTATTGCCTCTTGTCCTGTTCCCAGTAGATATCTAGATCCTTTATTACCTTCTACTCACTTCAATCCTTTACATAGCTGATGACTCTTAACTCATACTAAGACTCCTGCGTAAGCTAATTGAACCTCATTTTTAAATTGTTCCCCATAGCTCATGTCTTCAGAGCATCCTCTAAGCCATGTCTAACTGGCTCTTCTCTCACAGGGCCTGTTATGCCTCAACCTGGACTCAAAGCTCCCAGTTAGACCTTAACAGTGCTGTGTRAAGAAAGAGACCTCAAATGTCTTTTAGAGCAATGTTCTTCTCTTTTGACATCCCAGAATGGTGTTTGCCTTTCCCACATGCCATTTGCAGTAACTGTCCCATACTTTTCAGCAGTTCCACTACCTATTCAGTGATGTCTCTACTGTCTGAGTTCATTCAGTTCCTCCTTAAAATTAGCTCACATTCCTCTCTATCTGTAGCATCCAGCTTTTAAAATTCCAGGTTGTCCCCGGCAATTTTAAAACCTAAATTTGTCCACTTGCTTGGTGTCATTTTTACAACAAATGATTATGTTGTGTTCTCGTCCAGGACATTAACAAAAATGTCATAATAGTATAAGTGCCRAGAAAGACCTTACCTTATGTTTGTACTTCCATTTTGATAATTAGAATGTTTCCTAAAGCTTTTTCTTCGTCACTCCGATACCGTGTTTTTCTAGTTCACTTATGAAAATATTGTGTGATATACTGCAAAAGCCTTTCTAAAATGAGAGGTAAAACAGTAGTGCGTCTCCTCTGTCTGCAAAGACCAAAACTATGCTGCAGCAGGAAATGAGAACAGTTTGACTTATGATTTATCCTTGAAAAATCCACCCCACTACCTACTTGTGTCATTTTTATTTTTTATAAGGGCATATATATTATTTTGCTGACTGCAGCAGTAACCTGCTAGGAACTGAACTGCCAGGTCCTGCTCCTGAGATCATCCTGTTCCTGACCCCTTTTCAAGGCACATGCACTGTTTACCTTCCATCCATCTTCTACTTCTGTACTCTTCACTAGGGATAAAAACACTGTTAATGACTCATGTTTAATCATAGGTCTTTAGAGACTGACTTCAGAGACTGGCTTTAGAGATAGACTACAGGATGAAGTTTATTAGACCCCACAAGTATGTGAGTATTCCTCTCTATTTTCTAATCTAACCCAGGCAAAAGTCCCCAGATTTGTGCCTTGAGTTGCATTTGGTCCTCCTTCATTAACTTGACTTTCCCCTGTGCACACATGACCTTAACAATCAATCTGCACCCGGCCAGAGCAGCAAGGACAAAGAATAGATGCTTTCTGGCTTGTAGGGAACTTTATTTTTTCATGCTGTTGCTCCAGCTTTGGAGAGTACCTTCTGGAGAGAAGGCTGCCAGGCAGAGGGTTCTGGTGCTTCTCCAGCTGCTAACACCGCCGAGGAGGTACCATGATGAGGGGATCCTATATTCTGGGACCACAGGAGAGGATGACAATAAGATGTGGTAGTCAAAAAGTGAAGTTTTTATCTGTGGCACGCTTTGACTTTAGGAAATTTTGCCCAGAGGACAAAGTTCCTTTGAAGATTACAAAGCATTTTGGGAAAGAAGAAATGGGGGCTTGTTCTTAGGGGAAACAACTGGCCAAAATTGCATTTCCTAGTCTAAAAGATGGACCTGGAGTACAGACACAGTACAGAAAAAAAAATCTATAATTGAAGAATGTATGCAATAAGAGATCAGTGGGGTTTCCTGATCTGAAGATACAGATAATCAGAGCTGCAGCCAAGGTGCCTAGAGATATGGGTGACAGTAATTAGTTTCTTGCTGGGTTTAAAAGATAATGTATTAGATGCAATCATCAACAGCTTATGAGACAACAGAGGACAGGTTCAAATAGACGGTACATAAAGAAAGAACATGAAGTCAGCAGTGTGCAACAATCAGTTTTCCTTTTGCCTGGTTCTTATTAATGAAATACGATATTCACAGACATGCCCAAAATTGATGCAAAACAATATGTTTTACCTGTTGTGTATGGAACAGAAGCTTGCTCAGTGGGGGCAGCAAAAATTGCCTCTGCAAGGCCTAAGCTTCAGGATTAACATTATTCATTCTCCCCACCCAGACTTTTAAAAGCTTTATTTTGTAAAGCACTTCTCCGCTGAGTGGGCATCTTCAGCCTGGGAGGTGCCAGCTGTTCAGAGATGGTAGTCCCCCCTACTTCTTGCTCCCAGCTGTGCAAAATGGTTCTTCCTGCTGTGGGGCTGCAAAGGACACAACCATCCTAAGGGCTTTGCAGTAGGGAATGAGGATCTTGGAAAGGAAGAAAGCAGAAACTGGTTACCCAAATGCCACTGGTGATGCCCAAAGGATGGGGGAAGCAGCATAGCAGGCCCTCCATTTCCAAATGACTACATGGAGCTTAAAGAAATGCTTCAGAAATGATGAACAAACTCACTTAATAGTAACTATCTTCACATTCTTTCCCTTCTTTGATGTGCTTATTGCCATGGGAGGAAAAGAAGCACAGAGGAAGCCAAAGGTCACTAAAAAGAAGGGACTAGTCAGTCTGTAATTTTTTTATCATTCTGAATTTATGTCTTTTTCTCCTTCTGAAGCATATATCTTCCTGGATTTTCAAACCAAAATATCTATAGATTTTGTTGGTGCTTATCTTACCTATTTTCTTAGATTTTGCTACCAGCAACTATTTGCAGCATTATAATTGTATGACAGAGTGATAGCAGAATGAAGTTATTTTGTTGTCCAAGAAGTTCAGAAGACTTCCAGCTGCTTTGGGATCATACAGTAGGATTGCTAAGTGCATTTAGTCAGAGGCACAGATGAAAAGCTCTGTTTTCCCTTATGGGCTCATTTTTCAAAATGTGTTTTCCTCAGTTGTAAAAATGTGATGTGTGCAATTTTATGTAATACAAAACAAATAAACAAAAGATATTTTGTCACTTTCTACAGTTGTTTGGAGACAACACTTTCATTTTTCAGCTAAATGTTCCCTAATTCTTTCAACAGCTTCCTAAGTTACCCTTATAATATTACTAGAATTAAAAAAAAAAACTCTACAAAAAGCAAGGAAGACTACAATATTGAAAAAATAAATAAAAAACATATGGGATGAGTAACAAAGAAAATAGTCATGTCCTTTTTATTTGCACCATGTGAACTTTATGATATATGATATAAACTCTATTTTATCAGTGCACCTGGGGCAACTGCCAGTTCACTGGTTTAGCTAATTAATGGGGGAAGACAAAGGCTACTCCTTGAGCAACATCATGACAGCAAATTGTCCATTTTATGAAGCATGCAGAAGATAAGAAATCCCAGACAGTGGGGCTTTAGGCAGCGTAACAGATAAATCAGAGGTCTGATTCATCCCCACATTGCGTTTATTCCACATTAGTGTTCCTCTATTCAACTCAACAGGCATGGGGACTAGGATGGAGATGTAGAACTAGTGCCTGACTCAGATACTACTGCTAGTCCGTGAGCTAGGCAGCGTGGAGGGGCCCAGTTCTTTCACATAGTTCAGAGGTTGCTGCTTTATGAACCAGGCAATTGCATCTGCATGGGGAGCCACAGTTTGAGCACCCACTGCTGTGCCCCACACAGGCTCAGGAGAAACATGCCAGCACTCAGCACACTAGGATGCTAAGCCAATTTAATCTTAGAAGAAGGTCATTATGCATCTGTGGCCAGAATCAAATGAAAGGGGCAGATGTGGTTTTGGAAAGAAATGAAATAGTCCACATAGTGGAACTATGTGATTAAGCACAAGCTGCTGATATAAAAGGAGAAAGCAAAGAAATCCATGTCCAGTCCAGCTTCCCCCATTAGGCTCTAGGAGACCCAAGCCATCAAGGACTAATCTGGAGATTTGTTTGGACAGTGATCCCAGGCATTAAGTAGCTATCTAAATATTTAAGGAATGGTTTTGGTGCTTAATAACAGATTTCTGGTACCCTTTAGGATGTGTTGGGATACCTGACCTGAGAGAGGTAATGCAGAAAATCCCCTGGGGAGACCTGCACCCTGTGCAGGAGCACTGGTGTCCTGGCAGGATGGCCAGGGCATTTCAAATGGTTCTGGATGAGATGTTTGACTGTATCACCCTGCACATGCAGGAGAACTAGGCGTCTCTAGTACAGCATGAACAGTAGTCATCTGACTGCCTTAGACTTTAGACAGGCTGAGTCATCTCAAGAGGTTCTCATCTCTTTTAACTGCATATGGAGTGGCTTAGAGCCATAGTTTACATAGCTGGAATATATGAGAGGACTCCAGTCCTTTATATAGTAAGAGAAAACCTCACTTATTAAATAACTGGACCAATTTATAGAATGATTTTCATGGTGGATAATCTAGGAAAAGAAATCTTGAAAATCTATGCAGTTTTCCCACTCTGAGTTAAGCCACTTAGATTAATATAAATGGAAAGCAGGAACTGGTTTATTGTAATTTTATAGCTCTCTGGAGAAAAGTGATTCAGCCAGCATATAAGGTATCAAGTATACTGCTAACTAAACATTTAAGTTKACACTATTAGGCAGTTAGAAAATCTCCAAGGAATGGTGTGACTAATGCCATAGGTAAAGAGAAATATCATGTGAAAAAGAGAGCACCTCTGGAGCACTTGCCATGCAAGAGATTTTAAAGAGCAGATGAGAAAAATACCTAGCAGAAAGCACAGAGATATAATTGATCCCACTGCAAATGGGAAAGAAAGATTCTGTGTGATTATACAGACTTTCTGTGATTTAATTAATTCCCTCATGATGCCTCAATATTCCAATATACCATTGACATTGATCATAACCTTACAAGGTCTTTGTCCAATGGTTTTTACACATCTATGTTTACATTTTTTAACTTCTTTTAATGAACCTGTCAATTTTTTCTATAGACATTATACAACAACAATTTCTATCTGTCACAAAGTGATTATCATTTGTTTGTTTGTTTTTTTATTTAAGTAAAGTGGAGCAAGATATTAGAAAAGGATTGTTAAATAATATGATAATATAAATAATATTGATGCCTTATAATATTTTATTCCRGTGGCTGAACAATTAGAGTGGGTCATTCAATCAAAATAGTCTATAATTTAAGCTATGTAGGATGAAAGTCCACGGAAAATCCAAGTTACTTACATTCCCACAAAGCTACAGTGTGCCTTAGCCTTTGTCTTTTTGCTTTTGAGAACTGCACTCAATATGAACATGCCTCTGGCTCCAAWTCTAATCTCCCTTGTATTGGTGTAAATCCAAAGTAGCTACATTGAAGTCAATTTAAAATGTAACTGAGAGCAGCATTAAGGTTTTAGGGCCAGATTTAAAAGGGATTTAGGTACCTGATCTCTCAAAAATCACTTAAAATCAGATTAAATTTAGACTCTAGGGACTCTAGGGAGTTTATCATATTCTCAAATACATCCTGTTTCAATGACCTCAGTGATGCTGGAGTGTGAATTAGGTGCCTGGGTGCATCAAAGGTATAGTCCTTGCTTGGAAAAAAAAAAAAAAAGGAAAGCTTTGTTCCTCACCTGGGGAGATTCACTTTTGATTAAGCTTCTTGTTCTTTAAAGTCCTAATACAAGCTACAATTCCATCCTTCCTGATATGGGACATTTATTAGGACATGAGTTTTTGAACATTTTTTTAAGTACAACTGAATTACCATCTTAGCATTTTCTATTAGCTGATACTTCAGTAAAGATCCTTTGCTTTGCTTAGCCTTTTTTTCTCCTGTTCAATGAATACTGGCCCTGCAGAAGTGTTGAATTAGTAGAGGAAGTGAAATTATTTATTGCAAATAAATAGATAGGGTCACTTTTCACTATTCTATATTCTATATTCTATATTCACTTTTCACTGTTTGGGGACAGTACTTACAACTAAAAATCTTTCATTATTTCCAAATGTTCCCCTCATAATTTAGATGTGTTTATTTCAGTCAGTGGTATTCCTGGAATTCATTCTCTAGTTCATAAATTATTTTATGCTTTTGGTGAACAGTGATCACCTAGTATTATTTCTACTTCCTAATTAAACGATTATATTAAAAAAATAGAGTTAAATGAAAGGAGATTGGAATCTGTAAAAATAGCATACATTTGCAAAACTTCTCGATAAATTTCAGGTGTGGTGCAAAAATATTCKTAATAGCTACTTTCCTATTAAATCAACATTTTAGTTCAGTGCGGAATATTCAAAGCAACCTAAATCTGAAGTGTTTCTTTGCACATAGAAATGTTGACCCATGTGCTTTGTGTACTTTACAAATCCTGGAGGTGAGTGACATCTTCCAACAATGCACACAGTTCTGTTTTCTTCCTTCCTGATAGATATGGAAAATTGMCCAGGCATATTTGTATGGTCTGAAAGGATAGACTGGCCACATGATGCTGCTGCTTTCTCTGTGTAGTTTATAGGCTGTTGATTTGTGTTTGTGTTTGACAAAAGCTAACCTGTGGCCCTTTAAAAGCTGGAAAAGTTGTCTCTTTTCCTTGTATCTTCCCATTTGTGAATAGGGTACCACTTTGGCTCTATAGTTTCTACAGATGACTGACTTTCTTTAGAAAATGTCTCTTTAATGTTGTTGGGATTTTTCTGTATTTTTGATGATGCAAGCTTGGATTAGAGTTTTTARTATTACTTAAGAATAAATAAAAAATGATCAGGAAAGAGAAGGCGAACAGTGAGGCAAAGCTTCTGAGTCATCAAAATTATTTCAGTAAGTCAAACCTTCCAGAGTTTGAGAGTCATTCACCAAACCATGGAATCATAGAACCTTGGAACACAGATGAAACTCAGAGCATGACTCAGTTTGAGATGAAGACACCTACAATAGGTGTCAACATGCATCCTAGGTGGCTAAAGTCTCATATTGTCAGTGGAGAGATAGCGCAGGGGTTYGGTGAGCTAAATATAGGTATCTGGTGATACCTCAGATAACAAAAGGCATCCAAGAMAACCACATATGAGAAAGGACCTACAGACCTTCTTACAGAAAAATATTGACATTAATATTGGACATCTAAAATGGCATAAATGTAGGCACAGTCCTTACAGACAGTGATCCCTAGGGAGTGATACAGATGTCAACAACTAAGGACTCAGATTAGTTGATTAAACACAGCCATTGAGTCCTACCATGCCTWATGTGGGACATGCACTCTTGTGGGACAGCTATTGGAGATGACATAGGACACCCTAGAGCATCTAAAATGCTGCTGGATCAACTGCATTAATATTTAGATGGCTATTTTAGGATGACCYGAATCATTCTCTGGGCTCAACCAAATGTTTTGACTTGCTTTGACCACTGGTCACAACAGGAGGTCAGATCACTTAAGCATRTGCAGGTACCTGCTTGTGAAATCCCCTGCAATTGTCTATACACGTCTTTATGGATGAATTCTGGACAAAATTCTGACTATTCACATTCCTTTTTAAATTGAAAACTAATTGAAGATCAGTGTGAYCTACAGTCAGAAATTGGTGCGATTTGCCAGTGGATGGGGGAATGGAGGAGAAAGAATCCAAGAAATGTAATACCTGGAAGAGGCAGGTATAAATGTCTGGGGGCTGTCAGTCAAAAGAAATGAGAGGTCTGTTGTCTAAATAAATCTAAAGGATGATGTTGTTAGGCATTACAGCAAGGCACCATTCCAAAAACTAACAGAAAGAGACCAAAGTGTAGGATATGAATTCAGTCAAAACTAAGGTAATAGAAACTTGTCCCATTTGTCATCTAAATGGTAGCAAAGATATTGAAAAGTATGCATTACTTAGGAGCAGTAGAAATTAAGAAAAATGTCATGGAGGAGCTCTGTAATAATTCAAGAAATATAACTGAAAGAAAGATGAAGATAAAATATGGAAARAAACAGAATCTGCTAAGTCAAACTCATTTTGGGGAAAGATAGTTGAAGTTTTAGTAGAATAAGGCTAAGGGTCTGCAGAGAACCCTCAGAAACAGAAATGAAGAGAGATTTCAGTATTATTTTCAGAAAGAAATACAGTCAGAAGCTTTGGTAATAATTTTTTTTTTACAGCAGGATGGCTCTAAGTTCTTCAGTTCAGTCTYAGATTGCTTGTGACACATAATCCCATGTTCTTTTCAGATAACACTAATATTATTGTGATATTATCCTGTAATGATGCTCATGATTTTATTATCTTTAATCTGCCTCTCTAAGTGGATAGCTTAAAAAGAGTCTCCAAGTACCTTTCTAAATACATTACTATTATTATTTTGAAAAGACAAACACTGATAAATTAAGGCATCAATTTGGCAAAGTAGATTGACTTTGGATTGGATTGGTGGTGATCCCAAGGTCCTAAATATCAGAGAAGCATATAATATCCCCAGTTAAAAGAGCAAAATATATTTCGGCCTTGAACCTAAAGTGACAGGAAGAAACCTACAAAGAAGAGCTTCCTGAAGAACCTATTGATAAGAAAGAAAAAAAGGGGAGAGGATACAAAGCAGACAGCCTCTGAAAAATCAAAAGTGAAACATCTTTTAAAACAGTTTAATAAAATACATTTTTCTTATATTACATTTTTCTCTATTTTTAATTTCTCTTTACTATTCTGTGTGTGACAAATTAAAAAGGAAAGAAAATAAGAATTAAGGGATGTGATTTTTGAGATACACTCTTGAGAGAACATTTAAGTAATATTTTCCTTTTGTCACATGGTACGTCAAGAAGCAAATGTGAATGAATGACACCAGCAACCATCTGAAGAGCATGGCAAAGTGGAAACGACATTTTCCCAAGGCACTACGTCAATATAAGCAKTTTTCATATAAGCCTCTCTCTAGAAGCATTGTGTAGTATAAAAGGCACTAGCAGAGAGCAGGATGGACACATAGGAGAACTGCTCTGCGGGAGTCATTCTCATGGCAGAATGATGGAGAACAGATGGTGAAAATTTTGACTTTTTTCTCATGTTATCTTATGGTTCTCAGGCACTCTTACAGTTCATAGAGATTTTACTGAAACAGATTCACAAGGAGAATCCCAAATGCATGAAATAAGCTGGAGGGACCTCAGAATGCGCAAGCACAGAATATAAATCTGCCCAGGGATCCACTGGCTTGAGGTCAACGTGCTCTCCTTTGCCAGGCCAGGATTCCTGCCTCAAATGCACGGCCCAGCTTGCATGGAGCCTTTCAGGTCACCAGCTCTGCTTCAGTGCTTCTTAATTGGTCTTATCTCAATTTCTCTATAAGGGAAAGGGAGGAAAGATAAAACCTGTAGAAGTAAAAGTTGAAAAAATCATATTAGCACTAGCAGCCTGCTCTGTGTTTTGGGATGTCAGATTGCCTAGGAAGACCGGAGAGGCAGATGCTCCCGCCTATTTGGTATTTGCCCAGCATTTAGCAGTGAGGATGAACAGCTCCTATCTGGGACATTTGGGAATGAGGCAATTCAAATGAGAGTATTATCTCTCCCTCAAACAAATACACCGTCCCTTCAGCGGTTATTACAGTCTGATGTGTGCTCCAAACACAAAAACAAAAAACTCTCCCCAAAAGCAAGGAACTGATTTTATTTCAACAAAGCTCAAGGGTAATTTGTTTCCGTTGCCTAAAGGAAATCTCTTGTTGTTCCTTATCTTATTATGTGTTCTCCCCACTAATTATTATTATTCCTTCTCATTTTGGACTTTAATTATAAAATATCAATTACAATCCCTGTGTGATTATTGGYTGGAATGGTCACCAGATCCAGCAATTATCTCAGAGTACTCAAAATTGTCTTTTGAGGAGGAAAAATAATACAAAAACCTGCCAATTCCCATGACTGACCACAAGAGATAATCCCTTCATGCCAGTTTTAATAACAAACAATGAAAATCAATTTCTGCATATCAATTAAGGTGTTTTCCAAAGCAATTCTCAGATTTTGCTAGGGTTTTTTAATGGCTRTTTTTATTGAAAGTGTGTGGGACAATTAAAGAGGTTAATAATATAGCTTGCAGCATGAGAAAAGGATGACACAGAACATTTTTATTACACAGATTTAAATATGTTCTGTTTGGCTGCTTAACTGCAGCTTCCAGAGCTTAACTACTGCCACTGGGCCACACTGCCCAGAAAATGTCCGGAGTCCTGAGGGATGAACGATCAAAAGAACTTGGAGGCAAATCTATTTTAAACAACAGTCTGGCTTCCTTACTTAAGTCATGGAGGTGTTCACTTCAGAAGAGTTTTTTTGTCATTTACATTACCAAAATACATTTCTTTTTTTTTTTTTTTTGTGAGGTTTTGTAGTGCTTGGAGTAAGTGTTGCACTTTAGGAGTACTGGCTGCAGCAAAAGCATTATTTAGCACGAATTTAGGCAAGATCTAGTCTTAAACTGAATGGAAGAASAGTTGGAGTCCAACACACAAACTTCAAAGCACTGCCTCTCTAAGTTTCTGTATTTTCTGCCACAGCAGTTTTAAGTCCATGCAACTTGAATTATTTTACCAGCACTGCCTACAGTACAATCTGAGAGGTAGAATCAGAAATCTCTAGGAAAAAAACATGGATGCTGTCAAAGTCATGCTTTGGTGGGGAAGTAGCCCACTGTGAATTTCTCTATGACAACAGCTGAATGAGCCATTCTGTTCCATGCTCTTTACATTATACAACATACACTCTTGTATTTATTTSTGTTGCTCCTTTACTTTTTTTTTCTTCTTTTATTTCCATCTGTGCTTGTGTGTGATGACTTTTCTAATGACTTGCTCTCATGTTATTCCTTCAGTTTATGCCTTCTTACTCTGCTGGGTACCTCTCTGTCCAATCCTGCCTTGCTGAGCTTTTGCTGAACTTTTGCTGGCTCACAGGACAAGCTCCAGACCTACAGTTTGTCGTGCTGAGCAGAGCTGTGATGATGTGCACTGGGCTCTGTGACCACAACCCTAACAAAGCCTTTGAACCACAGTCATTTCTATCCTTCACCTTCCTCTTCTTCCTTCCCTCACTAGTTACATACTATTTTTTGAGGTTTACTGGGCTCTCTGTTTACCTTTGAAAGCAGGAACCCAACAATTGCTGATGGCCCCTTCTGGTTGGGCTGGTTCCTACACTGAGGTMTCAAAATATCACCTGTGCTTCGGCTTCCTGCCTTGGGCTTTGCCTTTGGCGCTTCTTGAAGGAGTCCCTCAACTTTGCTGATCTATGATGAGGTAGGTGCCAAAGAGAAAAGGGAGGAAACATGGCACCTTCAGGATATTAAAAGGAAAATAAAGGATCATGTTTTCATGAAGGAAATGGGAAGTTGGACTGAAGATGGTGATAACTGCAGAACAGAGAGGATAAGAAACTTTCAGCATGGACACATTTCAACACCATTCTCAACTTCTAAAACATAAACAGTGACTTCCACCCTTCCTTGGGGCTGTCATATACTTTTTAGCAGCTGAAAACAGAGATACCACTTGCAGAGTTTGTGCTGCAAAACATTCACAGCTGCTACTTCAACTATTAATACAAAAAGTCATATGAAAACCTCCGTGCATGGCAAACTTGGTAGAATGGGTTTGCACAGGGGTGGCAGAGAGCATCACTTYGGAGCGAGCTTGTCTGGACATTCTCTTTAACAGCACAAGCCCTTGGGCTTTGCAAAGCTGACAGTCATGTTGCCTGGCAGGCTGAGGAGATGACAGATGGGTAGCTCAGCAAACGGCTATATATGGATGGTGTCATTTCACCAGGCAGTTAGGTGCTAACCATTCATGGACATAAGTCACCTTTGTACTCTGTGTTGGTACTCCTACCACCACATTCAAATCTTGGGCGTATGTGGTTATTAATGGCTGCTGTGATACAAATAAATAGCCAAAAGCACAGCAGGAGGGGCTGGTTATAGCACTTCCTATTGACTTTATGAATATATTTAGATGACAACTTATATCATACATAGTACCACTAGTTCTTGGGTGTCTTTAACATGGGTGCCAAATAGCCTTTTTAGGTCCCATGTTCGTCTTTAGGTGCCATGCTGCGACAGAGGCAGCAAGGCTGTGTTTGCCACTGCTCAGTTTGATGCCATGCCAGAGTGAGCTGCCCCAGGGGCCTGGCTTGCTGTTGATGTATTAGCCGTAGCCAGATGAATGGGACCACAACAAATGTCTCCACAATGTGAAGCTCATAAATACTAAGCTGTATGCAGCACACAGCTGGAATCTGGTGCTGTTATTACTGTGCTGCACTCAAGTGACAGACGTGAGAAATCTTCGCGTGTTGGCAAGTAACTGGCATTCTTATGATTGTTTGCAACATGCTGTTGATGAATAAACGAGTGCGGGTGCAAACATGCTTCTGAGTTCGTGACTGGGCTGCACCCTTTGCAAACATGCTTCTGCCTGAACTGAGGCACAGCAGTGACTGCAGAATCTCCCTGTTGTTCCTGTCTGTCACATTCGCTGGCTAGGTATTTATGGGTCATGGGAATAGCTATGTGAGTTATTGTGCTCACTGGACTCAGAGGGCTCTAATCTCTATGTTGCAGTTTGCCATAACTAGTAGTCTCACAGCTCTGCCCAAAGACGATGTTGATTTCTAATGCCTTCTACCAGCATTTCTCTCCTTGTTATATTTTTCCCTTTCCACCCCTAGCGCTGCTACATTTTCTTCCAGTCAAACCTAATTCAATCTGTTTGCCTTCATCCAAACAGACATCTCAGCAGCCACAGATCCCAGTGTCTGAGTGCAATTGTGCTCTGCTATTTTTGGGAATAGCATGATTGGTATCCAAATCCTTTGCTCCCCTCCAGTCTGGCTTGTCTGACATCAGCTACCCTTTCAAACCGCAGTCATAGAAATCACTGAGTCATAAAAAATAGAGCTGGAAGGRCCTCATGACATCCCTAGTCGACTCCTCCTTTCTTGAATAACCCTGTCAAAAACACGTTTGCATTTATTTGCCTGTATGGAGTCCTTATTATCCTCTGTCTTTTTTACTTTGCACATAGCTGTGTCTACCTGTGATTCTGAACATGTGCCCACTGTTTTCAATGCTTATTTGCTACTTCATTTTTTGTGCTTGTCCCTCAAGTTCTGGTTATATTTCCCTGTCCGGGTCCTTTTGCAGAAATGTGGCAAGCATTTTGGAAAAGTTTCAGAGTAAAATGTACCCAGCCCGGAGAATCTGACATCAGCCTTCCTGAGACTGTTCCACAAACATGATTGCAAAACTCTCCTCCAGGATTTAGTATTAGGGGTGAGAAGGTAATTACAAACATCAAAGAACATAAATGTCCCAGAGGGTCAACTCAATAGCTTCTCTTGCCCAGCACTCTCTTTCTGATGGAGGCACTGGATATGCTACCCAGTAGAGACTGGAGAGAATGGAGAGACTGAGACAGGCCACTGCTCACTTTCTGTGGTCCTTTCGATCATACCCCACCGGTATTCAGTCTCTACAATTAGAGTGGAAAAATGTACTGGTTGGCAGGATATCCATTTTAAGCAGGCAAAACACTGGAATCTGGAATTTATTTTATAGCAAATAGAAAGAACTCATCTATGACTTCTTCCAAAATAAGGATGAGAGTGATTTAAGATTAATAATGCCTGTGCCGCTGCGAATGCAGCAGGCACTGCAGGCAGGCAAGTCTTGGACTTCCCTTCAGAAACAGATCTAGTGCCATCTCAAAACTACTTAGGATTTTTAATTCCTATATGGCTGCTCCACTGTTGCGGTGATCACCAGCTTCCCTCTTACTCCCTTCTTAAATGTTTGCCTAGCAGCAAGTGCTGACCAATTCCTTTGCCTCTTATGGTCTTTCCTTTGCTGTGGTGTTTCCCACTCCGATATAGAAAGCAGTCTTCCCATTTCGGTTTTCACTTTTTGGAAAGATAACCAAGGGGACTCTTAAAGCCTTTTATCTCATTCTCCTGATGATCAGGATTGCCCTTATCTGTCCTTTTCTTTAGTAAATACCTTTCTCTGGGACAGGCAGAAAGTTGATGTTAATTATGCCAGACTTTAAGGGTTGGATGAAGATGATAAGCTCTTTTCACATAGACTACTACATCAGGTGGATTTCAGAGGAATGATTTTCAGTTACTAATGGTTTTGGCTAGGCTGAATGATCAAGCTGTTTCTCTTTAGTAAACATCATCAGTCAGATTTTTAAGTCACATCAAAGTGGGCAATTAAAGAGTCAGGAATTCATTCTTAAAAATTGTACCGAACAGCAGAAAACACAGATGGCCTCATGAGAATTCCCTCACCTTGGGTGGAAATCTTGTGTAAACCATAGGGATTTTTCTGTTTTGTTTTTCTTAGGCTGCAGCTGCATACAGCTCTAAACTGAAAAACATGACGTACTCCCCAAGGCTCATCGCTTCAAATGCCTCACCCTTGCCACCACTTCTGGATCAAGCAGAGGGTCAAAGCTGTGAGTGTGAATTCAGTTTTACATGTTCACTATGGATTTTTTTTTTTTTTTTTGAGGGGTGTTCATATTCAAGGATCAGATTTTGGCTAATCTTCCAGCAATGAAAATTATGGAGCAACCTGAAAATGTAAGGTCATGTTTAAGGCATAAGTGAATACTCAGTGAAAGATCCTGGCAGCAGAGAGAGGAGGCAATGCASTTTGGCAGGATTTTTTTACTATTTTTTGTTTGCTTTTGTGTGGAACATTTTAGCACTGTAGAGTGAGTAGTCATATTATTAGGCATTGTAGGAATCAGTTCAGCAAGACTGTATAGGGATGACTACAAAGGGAGAAAACAAATAAATAAATAAAAACCCAGARGTGGTGGATAGAAGTATCTCTCCTGAACAGAATTCTACACAAAGATCATACAGTTAGTCCTCATAAACTGAAACTCTGCTGTTTCAGATAAGTTCTTGTTTGCATAAAAGCRCACACTACCATAAAAGCATACCACAGGTTGTGTTATTATAATAGTTTATGATAATTGTGCGATAAGTCTATAATAGTGTCTTATAACAAGTGTATGATAATATAACATGAAAGCAAAGAAGAGCAGCTGTTTATATAAACAAAGAGTATCTACTCCAGGAAGTTAAGTGCTAACATTATCCAGGAGTATTTCTTGCTCCTTGACGAGCAAGKTCAGCCCTTTTTGTTGGTCAAAAAGATTAAACACTGCCTTCAAAGTTAGGATGCCKGAAGTTAGGATTCTGGCGTTAGAGTGGAGACCTATGTACCATATGGACAGAAAGGTCCACAAAAATTCTTTTTGTCAACATTCATCACAGGCTCTCTTTTGTGTCCATTCCCCAGTATAGTACATCCCACACAAAAGAGACGTGAGCTAATCTTTGAATCTCTCCTTAAGCAGCAGTCATTAGCTTCATTTTATCTAAACCCACTCGCCTGAGAGTTTTCCAAGACCAATATAGTCAGTCACCTGGGTATAGCATTATTAAAGCACACCTGCATTTGCTGATCTCATCTGAAAAAAAAAAATGGTGACTGGTTATTAACACTCCACCCATCTCCTTTGTGAGCATATTTATTCCCATCCTCATTTTCCTGTGTGGTTCATCCAAGCTTTGGGATGTTGGATTTATTTTTGGTCCTTAAGTATGAGTGCAGCTGACTACTTTTCATAGGTTATAATGTAAATTAAGAATTCTCCAAAACCTATTGTCCTAGGGTGATTCTCATTCCTGACATGGAGAAATTAGCTGGGAGGTAGAAGTTTGGACTCTGCAAAGTTGCCGTTGATTGTCTGTTATGGGAAACCAGTGAAGGGCGAGCAGGGAACATAACACACGTTCTCTGCTCCTAAGAGCCTAGCAACTTCTCTGAAAGCCTTGGCTATGCACACATATATATTACATATTTCTGTTGTCTATCTAAAGAYGTTTTGCTAAAGGAAAAGAAGGGAAACTTGCACCCCACCAAAAGATCGGCGCCACAAAAGCTCCCCCATCAAAAAAAAAAAAAAAGGATCATGCTAGGGGAGGCCACATATGCATAGGTGCTCTTTATGCATAGGAAGATCAAAAAAAATAATGTTTGATTTTTATCAAAGGAGGTAATTACCAGATTGATGACTGCATAAGGGAAACATTATTGTTTCTTAATAGCAATGGTGTGGCAATTCTAATTACTTCTGTAGATCTTACTCCACTTGCTATTTTTGAACAGAACAATTAGTTTAATTAGCCATAGTTTCCAAGGTGTCTGAGCACTTGTCTGGCTCTGACTGTGCACAGAGGTTAAAGCGACTCAGCTGTTCCCTGCAGATGGGAACACCAGACCACTCCAGGGCCAGCATAGCCCCAGTGAGCTCATCATCTGCTCCACCCAAAAAACTGGCTGTAAAGCCTGAAAACAGCTCGCTGCTTCCAAGGTCTTAGTGTAAAACACAGATGGGGAGGGAGGGAAAGGRCAAGGAAATGTCATAAGGGAGCAGAGACACTCAGTCCAGGGCAGAGTGTCATACCATGATAGTGATGATGGATGTGACAGTTCTTAGGAATGCGGCAGAAAAGCAGCTCTTCATAAAGAAGCCAAGGAAGGCACTTAATGTACACAAGTGAAACACAGAAATCAAAACAACCCTGTGTTTCTTTGGATAACAGATTTGTAACTGAGAACGGGCATCGTTGTGTTTGTGTTTCTGTAAGGCAGTGGTGACCCTAACCAAGGTCAAGAAGGGTTAGAGCAAGCAATGTTGCAGCTCTTAGTGTTTCTTTGGGAAGAGATGCACCAAAAGGAGTATGAGTTGAAGTGATGGGCCCTTTGGGCTGTCTTGGCAGAGCAAACCTGAAAGATGGAAGAAAAGTCTTGAAATATTATGGAGCACAAAAACATACAACAGGAGCGTCACACTGTGCTGGACATGTGGCTTAATTTCTTGTAGAGTCATATTGCCACAGCTACAGTAAAATACTCATTTTTAACTCCCTTAAGTCATCTCCCCTACAGCATGCCTTAGGTGAGCACCAGTGTCCAAAATACAGCATAAGCAATGGAATCCCACAGAGTGGCAGTTTCTGATCTGGGGCAGTAAGAACTGAGGAGGAGGGACGTAAAGGTCTGAGCTGGGAAGAAAGGCTTGGGAGGGAGGTGCAGGACATGTGGATAGATAATGACTTCATGAGGGAATGTGAGCTGCTATGTGAATACAAGTGAAGCTTTTGCACAGGTTGTCCCAAAAGCTTTGGAGCTGAACCAAGGAAGAGCAAAAGGTATTGCTCTCTTCTGCTCCAATTGTGCAGTCACTGTCTACAGTTTTGCAGCCTGCAGGACTTAAGCAAAGATTTTAATTCCTATCCTTCATGGCTGTGAGTAAGGGTATGAAAAAACATTATTTATTTTGCCAGGCCTGAGACAAATGTAAAGCGCTTAATGGGCTAATAGAATTGTRCCATTAGTCCGGAGTACTGCAGTCACCTTGGACTCCTGTTTATAAATATTTTTTTCTGCTACTGCCTTGCTCTCTAATGAGGGGAGAGAGAAGATGTGCATCAACCATATGTGCTGCTTCTGCAGCTCTGCAGCCTCACTGTCTCTTAGGAAGCTGCAAGGGACCTGCTGGACAAATGCAAATACTGCAGACAAAGGCAAGGGAGTTGGTTGTAAAGCCTGATACAGCCTCCATTCAGTGTGCATGAAGATCATTCGGGGATGCCTGCAGACTTTCCCACAAACCTTCATTAAAGGAGAAGCTTGCAGGAGTGCACTTTATCAGAGAATCAGGAAGAAACTGGGTGTATGAATTCATTCATACCAGTGGCAGCAACAATGAAGTAACCAAGCAGAACACACAGTATGCAACACCAGTGTGCATTGCCAGATTTGAAGATACAGGGTATGTTGTAACTATCCAGACCAGTAGCTTTACTAGGAAACCATCATAGAGAAATAACAGAACATTTCCATACTGGAAGTCTTTCAGTCCCGTGGGTGATTTCCTACAGAAAGGCTCTATCTTTGCTTCTACTACTGAATCTCTGCTTCATAATAACAGCATGAAATGAGGCTTCCTATGCCCAACCATTCCCTTCTCTTGTTTTGCACCATGTTCACCCACATCTCTAGCCTTGCTGCTGCTTTGAGCTCGCTTTCTGTGCACACTTTCTGAGATAGCTCTGTTAATTCCAGATGGTTTATTTTTATATCAAATTATGATTTCTGAATAATTCAGAATCAGTTATAATCAGTTTTTTTTGAATAATAAGTGCCAGTTTRGGGAAGGATGGCCTACTGGGGTTTTGCTTGGTTGACAACTCCTCGTATGCAGTCTCCCTGCTCATGCAGCCAGGCATCAGGTGCTTTACAATCATCACTCCTCTTGACCTAGTCATGTTGCTCCTTTTCTGTGTCACACCTCCCTGACAGCTCCAGCTGCACCCTGCAACATCCCTGCAGTGCCACCTGTGTGATAAACTGATGTTTAGCGAGCAAGGACTGCTGAAGCCCAGTAGAGAGCCCAAGGCAGGATATCTGGCATTGCCATGCTGCTCAGGGTGCTCCTGGAAGGGCGGAATTGGCCAAAACTGTGTGCATGGAAAAAGCACGTGCAGCTGAYTGAAAGTTGGAGTAAATTCCACACATATGCTTGTTATATAGGAAAGCAGATATCCTTTTTTCAGCCCTCAGGGAGAAACCTGCTTTTGTGAGCTTTCCTGATGGCTCATCGTGGAGCAGGTTGGGAGCCTATCAACCCTTGAAATACAGCTCAGCATGTTTTGGATTCCCAGTTGATGAAAGGACTTCAGAATCACATCTCCCATCTCCCATTCATCCCAGCTATACTGTAGAAAGRAGAGTGTCAGGACTGTATTCCCTGCAAAGGGAAACATGCTTATGGAGAYGATATGAATCTTTTCTGCTTAGATTCAGCTACAGCTCTTCCAGTGCCCTTTGCAAAGAAAAAGTTAGACTTCAACCCAAAATTTCCTTAGCATTCACTTACTTACTAAGTCATGTGCTTATTTTGTGAGTTTTGACAGCAGAACAGCGATGGATCTCTCCACAGGCACACAGGGGAGACCATGAACAAAGTTGTCCACCTCCTGGGTGAAGGTGCCTGCAGCACCACAGCCACCTAACTCCCTCACATGTGCCCAGTGATAAAAAACGGAGTAAGTACCTTAGTTTTGCCAGATTCCTAAGGCACCATGGCTAGGAGCAGCTCTTTGTATTTGCTTTGCAATCAATTGCTTCTGCTAACAAACCCACTGCAAGAGAAACCTGTTATGTGTCTTTATAACACAGCTGCATTCCTACCTTCTGTATTGTTAATATGCCAGTGAAGATTACCTGCAGTATTTTTCACTTCTGTAACACATTATATCTGGGTAATCTTGGAACATTTTGCAAACACCAATTAATTAGACTTGCAACACCACAATTTACTGGTTAATTGTTGGCCTTATTTTTAAAGAAAATTAGTTACTGAGTGCTCGAGATGCTTCATCTCCCACATCCAGAAAAACCTAGGTCTGAGAATGTGCAGCAGATGGACATGTTATTAAAATGCCTACGCTGCCCACATCCCATGTCAGCACTGTGGTATCAGATTACGCATTTAAGAAACACAATCTAGTCCTAGAATTAAGATGCTTGGATAATCAGAGTACTACATGTTTTGTAACAGCTGGCTTAAAAAAAATCAAGTAAATGAGTTGGTGGTTAAATTTGGATGTAGGTTTTTGAGCAAAGAATACAGTCTGAAAATGTTATATTTGTTCCTATACTTTAACTAGCTTTCTCTATAGGCATCTCATTTTTTTCAGAAACCTCACTTCCTCTTGCTTGTGCTTGCAGGCGCTTTCCTTGCATACTTTTTATGTAGACATTATGGTTTCTATGACATGATTATGAAGAACAGTCTGACGTCTTTCTTTTTAAAGTATGTTTCTTTAATAATTTTCATTCTTCTAAGCCTTCTCAAGAAAGACATGAAGACAGCCAGATATAATTTTTATTTTAATTTATTTTATTTTGGTTTTGATTGCTCAAACTTAAAAGTCATACCTTAAGAACAATTTATTTTATTTTATTTTATTTTATTTTATTTTATTTTATTTTATTTTATTTTATTTTATTTCTGTGCATTTCTGCTTTTCTGTCCTGAGTCAATACAATCCCAGACAATCTGAAAAAAAAAAAAAAAAGAAAAAGAAAACAATCTATGAAATGATAAATAAATCTGCCAGGTATAATCTGAGACTTGGGCTGGGGGGGAAAAAAAAAAAAAAAAGCATTACCAGCATCTGACACATCTGACACAGAGGAAGAAAAACATATTGCTGCTCTTGCAATTGCTGTTGAAACTATTTCTTGCTGTTTCTATTTACCATAACYTGCCTTTATCTAGGCTTTGCTCGGACCCCAGTCCAAATAATTTCTCAAAGTGAATTTCTAGGAGGGAAGCAAGCTACCATTTTGTCTGTCTGTCACTGTTTCCAAACAAAGTATCAAGTCTCCTTCTCTCTTCAGTCCCCCTAAAAACCCACAGCTTCCAAAGAGCAAATATTGTGAGAGTTGAATTGCTTTAAATGAGAAAGTCCTACTATAGAACAAATCAGCACGCCACAGAAGAGTCACAAAGTTGGACTGTATTGAAATTCTTATTACTTTACCTTTTTATACCTTCCTAAGAGTGGTTGGGGCAGTAGCAAGAGAGTCAGTGCTCTTACCCCCGCTCAGCAACATGACATCCCACAACAGCAGTAGGGTAATAGAAGTGCTGTGATGAATTGATGGGTTCATTAGTCTACAATCAATGGGTAAAACTTCATAATAGAATAGACCTCACAGGAGCCAAATACGAGCATTTTAATTGCAGCAGGTGCTCAGTGCCAGGGCATGTATTAAAAAGAAAAATTAAATGTTTCATGAGAATGAAAAAATCCCCAGAATCAAGTAGACACCAAGAACAAAGAACAATTTGCCAAGAGAGAAAATGCAAGAAAAGAAACTACACTGCTGTGCTCTTTTCCAGCTTTGTAACAGGTAGCTGATCCCCTGAAGGTTAAATGTCTGTGGTCTGTTGCTTGACCTGCATTGCCATAAAAGCTGTGTACATGCAACCCAAACTGCATTTGTCCTCGTGGCACCTCTGCCAGGTGGCTCTAGCAGTAAAATAGATACCTCTTATGCAAGTGGTAGAGGTCAAATATGTGGCTCCTGTTGGTGGCATGGTGGTTGCTGGGAGGCCGTGGGCCAGGTGGGCATCGTGTGCCAAGCTGTACAAAGGGAGAAAGTGAGGTCAAGCATTTGTGGGATTTTGATTTATGTGGCAAGTTATGATTACAAAGGGCATCATTTTGGCAGTTAGGAGAAATTGTATTCTGCTTCCTCTGTTTTGGCTCTACCAAGGTTATGGGGTAACCAAAGGGTGGTGAACTTGGAAGCCAACTGAAGAAACTAGCCCTGGTTTTAAGCAGCCCCTCAACAACACTTACCTCTGGAGGTTATGCAGTTTATACCAGAGATGTTTATCTCCTGTTAAGTATAGCCAGGTTCCCAGAGAATTGTACAATAAAACCGTATTTAAAATAGTTAAATGGACTAATAGCAAGTAAAGTCTAAGAGCAAGTGTCCTTGGAGGTATGTATGCCTTGCCTGCAGAAATGTGGCTGCATAGAGTGTCTTAACTAATGTGAGTGAGGATATTAAGGTAAGAGCAAACCTGTTAAAGAAAACTATGATGAATATGTGTATCTGTTAGTATGTGTGCTTGTGCTTGYCTAGAGAAACTAGCATGTTTATTTAGAAAGGTGTATGTGTGAATATATTCATATATATGTATATATATGCTTATGTGCTATGTGCTTATGTGCTATGCTTATGTGTGTGTTTGCATTAAGTATGTATGCACATATTCATATAGAAACATAGACACAGTGCATGAGACCCTGATATTTATGAAGAGGCCTGTTCCTGTGGTCATAATTATCTCTGTAGTGGAACTGTGCRTAGAGGACATTTTTGTAAGCTTTAAAGATTTAATTCAGACTTCAGAGATCAGCATCTGCTTGATGTCTGGCAATTTACCATAATAAAAGTGGAAATGAGCCACTAATGAATGATCGCTCTTTCCTCATGTGGCATGTCTACAGGCCGTGTTCTTGCACATCTCAGATGTGACACTCATCCATGCTGTCTGTGTAACTCTGTGCATAGTCTCTGCTCAGGGACATGCTGCCTGGCCCTCTTGGCATGGAAACACCAGTGCTCACACTCCTGCTCTCAGTGTGCTGCAAAGGGCATCCTGGGCATCGCTGAGATTAGGAGCTTCCTAATGGAGCACCCAGTTTTGTTGAGCTCAGCAAGGCCAATGCATCAAGCCTTGTAGCATTTACCAGTGTTAACAGGTCCCATTTTTACCCTTGACTTCATACCAAAGAACTTCAGAACTGGACTTTTTTGACAGCTGGGAGGAAAAAGGGAGAATCTGGGCAATGAAGGCTCACTCTTTTCTCTGCCATAAGGTTCAGTGCTTCATCCCAAGAGTCACTCACACCAGTATTATCAGAKGTAGCCACCGGTTCCTGATACCAGATGTTAGAAAAACTCATTTCTATAGCTTGGTTTTGCTACCTATCTTTGGTACCCTAGTCTGATTTTATCCTTAACAGGCAGTACTGCATGTACTGTTAAGAAGGCTTTGCATACACCATCCAAGAGGAGAAATGGTTTCAGTAAGAGAGGCACTTCACGCACAGATAAACTGCTATCAGCTACTACKATATTACTTTATATTCACTATGCATACACTGAATATTATCCACTGCAAGTTCCATTTTAGAGAGACTGCTTTGGGTGATTGTTCTTTTGTGCAAAGTGTCCGGGGAGAGCACAGCTATAGCTCACTATTGTCTCCTTCTTACATTGTCCCTGCAGTTCATTCGGTGCTTTCTTGAGTGGATAGTGCTGTGTGGTTATTGGTCCAATATAGATAGTGCAGAGAGGAAAAAAGTCTTGGGATCAACTGAACTCCTCATAGCATCCTACCACATTTTATCAGTTCGTTGTTAACAATAGGCAAAGGCAAGGCCTAATGATATGCTGTTGTTAGGGAGCATGAGTGTGCATGTGAGGGGGAATATCATGAAACAGAAATAAAAACACAGCCAATAATATAAAAGTTTTATCTGCTATCAATCTGCTGAAAGATATGGATAGTTATTGAACAGAAATAAACTATGTGTGTCATATAAATAAAAGGAATAACTGAAAGATGTACTGCTGGGGCTTAGAAATAGAGCAGGAGGTGGCTTCTGTTCAGCTTTGTAAGAAGATTATATTACATGACTTGCTTTTTACATGGTTGATAGGAACACTTTCCAGGAACTGAGCATTCAGCAAAGACTGACTGCAGCTGGACTTGGGCCAAAGGTAACAAGGATTTGCATGACTATGGCTGGGAGCTCACGGACTATTTAAAATTCAGGTATAGAAATGAAGAGATGTGAAGCCTTAAGTCCTGGTAGCTAGACTGGAGAAAGTAGGGAAATCTTGATTTTTATTTCTAGAGGACAGAAGTGGTAAAATTGTCTGCAGAACACAAACAAATTATAGTCTACCAGCAGGGTAGTGCTTTAGTACTTGAGGTGGATGATAATAGAAGAATGAGCCCTAGAGACAAAAGAAATGCTTCCTACAGGAAATTAAACCCCAGCTTTGCAAATAAGAACAATTGCCTACAATCCAGGTAAAACTACAGACACAAATGAATGAATACAAAATGAACATTAGCCGAGCCTGAAGCAATGACACCTCAAAATACAAAAGAGATGAGAGTGGCTTCGCAGCACCTCCTGAAACGGATTTATAACGATATGCATACTAATGAACCTGAAACGCCACGTAGTTTTTGCATCCATTATTCATTGTTCAGTGTACAGGAAATGCAGCCGTACAATGGAGTGATTATAGGGAGCATCACTGGGAGCGAGATGATAACAGGGAGGAAATGGGAGCAGCATCTGTTCCTTCACCCCAGTCCCCATGCATAAAATTTACCTTCGCATTGGCAATGGAAAAGATTGCAAGAAGAGAGCCCAGATGAGAGGTGTAAGGTGCCTTAAAGTTTTTGCTTTACCTCTGTATGTCTGTGGGACTGTGGTGCCTACAAGGGCAGGAAGAGAAAAGAAACACCCTACCACAGCCCATATTTTCCCTTCTCTGTCTGGGCATGTCTTCTGGGATTGATGTATTCTTCTGAGAGAAGAAACTATCCATTGATGAGTAAAAGGAAGAAGCAATATGGATAATGGCTGGGAGGGCTAGACCTCCCACTTTGGAAGAAGTTCCCCTAGGGAAGCTGAGAGAAGATATTTGAGAGAGAGAAGCAAAGGGAGGCAGCAATGGTATCTGAGCTCCTCCTGCGCTTGTTCCCACGCCTGGACATCCACACACGTTTTCTTTACTTGTTCCAATTTCTCGGGCACCTGCAGGACTCTAGGATRTGTTGAACCTGACCTGCTGTTGGGCTTGCGCTTGTCAGCAGGGCTGACAAGTAGTGCACTCACTRTAACCCACTGTGTCCTTCTGAGTCCTAGGAAAATTTGATAA
Source organism: Nothoprocta perdicaria (assembly GCF_003342845.1). Taxonomy (NCBI): domain Eukaryota; kingdom Metazoa; phylum Chordata; class Aves; order Tinamiformes; family Tinamidae; genus Nothoprocta; species Nothoprocta perdicaria. The sequence continues at coordinate 2,013,595 of NW_020456298.1, forward strand.
GGTTTTGTTGAAATATATGTATTTATTTCAAAGTTAACAGATTTTGCAAAGCATTTACTAAAATGCATACCTTCCCCATTTTATTTTTGGAATCCTGAGGGCCACAATAAAAGCACAGCTCTGCCACAGAACTGCTGGAATAAGAGAGGTACCTTTCCTTGACTCCTTGGCTTTGATTTGAAGCTCCTGAGCAGACTGAAGCAGCCTTACTTTATTGAAAGCTAGAACATGAGCCAAGGGGGCCAAGTTTAGTATTCTGAGAGCTTCTTTTGCAAAAGTAAATAGGAAGCTTACCACAAAAGATGTATTCAGCTGCAAATACAAAAAAGTATTTCAGCTGCAAATACTAGAATGTTCCAGGCACTAAAAGCATGTTTTTAAATAAATACACACCATAAACTTCTGCAACTTTTAAATGTAAACCCTGTGACTAAATTATAAAAAATAAGGGGAAATATAGTCTTTTACCTATTGAATTGCATGGAAAAGGAATAAGACAATCAAATTCATTAAAACCTTAKGGAGTTTTGCTCACTTTTGCTCACCTGGCATGTCTGATAACCTGGGAAGGACTTTTGAGGGATGCACCTTCTGCAGGCATACTCATTGGCTTTGTGGAAGTTATAGCATCCATTCGTATAGGCATCATAGTTAATAACCAACTGGAATTTTGCAGCTGAATCTGTTGGGTAATCAGATGTTATACTCATTGGAATTCAAAGCAGTGCTGAAATCTCTGGTTRCCTTTTATATTTTCATGAGATGGGAAAAAATGTTCATGCACCTGGGTTATGCCAGAATGACTTGTGTATATTTGTCCAGAAACACTGTTGTACACCTGGCTTTGATATTGTAAGTTCTTACTGAAAAGAAATTAAGTTAATTGCTTTTTACAGTTCTACAATTTAGAAAGCTAATAAATTGGGGATGAAAGAGAGTAAGAGAGTTTAAAAAAAAAAAAAAAGACATGAACAGACTTACCAGTTTTTGATTGATTGTAAAATACCCCGTAATATTTTTTGCCCTACAAATTCTTTTTAAAAAAATAATTGATGTGAAAATTACCCAGCTAAACATCGATATAACATCACATTTTTATGAACAATTTTTCAGCAGCAGTAGTCCTGAATTTTACTCAAATGTATGAAACGACGTCTTCAGTCATTTTTAATTAGTGACTTCCTGTTTTGTTGGATTATCTCAACAACAAGCAAAAGCAAAACAGGTGTGAGTAATTCCTGTAAAAAAAAAAGTTTTTTTAATTTGAAGATAGAATATGGGGGGATGAGGGAGAGCATGCATATATGAGAAAGAGAGAAATAGTGTTCTTGCTCTCATTATGTCTGTGTACTTATTTTAAATAAAAATGTGACTCAAAAATTTTCTGACACCTCAAGTATGGTTARGAAAGGATCAGAAGATTCATCTTTAGGGGTTTATTTTGTCAATAGTAAACTCTCAATGAAGCCCAGATTCGTTGTATGTAGACGTATTGTTCATTATCTTTTTATGTATATAATGAATAAATCATAAAGTCCAAATAAAAATATAAACATTTATATTCATGAACACTTGCAGATAGGGTAGCAGTAAATCAGTATAATCTGCTCTGTCTTGTGCTAGCCTTTTTATTATGATTAAATGTGTAGGTCCTTAGGAGCTATGTATTTTCTTTCCTGACCCATTGTTTTATTATATTCAGTTTCCTGATGCTTGCAACCTACGAGGTTTGCATTTATGGGAAGAAACAGAAACAGAAACAGAAACAGAAACAGAAAAAGAAAAGAAGAAAAAAAGAAAAAAGAAGAAAAGAAAAAAGAAAAAAAAGAAAAAAGAAAAAAAGAAAAGCTCAGCTCCTTTGTTGATGGAATCAAATCAGACCTAGATAAATGGGGTGCTGAGACACTTTCAAGAGCCCGTCAGTTTGAATTATAGCTACATTCAGAAAATGCCTGTGGAAAAAAATGCCCCAATGAACTTCATCTCTCTGTGGACTTCAGGCTCCTACACAGGGAGATGAGGCAGCCTGAAGACTGTATTCRGATGCTGAGGTGTTGGTCTCTACTATGCAAGAGGCCATCCTTGAACTGTTTCATTGCCTTTCTCCATAACCACAGTGTTGGAATTAGAGCTTAATTTCTCTCAGTCCTTGTGGATGTTCAATTTCAAGCATTTCACACAAACTAGTCATGCAGTTCTTAAAATGTTGGACTTTGACATTAACCGGATCCCCAAGATCCTATGGTGCTACTAGCACTAATGTCAGCTGCGTGCAAATACACTAAAGGTCATAGGCCATGCACTTCTGCCTTGGGGGATATAGTCTAAGATGACTGAGATTGCATCAGTCTTCAGCAACAACTCACTTTTATTTTTCCAAATTAGAATATTTATAGGTTTTCAGAAAGCTTTGGMGATGTTCTGGCTCCACTGAAAACAGTGACAAAACTCCCTATGAATCACTGACTTACATGTCCCTAGTCTAGTTTGCTAGGCTACCAGTGATGAATGAAATTGGTTTTCAATTTGCCATTGAGTTTCAGCTGAAAGTCAGGGTGAGTGCGTGCAGCAGTATGGAGCACCATGGTGTCATTTTTCTACAGTTGTTTTTTATATCCATCTGCCTTTTGATATAACTGATGTCATGCACAGCAAGTCATAATCAGTGTGTTTTATCACCCTAGTTGTGCCAGTTCAGGACCTGGCCTGATTAGTCTGCCTCTCTTCACRTTGTCTTTGTGGCATGTTGTCAACGGCCTAGCCATGTATGAAACTGGAAACAAAAGCTGCTAGAGATCCATCCTCGCTTTGCTGTTCATGTCAGTAAATCTTGTTGATGGGAAATAAAAGTGCATTGCTACTGATAACAAATACTTCTTACAAGAGGCAGTTGATTACTGTATGGGACGCTTATAAAATGATCAGGACTTCTTTTGGGAGATGAGTAACTCATCATGTCTAGCAATGAATATCAAAACAGCCTGCCACTACTAAAATGAAATTCATGTTATACTGCAGGCCACTGTGTGACAGAGAGCAAACATTAAGAAGGTCATTCTGATCTGATTTGTCAAGTTTATGCTGTTTATTTTGGTTTCCTTGGAGCAGGAATCCAAATATTCTGATGGATGATTGTTTAGGAATCTCCTTGAATACTAACCTTTCAGAAAATATCTGGACAAATTGTGTTCTTAGATTAAAATGTCACATACTACCCATGATTTAATTCCTCCTCCATATTTATGTACAAAGATGATGATGTCTGCTCATCAGCTTCAATAACTCTGTCTTCTACTCTTGGTTGTTTCCAGTACTGTGAATATGTAGATAAAGAAAGAAGTACTGTTCATATATAACCTGTAATTCCTTTGCTTCCRGTCTTGAACCATTGACAGGAAGCATCTTACCCAGCTTCCTGGCTTAGCCTAGAGTGAGAGTGAAATTGGAGGATGCGGTGGTGGAGAATGACAACCTTTTTCTGAGTGGATGATGGTCTCCTCTCCATGCAGGCATCCAGGCTGATACTTATAGGAATTAAAAATTATGTGTCCAAGATGGCTGGACAACCCTGCTGTGAGATTAAAGACCTATGATTCAAAGGAGACAAATACAAATACTATAATATAAATCTCACAATACATGCCAAACTCTCTCTTCCACCTTACCTTCTTTATACGTGAAAGTCTTTTTCATTGAATCACTCATTTCTAGCCACCCTTCCACAAATATCCTGCCTCCACCTTATTTCTTTGAGTTACACATCACACTTTGCTACTGACCTCTCTTCTACCCAGGCCGTCATCCTCCCAATTCATTCCCAAATCTCTCTCCAGCTGCCCCAGCTCACACCATTTCACACAGCTGCTTGTCTCCCTCAGCCAACACCCAGGCCCCTGCAGCTGCCCTTCTCTCCTCCTTCTGTACCCATTATATTTTATTTTATTCTAAGTTGGTTATACCATACTAAATAGGATAACGTTTCACAGTGGTTCATTAAGGAATAAAATCAACATTTGACATATACTTGCTCTCCTCTTCACACGGGAAGAATTTTGCACAGTGAAGTGTTCTCTTTGAACATTTGGAATTTCCAAGATTTGGAAATCTTGGAGATTTCTAAATGGTATGTGCGTATATTTATATATGTAGGTAATAAATACGCATGTACATATGTTCTTATGTATTTTATTTATGTGAGACAAACTAACATCAGAGAAAGTTGCCTTGCCTGTARGGAAAATAACCTCTAGAGCCTGGGGAAGTTCCTTGCCACAGTTTTGGGTTCATTTTTGAATAAATTTTGTCTCCCATCACAAATTCCATTGGGCCAGAGGAGAAGACTGTGGGCAGTCTTTYAGACACTCATATCCTTTCCTTGAAACTCAAAAATCTACAGTCATCTGAGAACTTGGGTCAATATTAGATGAGGTGACAGCATATGGGATGRCTTTCACTCTGCAATAGCTAGCTATGTTGTTGTCTGCATTTGCCATTGTTCTTTTGAATGACCAGTGTTTCCACCTAGATATATTTAAGACCATATAAGGCATGAAAGCCTGGAAGCCTTCAGAAAACTTCTGCTTGGAAAAGAAAGCTTTTTTTTCCCCCCATGTTCTTCACCAGCTGCACACAGAGTGAAATAATTTTAAACACTCCACTTTTTACTCTTCTCTCTTTCTATCTGTTCTCTGCCTACTATTTCACTATCCAAAGCCCTTTCCTCAGTTCCTTCCACTGTGGACAAATAAACTGAGCTGTGTGCATGCCCATGCAGCTGACTGCATGCAAGGTGGRTTGCATAGCTCTGCAGTGGTCCACCACCTTTCTCTGATCTCAGGGGTAGTATTTGTAATAGACCTACATGTGTCTTCTCCATAAAGGTCAAATGCTAGCAGAGTGGCCTGGGCCCACCTACCTGCTCCTTGACATCTCTCTTATCTGCCCAYGTGGCAGGGGGAGGCTCTGCAGGCCCACAGTCCATGCTTTCCTTCTTGGATGCAAGGAGGTGCGTGGACTCCTTGGCACTCTTGTGCCACTGGCACCATGTACCTAGAGTGATGTTTGTCAGGGAAATATTAAATGCTGGGTGGAAGATGTCATTTTATATAGCTACAGCCCTAGACATAAGCTTCTGTTTCATATTTGCTAAGTTTTGTTAGTCATATATAAAATGTTTCACTGTATAAGGATATTAAAAACATTACTCTCATCAAGAACAAAATTGGTCCGTCTTAGGGAGGCTGCATTAACCATATTACTGTTATTTCTCCCACACTGTTTATTGTATATTGCATAATAACATGCTTATCTCTTAAAAATACCATGAGCTTAGACAGGACGTATGAAATTTTCCAAACTGAAAATAGAATAGGGAGTGGAAAAGTACATTTTTGCACACAGGTCTGCTATTATACAGTATCAAATGAAACTAGTCCTTCATTTCACGTTTATTCATTTGGCTTCATTTCTTAGAGCTATATTCTTCCRTTAGATTTACAGGGTGGAACTTAGACAAGTTACAGGAATAAAAGATGTTCTGAGGCTGCTAAGTTCATATGCTGCATGCTTCTAGTCTCCAAATAACGTTTTGATGTTGGTGCTTTACCATCACTGTACCGGAGTAAATGAGAGGGGCGACTGTCACRGGACAGCAGGGTATTTTTAGTTCAGCACCAGCTGAAACTGAGGCAGTTTCAAGTGCAAAATGTATTCCATGCCCGAGGTGAAATAATTGACGTGCAGCATTCGCCTCAGCCGTGGTGCCAAGAGCCACATGAATGCAAAGTTGCATTGCTGCAAACTCCTTGAAGCCCTGGGCTCAGCCRTGCTGTCACTGGCCCCTTGCAAAGGGCATCCTTCACCAGTGACAGGTCCGAGCCTCTGCCTGCTGCGGCTCCACATGCCCCAGGAAGGTGCTGGCTAGACCAGCTATGCTCCCTCTCATGTCTTCCTTCAGCTCCTCCTTGAAACTGTCTGGTGAAACCTGCCGCTGAAGGAAGCGGTTTTGAACTCTATAGAGTGGGCTCCCTCCAGCCCTTTCCAGTTTTGGTGCAGATGCAGCTTTCTCAAAGAAACTATCTACGAGGACTATTTTATTTTATTTTATTTTATTTTATTTTATTTTATTTTATTTTATTTTATTTTATTTTATTTTATTTTATTTTTTGACTTGTAATTGCAATTCATTTTAGATAGCCTAGGCTGAAGCAATTCAAGTTGCCTTGAATGATGCCAGTCTGGAGCAGAGGCAGACATACCCTTCCCTCTACAAATTCAGTCTGAAAATTGTGGGCACATCAATTGGCAATGGCTGCAGCTGGAAATTGCAAGCTTCATTGGATTTGTTTTGGTATGGAGATTCCATAGAGAGCAAAAGCCAATTTTGAAGACAGTGAGGCTTAATATTTTTAAAACTGCAGATATTTTAACCAAGCAACCAAAGAAATCTGAGCATCTCTTTGCCTTTGTAGATGCATTTTAAGAGATGCATTTTAAAAAAATATATGCAAACATGACTCTTTCTATTGATAAAATCTGTTAGCTCCACATCGTCAATTCTTCTGACTCAGGGCATATGCATGCCTTTGATAGCAACCCAGTATAAAAAGCMTGCAAAAGTAAAGCATGACCTGAGTTAAGCACTGCTACTATAACTGGAAGTGCTTACTAGGGAAACCTGCAAGTTTTGTTCCAGAAAAGCATCTCTGCCTCCAGGGATCTGGTGGAGTTGATCTTTCCTTACTGCAAGATGTGTGGGCTGAGAGCCTTCTCTTCCACACAGTAATCATAACAAGCTGAGCCTCYGTTCTTAAATGGATGTGGTGTGATGAGAACCTCAAGAGGCTCCTCTGCCTTCATGATTCCCTTTCATTGACTTCCAAGTAGCAGGCATTGGTTTGATGCAAGGATTGCGAATGATATTACAACTTAAGTGCAGTTAGCAGCAGGTAAACATCCCTGTCCTCCTTGTACAGCTGTTTGAGGGCAATCTCAGACCAGAGCTGAAAACTCTGAGCTGAAAAAAAGGAAGGGTTTTCCCTGGGAATCAAAGGACAGTGCATGGCTAAGGAAAAGCTCTCCCAGAGCCAGATGACAAGAACTGAAACGCAGCCTGAGCTGCTGTGGTCAGGTTAGGCTGATGTCCATTAGCATTTTAGATCAGATCAGCAGTGCACCTTCACAGTGAATTGCTGTTTCCCTATGCTGTGCTTTGATCTGCATTGTGGAGCTTTCTCCCAGTGCACAAACTGGGGTCCRTTGAGATGAAAGCTTCCTTTCATTTTCAGAGGATATTGCTAGTGGGAGCTTAGCCCTCTCTGCAGCAGCCCCAGRAGCAGTGTGCATACAGATTCCTTACCTCTGACTGTGGCAAGGCAGGCCCATTCCCAGGCCCCCACACTGCATGTGGACACAGACCTAACCTGCACGTCAACCTAAGTTTTGTAGATATGACACTACTATTATCACCTGTTACCTTTTAGTCAAATCCTTGCTTTAAAAGGTTTCTGAGGAAAATGATGTTTCGAGAAATGCATCCTGGAAGAAGATCATGAYAGCTGAAAAACTGCCCAGGTACTCTCAGTCAAGGACCAGCCATTGCTCAGTCACCTCCCCCAGCAGGAGCTATGAGCCTCCCRTGGGTTCTGACATCTCTGCAAGGCTTGTAGAACCATGTAGAAAGTCCCTCTTGAGTATGTAAATGCTGACCTTTCCCTGTCATTCTGCAAGCAAGGAGCAGGACAACCGGAGTAGGATTCTGACTGGGAATGCAAAAGGAAAAAGAAAAATGTAAAATGCAAAAAATGCAAAAGGAAAAAGAAAGACCAATAAAATAATAGTGTCCTGAACTGTGAATGCTTCAGCCTTTTGTCATAAAGAGAAGCTTTGGATAGATCAGTAAGGGGCCACAAAACTTGGTGGAAGGGTTGTTTGCTCTTATGAAGTTTTTTTCGGGGAAAAAGAAATCCATATATTTCTGGTCTTTTAAGGACAAGAAACTACCTTTCACTATTAGCATATTATTATTATATTATTCAGCATGTTTGCAATTTCATCAGTGGGACAGCTTGTCTACAGTTAATTAGTTGTGTCCTTACTAATAGCCATAAAAGTCAAACAAAGGGAACAAAGAGCATGAATTTGCTCTCTTTTCAAGAACTATCTGTGGCTCTAAAAGATTAATTGGCTGACAGAAGACCCTTAACAGTGTGCATATACCTGTGTGTTTTCTAACCAGGCAACACCTACTGCTRTAGCCATGTCTCTAAGAAGTGCAAACCAAAAATATTTTATGGAATATCCGTTTTTGAACTCTTCCCAATAAACAGCAGCTGTAAACTGCTGCTTTTCTTCACAAGGACACTGTTTAAGCAAATGTCCTCCACTTTGATTTTCAGGCAGTACAACAACACAGATTAACAACTACAAATAACCTCCCTGCTCAGAATGCACAAACAGTGCACTGCTAATCACCAGCAGATGATATCTGTACTCAGTTGTGCACGGAGTCAGAGGATATAAGCAATTCATGATATGCATCTCAATTTTTTCTTGCTACCTATTTCACCTCAAACTTTCAAAGGAAATTCTCCTGTCTATCATTTTTGTGATTCCTGCTAAGGTCCATAGTAGGAGAGGAGCCACTGCAGTGACAGCTTTCTACTCAGCATCRTACATCACTGTCTCTAGCTATTCTTAGTGATGCTTGGAAAGCAGTTAGAGTAATCTGTGAAACCATCCAGTAATGCTGAGAGTAGTTTCTCTTAGTACAATTATTATGATGTGTACAGTGCTAACCAATAAAGCCAAAGGCAAAAAAAGGCAAAAAAAAAAAAAAGAAAGAAAAAGAAAAAAAAAGAAAACCCACCAGAAGCATTTACCTTGTTTCCAACTATTTTCAGAGGCATCAGCATAAAAGACTTCAGGGAAGGGAGGGAGCTGATACTGAGGAAGGACACAGAAAAGGACATAGAAAAAATACCAGAAACTGAAAATCTCTCTTCAGGCTCCTTTCTTGTTCATTTTAGATTAATTTGATTGTCAATAAGTGTGACTGAAAGAAATGAGAATTACTGAGCTGGGTTTCAGAAAGCTTAAAATTCAGTGTGGTTTCAGAAACAAGAAAAAGGAAAAATTTAACCTTGTCATACAGCAGACTTAAGTTCTCAGGAACATATCCTTCACTGATACAGAATTGCAATGAAACTATGTAGATTTATGCCAACTGAGGCTTTGGCCTGGGCAGAGGAATTTGCAATTGCATTCCTTCCACTGCAAAGGTTTTCAGGTCTTTGCATCTCTCATGATAGCCATTAAAAGTTGTTACTCTCAAAAGATTATACTAAAAATAACAGGCACAAGAAACCAAGCAAGCCATTTGCAGGAAAAGAACGCAAGGTAGACTTCAGTGAAAATATAGTGATACTGAAATCTATTAAATTGCTGAATGCTTGCTCAGGGGAGCTGCAAAAGCTGTATTACTTCAATCTTCAGTCTTTGGGAGGGCCAAATGTGTAAATTACAGAGGCGAATAATCCCATCCTGCTCTCATGAGGAGGAAGACATGCAATTTTTTGCACTGCTAATTTCTGCTGTGTTTAGAACAAGCCAGCTGGGAGAAAGCTCTGTTGGAATGAGGGACGCTAGTGAGCTGAATGATGCTGCATTGCCAGAGACAGTAAGAATACAAGTGGCCTCTTCTCTCACTGAGGGACAGGACTATTTTCCAGCCATGGAAGCTTTAGGGCATTTGTAGCTATCATGTGGATGAAGGGGCTGTCCAGCACCTGTCTGCTCTTCCTGCAGAAGAGACAGGTCATCTCACTTCTACTTAGCTCATCAGGTAAAATTAATTCTTTACCCTTCTCATGTTCCCTGTCCCCCTCAAAAGAAATGCATATCTCACTAAAATCAAGTTAATTCCTTGAATTTTGAATCAATCCCAGTGTGAGGAGAGATAGGCAGTGCTAGAATGAAAGAAACCTCAGCTAAAGAGGCAAATGACTATGGGTGATATTCATCTTTCTGCTCCTAGATTTTKTTTTGTTTTGTTTTGTTTTTTGTTTTGTTTTGTTTTRTTTTATTTTATTTTATTTTATTTTATTTTATTTTATTTTATTTTATTTTATTTTATTTTATTTTATTTTTGGGGCAGTAGCAATAAAAGGCATCCAGACACAGTTACTACTGCAAAAGATTGACTTGGTTGGAATGGGAGTTCATTTATTGTTATTCACATAAAGTGCTCTGGCAGCACAAGCATCTTTCTGCTAAACATGGTCAGGAAACACAGCATCCTTGGGTGGACTGGAAATCCCATTACACTGCTTTTAAAATTCTAGCTCCTGCGGGACTACAAAAACAAAGCTGGTAAAAAATTAAATAGGAAAGGGTAGCCAAATGCTTCTAATGCTCCAGATGGCTACAGTTAAGCCTGGAGCAATGGTCTTGCCTGCTCTCATTGCACCACGTTCAGATGTCTTGAATAAGTCTGGTGTGATATCCCTGCTTTGCAGGTCACAAGTAAGAGGAGCAGAGGAATATCACATCTTGTCATGGTCTGAATTTTCCTGCCTTGGGATAATCTGGTCCAATATTCCTGAAGATGTGATAATTGCACAGGAGTGCTCAGTCACTTAATATCAAATGCCTAAACATGAAAAAAAAATGTGTCATTTTATCCCATTTTATCAGAGGTGCCTCAAAACCAGTTGCTTTGGAGAAAGGTGAATGGAAATATGTGTTGTCACTCATGGAGTGATAGTACTAAAAGCACTGTGCATGGATCTTATCATGGAAGCTACTGTACAAACACAGAACAAAAAGCCATTTTCAGCTGCAAAAGAGGCAACAGAACAACAGCTAAGGAAGGCACATGAGGAAACGCTGCAGGTCGGCCTGGCTGTCAGGCTGCCAAGCTCCCTTCTGCCCAGCTGCTCTCGGGAGAAGGCAGACTGCAAAGAGGAGACATTAAGCACCTTTGCAGGTGTTTACAGGTAGCTTCCCGAGTGTGAGGGGAAGCGTGGGAGAAAACATAACCCCTCCAGCYTCTCACCCCAAGGGACCTGGAATATCACCTTAACAGCACTGTTTCATTCCCACAGGCCTGCTGTGATGTGCTGGTGTACAGCACGGTGTTGTCCTAAGGCATAATGAGGTGGATTAAGTATAGGGTGCTATGCCTTAACATGCAATTTCTCAGCCTTTGTAGTGGCTTTTAAGCCTTTATTGCTAGCTTTCATGTCAGGTATGTTGGGTTTTCTTCATCTAATGAGTTTTCAGAATGCCTTTGTACCTTGGCAGCTCTCCTACACGTGCACACGTACACACACACACTCCCCACAGCACATTATCCAAGCAGAAAACTTATTCAAGCATTTCTTTTAATAGTATCAAGACTAGAAACAGGAGGTATTCAGTGCTGTAAGATAAAGCATTCAAAGAGGATAGCAAGTGAGTTACCTCCAGAATCACAGAACCACAGAATAGTTGGGGTTGGAAGGGACCTCTAGAGATCATCTAGTTTAAAGACTCAAAAGAGATCATCTAGTTTAAAGACTCTAGTTCCTGCTCAAGCAGGAACATCTAGAGCACATGGCACAAGGTGACAAAGGGGCAGTCTCAGAGAAGCAATATCTTGGAACTCCTTTGGATGGCAAAAGCATCATGTGCTATTGAATTAATAGCAAGTCYTGGTAGGCTTTCCTGTGGATGCTCTGCAGTCTCCTTACTCTTAGTGTCTATTCGTACAGATATAGTTGACAAAAAGCCTTTCCCAGAAACATGTATTGTGACTGGTGGGCAATGCTGTGGAAGGGAGAGTTTGATACCTAGAGACATTTCTGCAAATCCCTACTGAGAAGGTGCATGAAAAAAAATAAACTTCTGACATAGCTCTGTGGAGATAAGCTGGTGAAATTCCTCATTAATGCTTTGTCTGGTTTTAAAGTTCACAAGATACTGCAGCTTAACTTGTCTCCGTTGACTGGAATTCATCTCTGCTAACAGAGCAGAGCCACAGGGTAAGCTATTAGACGTGTRCCAGCTAGAGAAAGCTCTTACTGCATGAAAATCAGCCCACATTAATGCCCTTGAAGAACCCAAGTCTGGGTGGAGGATACACTTCCCTGCAATGCCCAGGGGGAGCTCTTTGGTTTCTGTTTGCTAGACCCAACTAGAGGGTCAACTGTTCAATGTTTCCTAACTTCTCAGTGTTAGAGTTTGCCATTACTGCCCTCTCTTTAGCTGTACCCCATAGGGGAATAATGTAAATCACAACCCTTTAGTTTCAAGATTCCTAGGCAGGACATTTTCTATRTGCTGCATCCTTCAAAGCACCATATAAACTTCAAGAATTTCTTCCCGTCATACAAAAGAACAGTTGTGAAATGATTTTTGCAAGCTTTTTTTCTCAACACAATTAATTAAATGCAGTGTTATGCCTCTGATCAGACATATACCAGATGAAAAGTCTTTCTTGTGGTTCTGAGATTAGCAGGAGTTTCAAACTGTGCTTTTGTTTTCTGTGTACTGCTAAGGTCTCCACCATGCGGCACACAACTCATCCATTTTGTCCTTGGAGCTGCCAGAGCCCTCTTGCAGTAGAGACACACTGTGCTCTCTCATCAAGACTTAACTTTTTTTTCTCTCCACTTCTTGCCTTTCATCCCAAGCAAGTAATAAATCAGTAAATAATGCCGTTTGGTTGTTTATAGAAGCTTCCCCTGCATAAATCTGTGTCCCTCTGAAGTCAGGCACTAGTGCTGGGGCAGCAGCACTGAGCACTGCCATTCAGCTGGAGTCCAGCCCCAAGAACTGAGCACTTCTACCTGTTTATCTAACGAAAATTCCCTTCCTCCCTGCACAAAGTCATCTCTCTGTAGCTTTCTATGCAAGACATAGCATTTGGCTTGGGTGTCCCCTCTCCAGGGAGTGAAATGCCCTCATAATATCTGACTCATGTGGCATTTTATCCCAATTGCATGGTCTCTTTATACGATTAAAAAAAAAATCCATGAAAAGCATCAATACAAATATGAAGCATGCAAACAACTCCTTGAACACCTGTCTCAATTTGTAAACCCATTACCCACAGTTTGATTTTGCAATACAAATTATTTGAAAGAGATTTTTTTAAAGCAAATAAAAATAAACTGTGAAACCAAAAGACGTGTGTATAGAAACCTGATTTGCACATTTGTGATAGACTCAAATTCCTTTAGTGTCTTGAAAACATGACATGTTCACCTTCAAATAGTCCTTTCTCATCTAATACAGTTTGTATGTCATCATCAATTATAAGATTTTTCCTTTTACAAGTACAATATATATGTAAACTTTTTTTTTTTTATTTTGAAGAAATTAACTGATTWTTTTTTCTTGGTATTGACTTATTATTTTGAGGCCTATATGTTAAACTGCAGGCTGAATCTGTGGCTGCCAAAGCTGTGGCTGTTAATGCATTTGCACAGTGTATAACTTCAGGTAAAAAAACAGCATATAACTTCAGAAATTAAACCCAGAAATCTCCAAAGTCAGCCACAGAAGCTGAATCATGGAAAATAACTAATTCAAAGGCCTAAAGATTTTGATCATGACTTATACAAAATATAAGACATCTGTGGATACATGAGTACATTTTCAACTCCTCTTATTAAGAAGTCTATGGGGTGAAGCACTCTAACACGTGAATTGTCCAGTGCTGGTAAGACTATGCATGACTGAACAGTTTTCTGAATTGCCTAGGGAAGTAAAAAGCAAATATCAGTGATATTTCTGTGGGCCCATGTGCCTCAGTCTCAAAGACGTTATTGCAAATTACTGTTCTTCATCTGTGTTAGATGCAAACTGCAGCACTGGAGAATATGAGACTCAAGGACAAGCAGAAGATTGCACCTTACACCTGCTTGGGAAGAAAATAAATACATACATACATATATGTATGTATCTATATATACATATATAAAGGCATCTAAAGACAGAAAAGCAGAAATCCAGAAAGCAAAAGCAGAGAAGGTTTGGCATCACTACGGAATTCAACCTCCAGTCAGTCCTTCAGCCAAGGGAGACAAGATTGTTTTATTTTTGTCATGCTGCAATATGTAAATCAACCTATCTAAACTGCAGAATATTCTCTATTGGATTCAAAAAAAATCCATTTTYAAAATAAAAAGTAATATTTAGAGAAACACTCACAAAGACAGCAGATTGTTTTTCCATCTCATTTAAGTTGTGATTTGGTGTTCATTTATAGATAAAAATGATAGCTCTTTTACATAATATTTTGGTAAGCAAGAATTAATAATATGCTCTGAAACAAGAAAATATGTTAAAAAGCACATTATTTTTCAATAGTGCGGAGATTTATAACATTTCCCACAATGGAAAGTGTAATTATTTTTTCTAATGATTTATATGTGTGTTAATATCCTGAAGTGCTTCTGCATTTGCAAGCAGAATGCTAGCTAGTTACCATTAATTATAAAGAGAGGGTGTTTTTTATCTTCTTTAACCCATTTTAAAATCTTTGTGAAAAACAACTCACTGTTGACTGGAAAGGAATGCAACCACTCTCTAACTAACACTGTGGAAACAGGTGAAATAATCTCCAAGTTAGGATGTATTTGTTAGGATGTGTATGTGTCAGAGAGACAACACAGACCTTCTATAATGCCATGTACATGATGATTTCTAGAGCGGCTCTGGACATGACCTAGAGATGTTATAAATGTTTTTTCCAAACTGAGAAAGCAGAATGGTGACCCTAATGTTACTTTTCAGCCCCGTAAATCAGCTGGCACTCTGCTGAAATAACCAGGTTACATTCAAATGAATGAAGGGAAAGAGAGATTAGAGCTTCTGCTTATGATTAAGCTCAGCAAACAATTTTTAATCATCTCAGGTCAATACAAGATGCCCAGGTTGTGGTGTACATATCACTCTATATTCTCTGTTTACATATTCCTGATGTTTATACCGCACCTCACTATTCAATGAGATTTATTACTTTATTGTATCACTTCTGCTCAGAGTRAGAAAAATTATAATCTTTATGAAATTATTTCCACCAACAGAAGCAAGTGGATTCAGTAAAAGCAATTATTTCTGGAGGCTTTTCAGTGGCATTCACACCATCCTCAGAGGTTTGGCCTTGTACCAGTATCATCAGATCAGACCAAAAATCACAGAGAATTATTGAGGATGGATATCAAGCTACAGTATTATGCTAACCCCATCCATACAGGATCTAGTTCAAAAGTTGTTATCTGCGCCTTTCTCTATGGTGTCAGAACAGAGGCCCAAAACAACAGAGGTCTTGAAACCTCTGAGTCTTCACAGTCCAAATGACAAACACTGTGTTCATAGACACCTTTGGGGACGAAAACAGAGGCAGCTCTGACAGAACATGGGCCAGGCAGAAGCCGGYCTCCCTTTCTGCCTCAGGCTGCCCCAGTTAGGACATGGCTTGCTGGCCCAGGGGCTCTGCTCCTAGCAGGAATGGCAGTGTCCAAGCAGTTCAGCCCACACCCAGACACAACCAGCCTTGGAAATACTGAAATCTCCCTGTGTCTAAGGTGGAGGCTGCTAGTTAAATGCTTGGGATCTCATCTGGAAGTCAAGGTACCTTTGATGAAGGACATTCAAACTGCCACATTGGCTTCCTTCCCTTCTGCCACCTCTTATTCCAAGCAATGGTGATGAACAACTAGCTCTTACATTATCTTTCCACTCGTAATTTTCTTGGGGGAATCAACGAGCTTGTTTTACAGCTGAGGGAAAACAAGGTCTGAGAACTAAGGGGAGTTCAAGTCTACCAGCGTTCTCCAAGTTCTAGTCTCTAAATTCTCAGGGAGTGCTCTATGCAGAAGATCATGTCCCCACTAAATTGAGTAAATACAAGTGTCTGCAGCTTGCTTAATCTGTCTGGGCTTCAAAGGGTGGAAAAGAAACATCAGATTTGTGCAAATTCCCACATTCTGTCTTGTCTCTCGGAGGTGTGACTTGTGCCTTCGTCAGCTTTCTGAAAGGGATCATAATCCAATAGAAAGGAGTAAAAAAGCTGCTCTGAGTGCTGCTGAAAAAAGATCACCCAGCAACAATTAGGAATCTTGCCACACTTYTTTGTTAAAAGCATGAATAGTACATGTGGAGAGCATAACCTCAGAGGGCTGAGTAAATGGATTGTGTATTTTTATGGATCTTTTATTTAAATCTTGCAAGTAGTAAGAAAGCAATTTTAATAAAGAATGCTATGCATAGAAGAATTGCTGCTTTTCATCTGAGAAGTGGCAAAGCGAAGAGTTTTCTTTATTTTTACTAATTTTCAATTTGATGCAGATGTGTTTCCAATGCTAATTATAACCCCCACTGTCTCTATGCTCTGGTGAGATGTGACTCCCTGATGTTTCTCATTGTCTTTTGTTTACAATTATCAGAAGTTGATGGAAATCATCTGGGGTGTGCTTCTGTACTCTTGAGGGATTTGTACAGAGGGAACCTGTCAAACTCATGACCTCTAGCACAAGAAAGTGTGGCCAATTCAGGCTGCAATAACAGCTGAAATCTTAATAGTGGGCTGTCTCTCTCACCTCTTTTATAGCTGTGATGAACTTGAATTATAGGAGGATGATCTGATCTCATGATTAAAGGTAAATAAATGTATACAATGTCTTGCTAGTTTTTTTTCTATATGGTCTTGCTTAAGAGGTCTTTTTTTCTGCCCCTATCTATTGAAAGGAAAAAAAGGGATAATAATGCAAGTRTGATGTGAGTTCATTTGCTTTGTTTCCAGTGCTTTGAATCATGTTATAGAGTGAAGGGCTATCTAAGTGCCTGCACACTATCTCTACATCCAGGATCCATTAAATGAAAATACTTTGTATAATTTGTTGATGACCTGCTTGTGACATTGCCCAAAGTGGGAAGCCTGTGAGTGCATTTGCATTTGCTGAAGCTGTATTGATATATGAGGCATCTGTGGGTCAACCATGTATCTCAGGGACAAGCAAAGTTTACAGTTTAGAAAGATAAATAACTAAGTTCACCTTTTGTTATATATAATGTACTCAGGCATCTCATACATAATACACATAATAGCAATCTTTGTGCTGGCAATAAAAACATTACCAGGAAAAGTCATCTGGATTTCAGTATTATATAAAAACTACTGGGCAAATACAGCTCTCTATCTAATGGGCTAATTCGATTCATTCTATTACTTTGAAGTGAAATACATGATAAAATTTACAACTGTCAAATTGCCTTCTKCATAGAGGAGCAAGACAAGCCTCTATTTCCTAGACAATTTTGTTCTACACTTTTAAATCTCACCTGTTGCCTATATTCCCAAGTGCCTTCCTTGTTCCTGGTGTTTCCCTCCTTCTCAGCACTGCGCCCTCAGCCTGGTGAGTAGCAGCTCGCTGTTGGTGCTGTGATCGCTGCAGGTGATGCCGTCACGGTGTGGCTGCCCCTCCAGAGGGGCAGGAGCACCATTTACAGCTTCACAACCTCCAGTAGGCCTTGTTCAGCCTTGTTCTGGTCTTTTCCCAGTGATTTTGCCCTACTGATTTGTRCTGCCATTCAGAGGGACCTGGACAGGCTGGTGAGTTGGGCAGAGAGGAACCTCATGAGGTTCAATAAGGACAAGTCCAGGGTCCTGCACCTGGACAGGAATAACCCCAGGCACCAGTACAGATTAGGGGTTGACCTGCTGGAGAGCAGCTCCAYGGAGAGGGACCTGGGAGTCCTGGTTGACACTAAGTTAACCATGACTCAGCAGTGTGCCCTCGTGGCCAAGAAGGCCAATGGGATCCTGGCTGCATCAGGAGGATGTTGGCATCAGGTCAAGTGAGGGGATCCTGCCCCTCTGCTCAGTTCTGGTGAGGCCCCACCTGGAGTACTGGGGGCAGTTCTGGGCTGCCCAGGACAAGGTGGATGTAGAGCTTCTGGAGAGGGTCCAGTRGATGGAAGCAAAGATGATTAAGGGCCTGGAACATCTATCTTAGGAGGAAACACTAAGCAAGCTAGGCCTGTTTTCTCTGGAGAAGAGAAGGCTGATCAATATGTATAAATACCTAAAGAAGGAATGTAGGGAGGAAGGGGCCAAACTCTTCTCAGTGGTGGCCAGTGATAGGACAAYGGGCAATGGGTATAAGCTGAAATACAGAGAATCCCATCTCTGTGTGAGGAAGAATTTCCTCACTGTGAGGGTGACAGAGCCCTGGCACAGGTTGCCCAGGTTGTTTTTGGAGTTTCCTTCTCTGGATATCTTCAAAATCTGCCTGGATGCCGCCCTGTGTCATGTCYTCTGGGTGTCCCTGGACTAGATGATCTCTAGAGGTCCCTCCCAACCTTAACCATTCTATGATTCTGTGATTTTGACAATGGATCTTGGAGATCATCTAATGTTTCATTAAAAGTAATTGAAAAAAAAGACCAGCAGGCTGGAAAGTTTTCTTGCAAGGGGCATAAATTAGACACGACTTAACAGATGGATGCAAACTCRTTCATCTTGCTTTCTTAGAGAACCAAGCTAACACTGAGACTAAGCCTTTCACAGGAGCTTCACAGACCAACAGTGCAAAGCTGCACTATGCAAAGCCTGGCAGAGGCTGGTGACCAATGTGGTAGCAGTGAGCTCCTAGCAACTCATGCCAAGAAGCAGAGGGCAATGCCATGTGGTGATGTGCCAACGTAGCTATTAAGTGCTCCAAGAAGGTTTGTGGCTTTCCCTGAGTGAGATCCCTCAAGTTTCATGTTAGCTTATGAATAGTGACCACAGATAGCTGCAATGAGTACAGTGCACATGTTGGCAGCTCAATCTGCAGCTGATGTGACAGTGGCAGGAGGAAGCTGAAATTGTCCTTGTGTTCGTCTGCATGTCAAAACCCTGATCGTTGCCCCCAGGGGACAGAGCCGTGGGATGCCCTGGCGCTCACAGCCTGTACCCGACTTGGGCTTAGACTGACATTCACATTGAGCTGCACCCTTGGAAATCAACCTCCAGACAAAAGCCAGGCTGATGCTTAGACAAGTTGCTACACAGCAGGTGTATCCTGCTGTTCAGTGTGTGGCTTCTCCCCCTTGCCATAAACTTTGTTTATAAGGCCCGATAATAGGAAAAGGCTGAGGGGTCGGGCACTGGGATTCCCTCATGGAAAAATGCCACTGCTCAGCCGCTTTGCAAGTATCACTCGCCATGGCTACTTTGCACACTGTATAAACATTAGTAACATCTAATCATAGCAATAGTGATGGTTTTAGCTGCATTTCACAGGTTAATTTGGGATAACAGACAACCAGCTAGCATATCCATGTCAGAACTGGACAAATGTTGTTCAGGTTTCCTGTTCACTGGAGAAGTGTCAGGCAGTATTTGAGGTAGCCAGACATTTATATGACCCCTGCTTTGGCATGCATCTTCTCCAAGAAACCAGGGGCTGTGCCAACATGATGAATGAATCACCTCAAATCACTAGAGGCTAAATCTGAAAAGCAGCATGCAAGTTCACGTTGCAACTTGCAATCATCTTCACTTTTGTACTACCAAACCCCCTGAGATAGGAGGTGTGAACTTTAAATCTACTGCAGCTTCACAGTGGCGGCAAGTCTCTTACTTAAATGAGTATTTATGAGATTTAAACTGCTTTACGGTGCTTGACGCACACTAATGTACAAACGTATTATGTTCATTGCTCCATGCAACATTTCACACATGATGGGCTGCTTTCCACAAATGGCAGTTTTAGGGCTATGCACTTCTGACAAATCCACATTTCTATGACGCTTTCCTGGCGTTGCAAGCAGCCAGGAGCAGGAGGATGTGTGCGTGTCTCCGAGCATGCTGCACCTCCGCCAACTCGGAGCATTGAAAGTCCTGTCCGGCCTGACGTGCAGCCTTCCATGCCACAGTCTGCATTTAGCAGAGCCAAATGTTTTGTGCCCCGTAAACACAGGTTTGAAGCATCAAGCATCTGCTGAGTGAAGAGCCACATAGCAAACTAGACCACTCCAGCTGTAACCTGTGCTGCCATCAGGGAGAGGAGAGGAATGATGAGGCAATGAGAAAAGTTGCCTGTGTTAAAAGAGGCTCCAAATCCAATGTCAATATATGACGTTTGAGCRAAAAGTAGGCTCCAGTATGTCAGTGGGGTCCAGGAAACCTGCTACCGCTGCCCTCGTTCTGGCCTTCTCAGCTGCCATGGGTGGATGTGCTCCGCGCTGTGACCCTCTCCAGCCTTGCTTGGCTTGCTTTTTACGAAATACACTCCTTTTATCCAGTAAGTCACCACTTTGGAGCTGCTCACATCAGAGAGGCAGCTCCCAGACCCAGAGTCCTAGCAACATCCTCACGTCAAATCTCTACAGTTTTTGGTGCTCCTTTTGTTGCCCTACGTAAGCATCTAGCAATTCCATCACGGCTCCCCACTGTGCTCTCACATAAATCAGTGTGTTTTGCAAAGGACAGTGAACACCACAGTCCTCGTGTGGCCAGTGGACAAAAAGAGGCCCAGAGACCTTAAATCGGTCCCCCAAGGTCACACAGCAGCCTGGTGGCACATCTGGCAACCCAGACCTCCAGAACCACTTAATAATCCTTTATTCACTAGATAATATTGCCTCCCTAAAGCCAATATAATGATATTCACTAATGAGGTTGTTAGCTTTAATTAAAGCTGGTAGAGCGCATTACGTAGCAGGAATGAAATTATTGTTTCATTATTATATATTATAGTAATTACAGCATTGCTAGGCTTCTGCATTAACGGCAGAAAGAGGCTACCCAAATTCTGTATCTTATAAATGGTTAGGTATAACATAGGAATTAGAGAACTTATGTTCTCAACAAAATGCTTAGGTACCTTACCATAGGTAACCTTTTGGCTTTCTGACCCCTTTTTTTGTTTTTTTAATGGTTCAAAAATAAAATTAGTCAACATATTTCAGTATTTTTCACTGAAAACTCTGATTTCATGAATGCCCATTTAACACTGAGGGTCTGTTATACTGTATCTACTGGTACATGAAAAAATATTGGCTGGAGTGGGGGAGAATGCAAAATACTGAAATAAGAAATAGGGCATTGCATCATTTTTAAAGCAAAGATTCTGCATTTATCTTCCTACTGAAACTGTCTCCCAGCTAAAAAGTGTAAACTAGATATCAGCGAAAGCTGAAGATAAAAATGGCTAAAATTGGAATAGAAGTTTTCTAAATTATCCTTCCTGGATCTATGTAGTGCTTGATTATAACTTTACAAATGTATTACTAAGGAATGACATGTGTTCTGTTACTTGATGGATTTCCCTAAGGACAAGATTTTAATCTGCTCTCTGTACCTTCCAAGACAAGTATTGTTTGCATAGGAAGATGTACAATCCTGACTAATGCTGAGAAATGCCTTATTCCACAGAAATCCTCTCTGAGACTTCTTATGCTCCTTTATGTATGTAAGGGTGTCCAAAAGAAAACTGTAACTTACTAAATTAATAATTATTAATAATTATTATACCTTATCCCTGGAACTAGCCAAGAGAGCAACAGCAGGTAATACCTTTGTTGGCATATTTCCTTCCTCCCCAAGACTTCTCCTTCCAAAGCAAAGCTACTGTCCTTACATCCGTATTTTTTCTTTGATGACACATAGAGCTGTTTATTGCTGATCAAAGTGCAGCTTCTTCATGCTGGTGGCAGCATGGCTTCATCTTCCTCAGCCCATAGATAGACACAGCCGTGCTCCTGAGTCCCCACTTATCTAGACAGAAAGTGCAAAAAAACCTTTCTGCCCTTTRCAGACTCATTGCTCGCATCCTTTGACCCACTGCAATAAGACAAAATCTTCAAAGCCTAAAAATATTTCCCATATTCACTACACTTTTTGTTTATCTCTTTCTGCCCTTGTCAAATAAGGCAAGACTTCCTATTTCTGTATGACTGCACAGACTCATCTTGGTTGACAGCTGAGGCCCAGACATCTATGGTTTGCCCTGGGTTATCTCTTTTTGGTAGATTCCTTTATCCTCCAAGCACTTGGGGTCATTTCAGCCTTGCATTGAGTGTGCATTTGCACATGCAAATGCAAACACATACAAATACRTGCAAATACATATTCCTTGGCATGCAAATACATATTCCTTGGTGCATATATTCTTTGGTGATAGCCAACTGTTCAGGACAGATGAGGATGTGTGCATATCTGTGCGGGGAGGCTGGAAAGTGAGGACATGACATGGAGACAAACCCCACTGTTTTCTGCAAGAAAGGGCTTGTCTAGCTCAAGGGCTGAGCTCAAGAACAAGTTTTGTGCCAGATCCGCCCCCTTTCCTTAGCGTTTCCATGCAGCTATTTTCGGCAGTGCCTGTTGGGTGAGCAGGCAGTTGCAAGCACCATTGGCAGGTGCCAACCTCGCCCCACGAGCGCTCATCTCTCCCTATTTGCACTGCAGAAGGCCGTGCCGTGGGTGCAAGGTGCGAGTCTCAGCCTTCCTCATGGCCGAGATAACTATCAGCCCAAAGCCAGCCCACCTACATTTAGTCCCATTACCTAAAAGCAAGGAGCTGAGCAGGCTGTCACACCCTGCCAGGAAATGGGGAGCTTTAGCAATTGGTGCTCATGCAGGAAATGTTTCCGTGCCAGTGGCAAAGCCACATCAACCCATAGCCAAGCTGAAGCTTCCAAGAATGATGAAGATAACATCTTGTTAGCAGCAAACACGGAGGCTTAATTTACTTAATTTGTGTATAGCAGTTTTTCACAATAACTGAAAAACCTTTCTGGAAATGAAAACCAATTCAAAGGAGACGAGAAGTAAATTTGTAAGCATAAAAGGGGGAGAAATTTCAGGTATGCATCCGTTTTTCATTCTCTCTCCATTCATGTTTCCCCTTACTTGTTACACTCTTACTTTCATCTTCTGAACCTGATTGCATCATTACCAAGATGAAAGGAAGAGACGGAGAGAAAAATGTTGAAGAAGAGATAGATCATTCATAACTACATGTTATCAAGGCAAGGTCTGCTCAGGTCCAGATTAAAGTTTGTCTTGGTGAAAGTGTGGATATGAAATTGCATCAAGCTGGAGGAAAGCCTGAGAGGACAATAAATAAAAGCAGACTAAAGCAAAGAAAGAACTTGTAAAAGAAAAGAAAACAAAAAAAAAACACTGAATTAAGAGAATGTGAAGAGTGGATGGATCTCAAATTGTTCAGCTATTTATCTCAGTTTATAATGACTTATCTAGCCAGCCTGAAGATGAAAAACTGGTGTAAACAGATCCTTTTGTACRTTTTTCCAGGCTATCAGGCTTGAGCCAAATAGAGGATTTGTTCAAAATAATCTTCTTATAGCATTTCAGGTTTATTGTCATTGCTGGAACCAGAAAAAGTCATGTTTAGAAATCCGTGTATATATGTGGACATTTTCTAAACTCAAAAATATTTTGAGCTCCACTCCATCTGTAAATAAATATCAATATTGGTTTCCTATGATATCTGAAGGGGTTCATCCCTTCTGCATTTGTATCTGCCTCCATTCGAAGACTGAGAACAAAAGTTTTTTGTCAGATTTTTATTGCAAAATTTATTTCAATATATTGTTCTTTGGCATCTGATATTTATAAAAGGAGCAAAAAGTTGCAGTGAAGACAAATTGTATCATAAGGATCCAAGAGAGAATTTATATTCATGACAGCTGTGATAGCAGAAATGTATTTTGCTTTTAAAGATGGGGGTTTTTTCTTCCCTTAAAAAAAAAGTATAAAATACAGAGAAAGTGTTTTGCTAGAATTGGGCCACCAGTATTTATTTCTTCCAAGGTAAGCCCTCACCTANAAAAAAAAAAAAAAAAAAAAAAAAAAAACCCACAAGCTTTTGTAAAATTGCAGTACCTCCAATAGAAATATTTTGCATGTGGGTGACTTTGCACACAAGACAAAATTCTCTACAGGGTAAATCCTGACTTCAATATCCCGTTTTTTTCCTACAGTGTGAAGCTATATCATGACAAAAATGAAAAGGAATAACAAAATAATATTACTATCACCTTGTTCTTTTGTATGTCTTGTTCTTTCAGTGTCAGCCAAATGTGTTGTTTTCAGTCCAGCACCTGGTGGACGGCTACATGCACATGAAACATCATTAGCTTAATATTACTGGCACTAACTGGCAAGATAATGAAAGATTGCAGAGTGTTCTGTGTACCTCTGAAAGATAACTCTTCCAAAGCAGAATTAAAACACATTGACATGGCACAAACCTTGCAGGGACAGGCCTGCTAGTCTGTGCCTACTCAGTATATAAAGGGAAGAGTGCAAATACCCATTGCAATTCAGCGGAGCCTCTCCTGCAAGCACTACATTTTGCCTAAATCAATTTTTTAAAGGGGTCCATCACTGAGCTGCCACCTCTCRCTGTAATTCAGCGAGGTTTAGAATCATATCCAAATTTCTCCCCATCCTTATTATTTTACATTTTCACACAAGGCTTCGTGATTACTGGTTTGGAACATTAAAATGCAAATGATAGAGGAAGCAATACATATTTAAATGCACAGTGTCAGCTTGGTATAAAAGCTCTTCTGGAGCAGAATGACACTATTTTCTTCCATAACTTCCAAAAGTGGTGAAATAAAAATGAAAGAGGAAAGAAACCCTCAGGTCTATTTGTATTCATGCTTTATTGGTCATGCTGAAAGAAAAAGCTTAGTAAGCTTGGAGGGGGGTGGGTGGGAGAAAAACAGTCATTAATGTAAATGCTACCCACAGCTATCTCTGTGACTTCTCCAGCAGGAGGAGGAGGAGGAGAGAGCATCAGGAGAGTTAGATTTGAAACAAGGGTAACCTTTTCTCTATAGGGAAAAAAAAGAGAGAGAGAGAGGGGAGCTTTGACTTATGTTATCTTTGTCATTTCTGGAATCAATATCCTCCCCGTGTAAGCACAAAGAAGAAAGAGTGAAGAAAGGGAGAAACAAAGGCAGAATGCAGAAAGTCTCTCTGCCTCCTGTCCCATCCTTGTGGGATGCCCTGTTCTTTTTCAAATTTAATTTAGAGCTAAAGAGTAACAGAAAGTCACTCATTCCCATGTGGCTTTTCCAAAGCTTGAGTGGTGCCATTCAGATATGGAATATTTCCCACTTTACCTTTTTTAATACCATATTCCTATTGCCACATTCAGTGTTTCCTCAAAAGATAAATTAAGATTTAAGAATGCTGGAAGACATYTTTAGAGGGCTAAAGCTGTATTGCAGAGATTTGTGGCTATGGTGAGATGTTTGATGTGCATCCACCCATTAGCCACTGAGTTTGTAATGTTATTTCTTACAAGGTTAAGGAGGCAGGTGGCTGAGCCATCACTACAAAGTATTTCTGCAGCCCTTACTCATGCTGCAGTATAATGYACCTCCTAGATCTTCTTGCTTCAATGGATGCAATTGCATCAGGCAGTTCTGTTCCAACAGAGGGATGCAGAATTGRGTTCTGTTTAGCAATCGCAAGTGGGAACACCTGTTAGAGACAGCACGAAAGGTAGATTTGTATTTAGTCTCTCTGAAATTGAAGAGCATCTGGATTCAGGCCTGAAACAGCTCTCTGTTTTGGAATAACCTATCTTAATGGACTGACAGTCCAGTAGAAAAACCTAATTCCAGTTCCTTGCACACACACAAACACACACAGGTACAAACAGGATCCTTCTCAGATAGAGCTTAAACTAGTTTCTACAATTTAGGTGTAACATGTTATCAAAATGTTTTTTGTTGAAAGAGTGGTGTCTGGCTGGGGAGATGGAAAAATAACACCCCTCGCTGATGGAGAAGATGAGTTGGGAAAATTACTGAACTCTGTACCAGCCTTTGGTGAAAACAGAGTTAGGAGCTCTGAAACTTCCCTGCAGTTATTCACATTTCAATTATCGAGAAGGGCACAGCAAAACAAAAYTGAAAAAGAATAGAAAAAGAAAAGTATCTTTTAAAAAAGCCAGAAATCATTACAGATGAATTTCAAAATTTGGCAGAGTCCTAAAGGGACAAGCGTCATCACAAACTGGATATCTCAAAATGAGACTGTATTAGGTTCAAAAACCTTACGTTACACTTGTATCTGTGGATAAAGAAGTCACAGTGTGAGTTTGCTTGTTATAGGCATTGCTTGTATTTCCTTTTAATGCTGCTTAAATTCTCTTCTGCCGGCTCCATGGGTACGGTCACTGCATCAGTATTCCAGCCAACAGTCGTGTGTGGGTTTCTGGGAGGGGAGGACTTTCTTTCTTCTGCTATTTTTCTTTTCTGGAGCATGGAAAACTTCTAAGCTGTRAGTACGTTTTATGTCTCTTACCCTTCAGAAAGTCACCTTCCATAATGCCGATTTATGTTTTTAAATAGAAATTCATTCCGAGTAATGTCATCCATTCCTCCGCCTCCATCCCTAAACTGGCATTATGCAAATGAAAGGCCTTCTGTTCCCAGCTGTTTGAGCTCTTGTCTTTTCAGGAGGGTCGCCTCCTATTCTAGCTAGGCAAAACTTGCTGCACTGGGATTCCAGCTTTCTGAGCCAGTAAATGAATCATATTGGAAATAATTATCAGTGCAAATTGAAATACCCATGAAAATATATTAAAAAGGTCTTCTTCAGAAAAATGTCAGCTAGAAGCTAACGGGCTATATAGTGAATCCAGTGTTAGACCTCAGAGGATACAGCTAGTTAGGTGGTATCTTTCCAGAAGAGACACCATCGCAAAAGCAAGAGCTACCAAATTGTGTTCCCTTGGGTAAGGGTCGCACTGGTCAGAAATCAGGACTTTTTCTTGCAGACTAGTCACCCTCTTCCAAAACAAGCATGAGTTTGGCATTTTCTGAATGCATTCTTGTTTGCTATTAATTGCCTAAAGGGCAATGTATTCCTTTCTCACCACTAGTAAATAGGCAGCATTGCCTGGAGTGAGATTTTATGCCAACAGAGGAGGTRCCTCTTGTTTTTTTCATCCTGGAGTACCCTCACAGACCAGCTGAGCAAGGAAGCATTATCCTCCATTCCTGCTGAGATTTTTTTTCCTTATAAGCTGAACTTGCTATATTCCTATATATGAAGTCCAAATATAAAGTCAAGGACCAGATTTTCCCCTGGATATTCCTTAGTTTTCAGGATTTTTGTTGGCTGGTCATCTAGTCATTCACTCATTTGGTCATCTTTTGCAGTGTCCCTTATTATAATCTAATTTCAGTYCTTGAATTCACATCTCTCAGCCTTGAAAACACTTCTTTGGATCTTTATTTCCACTATCTTCTTTTGAGGATCTCTTTGATTTGCTGTTTCCCATCTGCTGTTGTCCACTTCACTCAGTAAATTGGTTCCAGCCCATGAAATGATGGGAATGGAAACAAGAGTCTAGCCTGTATTTGCCTAGAAAATCTCTGGCAGTGCAATTGCACAACTGAAAGGGAGAAAAATCATTATTAMTTTCACTACTTTGTACTTTTGTATTAGCCTATTTTGAAAGGAATATAGAAGACAGTGAAAGTCAGAGACAATCAGATGAGCAATTTGGGCCAAATTTATGTACRGAAGAGCATACAGTATTTGATAACCATTCTGCTACAGATTTTTTTCTCCAGAAYAGTGTCTATTTTCATACATATCCCATTGTAATTTCTCACAGAATGGGAAAACTTGGATGAAGTGCGGTAAATCTCATTCCCAGGACATAGATATAGTAGAATTAGAATTTAGGAATTAATTAACGATGACCAGAAGGCAAATTGGTCATTTCTGCTTACTTTTCCATGATATGGGATGAGCAAAAACATTAGTTTTGCACTGAGCGTAATTATGCTCATTGTTAATGCTTAGCTACACCATACCACTGAAGCCATAATTTCTGGAGTAAAGAAAGAGAGTTTAGATGTGACATGTATATTGATAATAAAACTACTCACAGTTACATTAAACGATTTGCTTTAGAGAAACACAGCTTCATGCTTCTATGGGTAAGACAACCATCAGCACAGTTAGGAAGGCATTTCTGTGACGAGTTCTCACAGTTCAGTTACAGAGCACAAGCACTGGCCCCTTTGTGCTTGAAACCATGGTGGTAGGTATGACAGCATCCTTCACTATCAAGGATCTTTGGGACTGCTTGTCCCCATTAAGCATTAATGCTGTATTTTTCTCTCTGCAGGTCTAGTGCTGCTTCTGCTTCTTTGCAGCCTATGCTCCCTCTAGGAATTGCTCTTAAGCCTCTTTTGCTTTTCATGCAATGCTTCCCAGACAGGTAGGGAAGGGGCTTGGTGTGCCATGGGGAGACACCTCATCAGACAGACCAAAGGGCTGGGTCAGCTCTTGCTACAAGGAGACATCTCGGCTGAAAATCCTACAGAGAGGTTGTGAACTCTGCACAAGTGAACTCTGCCAGTATGCAAAGGGGTTCGCCTCTCCCAAATGTCCCTGTCCGAAAGGGAGGCTGTTCATCCGAGCTCACATCTGCACTGCCTCAGCAGCCAGCAGCAGCAGAGGGAAGAGGCGCTGTCTGATTTGTCGCGTCTTAAGCCAGGCATATGAGTAGGTGGGATGAATCACTGCTTGGCACTGCCTCCATTGAGTGTGATAGGAATTGGGCAGCAAGATAAGGTGAGATGCATCATTTCTAAGTGACAAAATTAGGTTAAATTAATCCCACTTAAGGTAAGAGGGATTTTGTTGTGCTATGATGAGGATGATGGCACATTATTAGGAGACACGCACTTTTATGCTCCTCAGTAAAGTAAAATGACTTTGTTATTTGTTTATTTGTTATTTCATTGAACTGTTTGCTCTGATGAGTGGATCACTGTTCTCTAATACAGCAAGGAAAATGAGAGGAGACATCTAAAGTATTGATATTGCCAATTGGTTGTGTGTTACAGCTGGTGTCTCATAATATGTACTGTATCTTGGAGCCTTGGGCACTGAATGAATGAGGATACCACCTTCCTTTTACACTAGAAGTTTATACTTCTAGTCATCCAGAAACTAAGCATGAAAATGTGATCAGTGTACTATAGAAACAAGAACTGAAAACCAATCAAAAGTCCAAGGATATATTAAAAAACAACAATAASAGCTTTCATTCACTTTAACCGTTTTCAAACCTGACTTGTGCTTTTCTGACTTTTGCTGCTAACAGCTCCCCTAATGATCCATTCATCTATAACAGTGAGGAATGAACTGTAAAATTTCTTCCAAAGGTAGGGCAGCCTTTACACAATGGTCAATGAATGATATTAAAGGCATTGGGTTTGCTGCCTCTCCCTTTACGTACTGGACACTCCTATATGTAAATTCTATTTTATTTCATGCATAGGGGCCATGTGCGAGGCTGAGAGACCACCTCTGGTCATTGCTTGTTAATTGGGCTGTGGTGTGAGAGCGGAGATGAGTTCAAGAAGATTCCTTAGCCAGTTCTGTTTCATTGTGCTGCAACAGAGGCAATCAAGGTTAGACACATCCCAAATCACACAGAGGAGTCACAGAGCAGAGGGCCGGACAAAATAATCCTACTTCAACTTGTTACCTCATTAGTTATCCATTCCTTCAGGCCTCAAGATGCCTTTAATCTACCACAGGTGAAAACATTTTTCCTCCAGAAATAAGAAAAAAGTCTGTTGAGGCTCAGGATGTGATTTAGAGTTCAGMCCAGCACTTGAGGAAGCCAGTAAAAGTAAGGCTTTAATAATGAGAATTAATCAAGCAGTATATCTTAGCTATTAAAGGATGATTCAAGAAGGCACAACCATTCTCATGACAAGTAGCTTTTTTGAGTCTGGGAACTGGCAGAGGGAGTGCGCTTAAAAGTGCAATTTTCAACTCAGCAGCAAAACTTTATAAGCAGGCAGAAGACAAAGTAGGAGTCAGAAAGGTGGGTTTTTTTTTTTTTAACTGTACTGCTGACTTCTAAGTCGGTTTCCTGGTACATATGATACCTTAAAATGAAAATAGGAAGAGATCTGGTGCAGCAGGAGTGATCATACTGTCAAATGACTGGGTATTTAGGACTTGCGTTATTAAATGTCCCCTTCCATCTTACTTGGGCAAATCACTACTCTCTTAGCCTTCCTTAAGTAGCTGTACTTAAATTGGACCTATTCTGCTTTCTCATGGACAGTGAATATTTTAAAACATCATTGAAACTTTCTGACATCCTGCAAGGCAAGGAATTATATGCAGTGCAAAGTGTGAACAATGTTTCTGTGAGTCATCAGCTGTGTTACCAAAGATAGTTTTAGAGAAACTAATACACAGAAGAAAAGGCTGATCCTGCAAAATCCAAAGATCTCATGCTGTGAGTGCTGTGGATGTAAGCACACCAGTGTGATGGGATTTTCCCAAGCACCCTCTGACAGCCACCTTCTGTGGCCGCAGGAACGGAGAGTGCCAGGCCAAGGCTGAATGCTTTGAAATCCCACCAAGGCTCCTTAAGATCCATGGAAGAACCAGAGAGCCTACAAGTGAGAGAAAAAGGTGTCCCATCTACAGCCAGAGGAAATTTCAGGCATGCTTATCTGGGATGCACTGGGATTCGCGCTGCGCGCGGGCGCACAGTGGTGACCCCGGCAAGCCTGCCATCTGCTCCATGCAGCACGCTTCGGGGGCAGAAAGCAGTGCTGTYTACCAGGAGTGCTGGGGCCAAGCAAACGGCAACCGTGGCGGTTAGGGACATGGCCTTATTCTCTGGCAAAAGTCTCTCCTGGATCCACGTGTCTGTTCCCTTGCCCGCCCCCTTGTCTGAATGAGAAATCAGGCCCTGCTTGACATGAGGCAGCACACGCCAGATGCTGAGCAGTCAACAAGACAGATGCTGCCAGGGGGACAAAAGAGGTAATCATCTAAATACTTAAAAGCTCTTTTTAATCAAAATGCTTATTGTCCTTTTAAAAGGAAGGTACTTTTTAATAGCTATTTAATTCCTTTTGAAAGCAAGAAAGGGGCGGAAGAAATATTTCTTTATGTGAATGAGGCATTATTTTCCTTTCATAAATGTAATAACTTGGTTGAAACTTTCTTCCTTTTCTTTTCACGGTGCTTTTCCCTTATGGGAGCCTACAAGGCAAGCAAACTTGGGCTACTTCTTTTCCAGAAATATGAAAATCTTCTGACCAATATAAAGTATGTGCGTTTGGGGAAGAGCTGTTCTCTAATGGGACAGCAGAGCTGTGGCAGGAGGAGGAACCCAAYGCAACCCAGATCTGCAATGTGCTGGTTGCATCAGCCCCACAGAAATCTGCCTGACAGGCTTCATCATTCACTTCAATTGTTATTTTAACATTTATTTGTAGACCTCCACTGCGCAACAGTCCTTGCGAATGGCGGCTCTGGCTTTGCCACTGTTGGCTGTGCAGAGCAAAGGCGAAGGGGGATGGCAGCAGCACAGGACATCTCTAGTCAGAGGCACTGGCAGACTTCCTTCCAGCCTCCCTCCCTGCCTCCCTGCCTGCCTGCGAGGTTGCTGGCACTGATCACGAGCCCGCTGCGGTCCCCAGGGATGGCATCATCTGCGGCGAGGCTGATGAATTAGATTCTGCGCGCCCGTGGCAGGCGGCACAGACAACACCCTGCCTGCTTGGCTCATACAGAGGTAATGAYGGGAGAAGAAACCTTATTTTGTTATTGTGCTTCTCCTTGAGCGTATTCCGTCCAAATGCTTCACTCCCTCTCATCGTTCGCTAATGCAGACCCTGCAGTGACTCTCACCCAAATTCAGTGCTAGCAATGCCAGCCTCTGTGCAGTGGTTTTCTCCAAATCTTGTCTTTAGGATCTTGAAAGGTCTAATTTCACTCGGCTAAAGTGACCTAATACTAGTATATAAATAGCATGAGATCAGAATCCTGTCTTATTTCTCACAGCCTCTGTCTMGCTCTGTGAATTAAGCACCTCTTTAGTGTAGCACAGGCAATTGCAAAAGGTGCTCCTCAGTTAATACTCTCAGTCTGGTCCAACGCTGGAACTCTTATTCAGATTTCATTTGCCTGTCATTTTGCCTTTGATTTGCAAAATAATGTCTGAAGTCACCCAGAKATTTATCTGATGGTGGGTTTTGTCAGACCTGAAGGAAAGCTTTGCAATTTGGCCSAAGCTGATTACTCAGGAGCATGTCCCAGATGTGTCACAGCTCCATGACTGATGTCTGCCAGRTGGTGTCTCCGAAGAGGATAGAAAGAGACACCATTTTAATATACCTTATCTATTGCAACCCTTCAATCCTCAGGAGAAGGTAGACTTGTTGTATATAAGATGCAATGTCCCTGAAGTGTCATAGTAAACACAGAACCTTAAGGAACATTGTGTTTTGACTTGCACAACTGATGCTGGCTGAGTTCCTCCTTCTCAAGCTCTGCCTCATGGTCATGAGAGTTAGTCACCTACCTACCAAGAGAAAAGAAAGAAATAAGAGGGAAGTCAGGATGCTCCCAATCTGATGGGAGCTTTGCAGCACTCATCTAACTCATGATGGAAATCACAGCCAGACTGGGGTGTTGGGGCAGCTGCAGGCCTCAGAAGATCTGCTGAGGTGAGTGCCTAAGGAGCATGTGCCATCAGAGTCATCATGTTGTGTTGCACCTCTMTGTCTCAGCACTTGGTGTGCGGCCACCCCCCCTCCATCCACCTCTCCCAGTGGTTCAGGAGCTGGACATTCACCATTGGGTAAGCTGTTGGTCAGCAGCCCTTGGGACTCCCTTCAGAGTTCAGGCATCAGCAGCACYGCTACTGCTTGATCTCACACACAACATCCTCTCTTCCAAGGTGCTGCCCCTCACAAAATATTTTAAAATTATATTAAAAAAAAAAAAGACAGAAAACTTTGAGAAAAAAGAACTCTTTCCTTTCTATTCAGACCAAGATAGGGACACAGCCAGCTGATATTACTAGTAAGGAAAAGCAGTTAGTCTTTCAGTGCAAACCTAACTTCCAGTAGGTTGAGTGAAGATGCAAGCCCTTTCTTAAGGGACACCATGAAATAGTGATGGCCATACTCTCCCATGGCAGAAGCCTGTTGACTCTTGCAGAGCTGGGGACCTAGACAACACCATCCGTTATCTTCAAAGAGCAGCTTGGTCTGAAACAGTACCAAGAGCTGAAAGGTACCTGTAAATACCAGAGGATAGTATCATATATAYACATAGAGCAATCCTAGCAAAACCTTTCGCCCTAGTGATCCTTTAGCCACTCTAGTCCCTGCCTACCATTCTGTTTCAGTGGGAGGAATGGGCACATGCCCTTTTGCATTTACACTCCAGCTGCAAGTCAAGGCTCCATCTGTAGCTTCCTGCAGGGTCTAAATTCATTCTCACTAAACTGAATGCTCAGAACTCGAGCGTCTTGAATTATTTACTGTTACTAATTTAGGTAATGAATGTAACTTTTGTTCCCATTCATGAAACTTCCACAAAGAGGAAATGCCGTTTACAAGCATGACCTTTCCCTACAAGAGTTTGCATTAGCTCATCATTTGTTTTAGAGCTAATAGCTCTGAGCATTAGCAGTCATTTGCTATACAACCTGTGACCAAAGATGCCAACTTCTTCTCTGGTTGAACAAAAAAAAAAATTATAAGACTAATAGTTTCATCCTTCTTGGTAGTTTTTAACAAGGATTTTTAAATTCTGAATAAATCTAAGATGTGAGTTCTGTGAGGCTTTTAAAAGTATCATAACCTTTGTGAAGTTTTTATGCTCTACAAACAATTCTGCAATTCATTCTGTAAAAT
This sequence comes from Nothoprocta perdicaria, assembly GCF_003342845.1. Classification (NCBI taxonomy): domain Eukaryota; kingdom Metazoa; phylum Chordata; class Aves; order Tinamiformes; family Tinamidae; genus Nothoprocta; species Nothoprocta perdicaria. The sequence goes on from NW_020456298.1 coordinate 2,047,321, forward strand.
TCTTCATTCTTGCTGTAAAAAAGCAAGAAGGGAAGGAGAGGTACCAGTGATGTGAATCAGCAACTTTTATTTGAACACCTTTTTGTGAATACTCTTTTGCTGCATTAATCAAAGGCTCTCTTTTGTCAACAAAAGTAATGGTGGTATATATACTCTATCATAAGGTATACGATAGAGTATACAGGATCACATGAGCTGTATAAAAMATTCTTGCAAGGAAGTGGCCAGGGTAGCAGCATTCCCAAAATTTGATCCGACAGGGAATATTTATTTTTAGATTTCACTGTGAAGTGAGTGTCTCTCAGACCTCTGTTCCCTATCTAAGGAATGAATGGGTCAGCAGAGGGACTCCAAACTCTGTTGCTTCTTCTCCTTTCTCTCTGGATTAGTAGCCCTGGTAGATCAGGTAGAACTGATCTGAATCWAATTTGAGTGACCCACACTTCCTACTTTTTTAAATAATGTCAGAGAAATGTCAGTGACTCTTTTAATGCTCCCACATGGACCTCCTGAAATCTGCACCAAAGTCTCATTGACTTCAATGCGAGCAGGACCAAATCAGAAGTTTTTCCCCTCCCATCATTGCCAGTTTTCCACATTTCCACAATGCATTTCCCAATGTCTGTTTTCAGGTCCTGATTTTCASAGTAGAAAAAAAAAATGACAGAGGAATCCATGTATCTGCAGTAGCACATAAGATATTCAGCGATTTCTTGCAGCACAAGCAGCCAGCTGATTCATGCTTCATTAACCTGCACAAAATTTGTAGTCTTCCTTCTATCCCTAAGCAATAATTAACAACTGACTGCTGTAATGACTGCATGTTTTACTAAGGCTTCATTTTTTACTAAATATAAAACAGCACATTTGCTAGCACATTAAAGAGTATTGCCATCAATAATTAAAWACTGAACTACAACTGTCCAAATAAATGAAAAGAGTATGTTTTATAATGCATGATTCCTGCTCTTATACTGCATTTAGTCACTTCCTAATTTGCAACATCCAGTGATTCGCTGTGAATAAATGCTATTCTTATGCACATATGTTTTACGAATGAATCTTTAAACATCTGCTCTTTTTCTGTCTCCACTAAAGGYACCTGTGAGTGCAACTTAGAAAAAAAAACTGATTAAGCAGCAGCAAAGAATGAAGTGTGAAAAGACATGCAAGAACCCCACAAAACGTGCAGGAAAAATCCTGCCTCATCTGCCTTGTGCATTATCCAGCAGGACAGGTCTGCTTTGCAGAATTTCTTTCAGAGCACACAAACCACTGCTTAAGATCTRTCAATGCTTTGCTGATGCACTGAAGTACCGCTCAGTGATTCCCCTTGTGAGGGTGCAGGGATGATGCCAAGCAGCATCTGCACGGGACGGTGACCTTACAAGACTCATGTGTCAGCCAGASTGGTGGCATCGCCACACACCATGCTGGGCATCGTGCAGACCATGGGGCCACTCATTTTCACAGGCTGGGYCCAGGTGCAAAGATGCCGAGCCAGAGGGCAGGAATTAGACTGACAGGGAAATGGGACCTACATTCGTTTTCCCCATTATGTCCTGATTCTTATGGCATCACTGAGATGCCATCCAGCCTGGGCAAAACATTCAAAAGAGCACCGGTCCCCAGCTCAAGAGTGATTTGGGTTGTATGTGCCCTTCATCTCATGTAAAAATCACAGCTGCTTTCTTAGGACAAGATCTGACTTGGCCCAATTATTTCAAGAGCAACATGCAAATTAGCACATGGACTCGAGAGAGAGCATTAGACAGAAAAAGAGATTGATAATCATAATTAAAAGTCTATAAGACACTCCTATATACCCTGCTTTATCACCAGGGCAGGTTGTATTGTCTGTGTGCCCGTGGAACTTAATAGCAAGTCATTAGCCATCAAATCACTAATACTGATCTTAAATCAAATAATGTCTCCCTGAGATTTATCAGTAAGAGCTTGGATGTCTAAAAAATAATGTGCTACTTAATCATTAGGCCAATTAGGGGCTTCAGGTTAAATATGCTATGGAAAGGAGAACCACTGTTTTCTGCCAAATGATAGGTCTAGTTCTGACTTCATTTACTGACAGAACCTCCTCTAAGTCAAATATCTGAAGTTAGATCCATGAGTTCAGAACTGCACCTGATCTTCTAGAATTTTACCTTTTTCACACACTGTATAAAAGATAAGAAGACCTTGTTACATGTGAGCTACTGCTGTGAAACAATATTTCACATTTAATCTTCCAAGATTAGGAAGTTTGCTGTTAGGAAGCAGCAAAAATAAAGTGGCTAAAAAAGTGCTTTTCTTTTTTCCTTCCAGTATAATTTCTATATATTCACCATCCTGTTTATATTATAAAATAGTCAAAATTAATGAAAATAAAATCACTTCATAGCTAGTTTTCTGGAAGGAAGTTAGAGCCTGGAGGAAATTTCACAGCTGAGCTATAGACTCCTAGAGAAAAGGATGCATCTTAACAGAAGTGCTGCTGACACAACCTTAAGCACAGTAATGCTGKCAGTTCTTACAATGGATACAAGATCTTTTAGCCTAACATGAAAATCTGGAAAAAAATGAAGGAGGTTTGCTTTTCATAGGCATCATTTTCTATCTTCTCATGAGTAGGTTAAAATTAGGGGGATATGTATTTATGATCTGCAATGTCTCTAGTCAAACCTTCTCCATCTCTTCTTTTGAAGTGATTGAGAAGCTCTGAACAGAGTATAGTTATATATAGTTATACAGCAAAGGCCAAATTGCTAAATATTTTAGAGAGTACCATAAATGACACAGATTCTTGCATTAAGAGGAGGCTCAGATGCAGCAGTCACTGTGTTTTCAACACAGTACAGATTTTTTTTATGCTATGTCATATAGGAGAGCTCAGCACACTGTGGTAGTGCAGACATCTAGTCTGTCTTTCCTTTAAGCTGTACAGTCCCTATGCATTGTTTGGAGTAGCAAGTCATTATGACAGACATGAGAAGAAGTCTTGGCTCCCCCTTGACCAGTAAGAAAGCTGCCACTGAGGATATATCCCAAAGATCAAACGAAAGGACGGAGACAGGAAAGTGAATGTGAACATGAATTTACAGACTTTTATATGATGAAATGGAGTCAGGGCAAGTACCTTTCTACACCTCAGAGACACCAAAATAGCAATACTTGGCACTTCTTCTGYGTTTTTTCTGGGGAACATCCCAATGCACCTTCGTGTCACCTCACTGAAAAYCCGTAGCAGTCATCTGTGACTCATTTTGGAAAGGGCTGTTTTATAGCCCTCACAGGGCAAAGGCAAAAGAGTAAGGTGGGTGACAGGAAGGTAGGAGCAGGCTTGGAAGATTTCAAGGTGCCATTTTTGGACAGTCCACCTGGATCTCCACAACGGTGTTACACTGCTGTAACGAGTGCCAGAAAACCACTAATGGCCATTCCCAGCTCACTGCTCTGCAGCTCTGATGAGAAAAAGCAACGTGAAGAGCATGGTAGTTCCACTGGGACTACTCAATTAGTAGCATGATTCATCAAGATCATTTTCCCATATCTGCTTGTTTTTTGAAATTTTCTCATGACAAGCACAACATACAAAATGCATCTGATGCACAGCAGTGCATGACACACGGTACACACAAATTCGTGCTAGTGCCACACAAGGACTTTCACAGAGAGAAATTTTCTATATTCAGTGAGGGGCATCGTTCCAAATCTTATTCCTGTAAGAGATCTTTGGGTCCGAATGAAGAGTTGAGCTTTCTTAAATTATAACTATGTACTGCCAAACCCACATTATTTTTCATGATGTGGGCTACGGGTCTCTTATTCAGCTGCCTGCAAGTTAGAAAGTGGAAATTAAGCATCCTTCTTACCTGCCATTTGCCATCCAATTTCAAAAAACAGTTGCATTTTTATTTACCATTAACTGTTTCCTTGCTATTTATCCATCACAACATTTTTGCTATGGGGGAACATTTGTCTTAGCCGTAGCATTGTGCAGAGACCTCAGTGGAGCCTTGAGGTCACATCTGGTACACAGGCAATGTCTAGCACATCAGTCAGCTTGGCGGCTACAAAGAGTGACCATGCCATGAAATGGAGGATGGAAGAGCCCTGTCTTACACGTGGAGGTGGGAAGCCCTTGTGGCAGGTGAGCTGCCGCTCTCCGTTTGGAGGGAGCATCTCGGAGAGGCCACTGCTTCCCTGAAGACCTCCCTGCAGATGGTCCAGGCAAACTGCCTTGAGCCTCCTCACCTTGGCAGCCTAGGCTTTTGAGGACCAGCCACAGACCAAGAGGGGCAGAGAAGATTCAAGGACTTGCTTTGTCCTAACTGGGAAATGCTGGAGGGAGCGAGCAGCCCATCTGGCTTCTCTATTAAGTTGCTAGCACCGTCTCTCTGAGGAGTCTTTAAAGTCAGGAAACAACTCTGGATCACTGGTGTGGGAAGGAAGGAAGGATGTCGGTCCAGCACTTCTTGTTTCAGCATCCTATGATCCCCAAGACTACTGCAAACATTTGCTGAGGGTTTAAAACCGTGCTATCAAAGAGACAACTTTTATCCTGTGAACTAAGTTACTTTAAAGATCTGTATTTTGGAAACACATGAAGCAAATGTGAAAGATTCATACTGCAAAAGATKCATACCACAGATGTCCATTCAGTATTTAAGTCTGTCCACAAGAAACTCAGAAGTTAGTAGATCAGTTGGGGATATTTTAATAACTTTCGAATAAAATTCAAAACAATTTTCTAATCTGTCAATGCAGAAAAGCTTTCCTGCTGTGGACAAGTAGATCTACTCAGTGTAAACAAATATTTTGCTAGATTCAACTGAGGGCTAAATTGGGGGAATTATGTACATGGAAAAACTTTTAAATTTCCTTCTGATTTATATGCTTTAGGAAGACAATATTCCAAAACTCATCTTTTGTCCCTTGTCAATTTTGAAGAGTAATTTGTAGTTTATATATCATTACAGCTACACTTGCAGAACTGACASCTACACACACAGAATTATACATACATATGTACATATGCATGAAACTTTTTACATAGAACAAAGTATTGCCCATATATTTGCATGTGAAAGAAAATTATATTACTTCCTGAAAACTGTTTCGGTGGTTAAACTTTCTGGGTGCATTTTAGGAGTTCTGAACAAGCTGCTGCATGTCTCTGCTTCAGTTCAGTTCTGTGGGCAATGAAGCACAACAGCCTACATACACATCTCTTCATGATTTGTAATGTCCTGGAAAGAGAAAGAAGGGGATTCCCAGGATAAAAATAGATTACAAAGCTAGTATTATATGCAAGGCTGTTTAYGAAGTTGTGCTGACAGATAAGGGCATTTTAGCAGGCTCTTCACAAGACATTTGCCTATGCATTTTCTAGTAAGGATAAGAAGAAAGCCAGAACAGGTAGACTGTTCACTGCATACTGACCATACTTCCCATAGAAGAGGTAAAGGTCCTGACAAGATGAAAATAKGAGAGAGCAGTGAAAGCCTGTATTGCAGCGGGGTTACACACAGACACACACACATACACACATTCAACGTTACAGGTGTGGAAACTCTTAAGGCAACTTTTCCACAGTAATTTCCCTGTGGCTGGCTTTGAAGCCTTGCAAACCTAAGTGTTTTTTTTTAATGCTTGGAGTTTTTGATATGGAATTTTACGACTTCATTTGTCATGTGGTTTTATCTTAGGTACTCCCTCTACTTGTGCTTTAAAGCAGAGGATGTGTGGRAAAAGGGCAATAACTTGCCCATGAAAGAGGGCAGAGAGAACAATATCCTTGGTTCTTTGCACAAAACAGAGGCAAAATATTCTCTGTAAGAGAATTTTGATGATACCTTATCTTTCAAGTCTTTCTCATATTTTCCAGTAATGGTGCTATTATGTATCTTTGATTTTTTTTATGATTACAGTCTGTGACATCCTAGTGCAATGCATGAATTTATCCGTTTTCAATGATATGGAAGCTTTCATTTCCACTTCACTGCTTCCCTTATCTACCAGCTGCCTATCATTCTCTGTCTTCTTGGTGTCTTCTCTTTCTCCTCACTTCCCATTCCTCTTTCAGCTCTCCAAAAGAAGTTATTGCCTTCTAGTTGAAAAATGACCTCAACATGATAACTTTCTGACCTTGGGTGGAAATATTTGTTAAAAATGGGACCTGTCTGTCCCATGTTAATCAAGGGAAGGTAAATTACAGACATCACCTAAAACGGAGAATGCACAGAAGCCCAGCAGAACCATGTCAGAACTGCCCTGTGTATATCTGACAAGGCTGGTGAAAGCTTTTGCTCATGCACGTGCTTTAAGCACAGTGGCCAAAATAACACTGCTTTTCTTCTCAGTCTAGTCTTGAAGGATGCTGAAGTCTAGCAAAACTGTTATTCTGTAACAGTTTTATTCTATTTTATTCTAAACTGTAATAGGAAACACAGGAATAATAATAATTAAGAGACCACAGATATCTGATGCATCCTTTTTATACCCGAACCCTCAAACCTACAGAAAGACTCCCAGGGAAGAATGAAGGGAAGAGACTTCTTAGGGAAGAGACTTTTTAAGGAAGGAAAAAGTCTTTTTAAGCAAGCTGCAGTATGTACAGTGGTGGACCTGGCGTGGTGCTGGGGGTGGTGTGCTGGGAGGTGATCATACTGTCTAGTTGCAGGCACTTGGGAGAGGGCTCTTCATCTCTTTCCATAGGAAATTCTCTCATCATCAGTCATAGGCAGAGTCTAGGAACTAGATTCCCAGCTTTGGCACATAAATTAAGGCAGTCAGAATATCTACAGGTCTTCCTTCCTCTTCCACCTGCCTCTACTCCTTATTCTTTAAAGAAATGTTTTTCTCTTCATAATCTGGTCTTTTTTAATAGTGTAGATAAAAAGATCTGGGGAAGTCCGGCACTACTGGCCTCATGGCTTAACAGCCACAGAAAAAGGTRTCTGAGAAGGTATCTCCAGCACGTCCATCCACAAGCTGCAGGTGATGCTTAGGTTTGTCATAAAGGGGCAGCCCCACAGACTGTGCTACCTGAGCCCTGCCCCTGGCTTCCTGTGTCACCTGGGCCAAAGCAGGGAAACCCTCTCCGCTTCATTCCTTCCTGCTCTTTTGTGAAGCCCTGCGGATCACTGTTGATACGCACAGGGTGCAAATTGCAGAAGATGCTACTCTCGTTCCCAGCTAGCACGGTGCCAACATAAACATAACAGCGATGCCGTGGCTGTGGAGCTGCGCTGCTTTTCCACTCACAGAGAGCTGCGTGAGTTACTGAGCCCGCAGACCTCAGCCTCTCGTGCTGGAAAAGGCTGCTTCATTGACTTCTTCTTCAATCCTTTCCCCAGGTAATTTGGCCACAGGTGTATTTTATCTCTACATATTTTCCTGGAGTTATACGTGACCTTCCCAGAAGTAAATTTGGTTCACTGGTTTTCATCCTTTGATATATTCCTTATGCAAAGCATAGCTTAGAAAAGGTGTATCACAACTGCAGTAAAAAATAAAGAGGAAAACTCGCAATTTCTTTTGCAACAGAACTGCTCAGTCTTCAAAATTTTCTGTAYGAAAATTAAGCAATCAGCTTAAGTTCTATTTCCTCTTCCTTTCCCCAGAATAATATTAGTTTCTGCCTCCACAAAGCACATAGATCATCCCCAGCAGGAGGCCAGGTAAAGCACATTAAAGAAGAAATGAGATAGTGGATTAGGGCTTAGGGAGAGAAGAGGCAGTGCCTGGCTGGTCTAACCATGAAACATTGTCTGGGTGAGGTATGTATAATCTTCTGCTACACAGGCACCTACTAAGCAACTTATCTTATTTGGGGATATTTTTARTAGTCTTTTTAGAAGCAATGAATAATGCTTTTCTTAGTGTCTTGCAGTGATCCAGTATATTGCAAATCTTTCTAGATATTAGAGATACACAGACCTCAGGAACGTTACATTTAAAATAAATATTTGCTCACTGAGATTTGATTAGAGTTAAGCGTAAGACAAGACACAGCCCCAAACCGTGACATAAAAGTTCCATTTAAAACAGCTAAAAGGAAAAAGAAGTTTGGATCCTGATCCAGATCAAAAGCATACCAAATTTAAGTGGCATTTGGTTTGAAATCCTTTTAAAAAACACATGGCTGTCATAGGCTATAATTCAAATAGTTTCAAGTAGCTGATAATTAAAGAGGAGATGTATATGGCTACATCAGACTCCCTCTTATTCAAAGGCAATCACTTAAAAAAGGGTCTTTAGCAAGCATCCTGCAGGTATTCTCCCAGCTCTGCTTCAAAACTTGCAGTTTATAAATATCCTAAGGACAGATCAATCTTCTCATGTCCARGCATAGTCATCAGGTCAGCTACATTTCCCATGAAAGGAGTATCTTCATCCTAATAAAGTTTTTTGGAAATAAAAAAATTAAAGCACAAGGAAAATAAAAAGATTGACAAGTCAGAAATGTCACCCTGCATACAGACTCTGCTTCAGCTCCCTGTATAGCTCCTCAGAGCTGTTTTTTGTGGGCTTTAGACCAAGGGGAAATCTTTGATATTGCACAAAGCACTTCTGCTTGCACTCCCATGTGTTGCAAGAAACAATCTTGTGCTGATGTTGCTGATAAACCAGTAAGCAGTTCAATGTATAGGTGGGAGATCTGCAAGTGATGGGAGGGATGTGCCACGGACCCATACAGGCTCCCAGCTCCCTTCAGCTGGTAGGCTGATTTCTCCCCAAGGAGCATATCTGCTTAATTACAGGCCCCAAACGCCCTTAGTCACCTCATACATAACTGCTGCTATCCAGTCAGGCCAGAAAGAGGGTCTTTTGGTCAAAAAAATGGGGGTTGTGAACTCAAAAGGAGTCACGTTAGGTTAGTTAGGCTTCCCCTGTACCAAATTTCTGACAACTTTGAGACAAACCCTTGGTGACAAACTATTGCTTTAATTTCCACCTTCAAAACGGGAAAATAACGTTGCCTGTCTCCACTTCCCCAAATTTATGCAAGATTTAATCCTTCCATTCATCTGTTCATTCATGTTGCAATGCCTCTAAGACTCCTGAAGATGTACAGTCAAATCAGCTTACAGTTCCCTTATTACGATGCTGCTTCCATACAGTTATCTTTTAGAGGAAATCTGGGGCTTAAACCAGCGTGAAACTCTGCAGTCCATTAACAGGAGCGAAAAATCTTGCATTTTTTTTTTTTAAATATATATCTTTTGGCACTCTCATAAATGTTCCTGTTGTTTGTTCTGTTTCCCTTGAGATCCCCACCACAAGGAAGATGCTTCACAAGAAAACACAGAAGTCCTTCTGGAGTGGTCGGTTATTTGCAAGCTTATTTAACCTGGCGAGCGTGGTTTTCCCTGCTCTGTCTTCATCCTTCAGTTCATTACTGTTCCCCACCGCTCACCGGGGAACTGTGGGAACACCAGCAGTGCAAGCAGTGCTTTCTCCCCAGCAGCGTCCCGAGGGCCCAGTGCTCTTAGCAGGCTGGTAACATCCTAGGAAACCTCCGGCAGCTGCCCCGTGGGCAGTGTTAGTGTCGGGAAGCATTTGCCGTGGTTTCTGTTTCGGYGCGGCGGGTGGTAATGATACAGGGATGTGTTCCCAGGCATATTTGCAATCAGGGAAGCAAGGAGGAGCCACAGCTCAGGAACCTTAGATGGGAGCCCTCTAGACTGGGACCATCCAGTTCCTGGTCCTCCCTCCAGCCAGCTGGCTCAGCTAGACATTGGACACTCTCACACACACACACTCCCTGGTYCTTATGGGCTTTCCGAAGAGACACAGCTACTTTGTGACCTTGGTAGAGGTGCTAGCAGAAATACAGCAATTATAGTGTCACAAGTCTTTAAGTCTTTCCTTTTTTTTTTTTTTTTAAATATAACTCCAGGATAAGAAAAGTTAATATCTGCTATATTCAAATGCATTCACAGCCTGATGCCTGAAGCCACTTCTTACGGCTTGGTAAATCTTTTCTCCTTGTAAGTCATCTACAATGTAGTCGAGCTGACCACATGCTCACTGATGCAAGGTCACCCCATCCCCCAGGACAGTCAGGAATAGACTTCACATCTGTCAGCTTCACATGTACCCAGCCCCTCAACAGTGCCCCTCAAGCAGCATCCACCTCTCTGCGAGACGATGGATGTACTGCTTGGGCAAAACCCTTCCTTCATAAGGGTGGGCTTTGGCTTTTGACTGAAATCCTAGAGCTCAGGTTACTGCTGCACAGCAAAATTGGGAAGTGCTGCTAAGTCACTGAGGAGGAAAATTACCAATTGGAAACTTCTACTGCCAGGCAATACAGACTTACATTTGTACATATTTAAGGTACCACTGAAAGGATATATACACTGACACGAGGAACATGTCTAAGGAAATTATGATGCACGCTAACAATGTGCCAATTAATTAATAGTATGTGACACTGGAAGGAAACATTGGCTGCAGGACCATCTGCTTGGAGCTGTGGCAGTTCTGCAGCGTGGGGTGAATCTGAGCGCAGAAACCATGAGTAAGCTAGGGCTCCCTGCTGCACTTTGACGCAGGTGGCTCTGTAGCTGTGAAAGGAGATTTTTGAAGGACACAGGAGTTTACTAATTAAAAAGATAAATCTCCTGAATTGCACTCCTATAATCACATTGTCATTACAGCAAGCGCAGCTAAATTAACTCACAGGAGCAGGGCTTTTGCCTTGCCCCTCTATGTTTATATACAAATCCCATCATGTTGCAACCCCTTGACTGTCTTGCAGCCTTGTTTAATGCCATATGTTTTCCTATGTACACTCCAATGGGCAAATCTAGTTATCTTAATAATCCCAATAACTATCTCACAAAGTCCCGGACATCGATTTTGGTCATATGGTGCTCTGTCTCCCCAGTGACACGGCCAGTCTGACTCACTGCCTGAGCTCACATCAGCTGTCAGAACTCATCTTTTCTCCTTAAATAATTGCATTTGGTATTTTTCTGCCACAGCAACACACTTAGACCTTTACTTGTGTCAGTGCTGCTTCCCCGCTACTCAGCCTTGTGGCTTGCGATTTTTGTGCACAGTTCTTTGTGGTTGTGATTTAAATGAGGCTTTTTTGCAACACGGGAGGCAGCACTGGTTTGTGCTGTGGCTGGCTAGGAAGTGTAATGTTCAGACTGGGAAAGGAGGAGGATTAGTAATACTGAAGCACCAGGTTTTGTAAAGAGGAATGCAGCGTGACGAGTAACAGTCCAGTTTCTCTTCCTGTGCCATTTTGCTCTTGTCTTCATTGCTGTCAGCCTAGGAGCTGGMAGGAAGTTGAAGGGGCTGGGCTGGGAATAGGGATGTATGGGACATTCCCAGAGGAAAGAAACATTTTTTAAAATGTGTTTACAGCTGAATGCCAGAAAGAATCATCTTACTGCTACTGCAAAATATACACAAAGAAAAAAAAAAAAAAGGTAAATTTCTAGTCCTCTTCCCTATAAAGGCAGCTTTGAAAAATTCAGTAGACTTAAAGCTTTATTTAGCAATGCAAAAAAAAGGGGCTAAAGCAGACTTGATCCAGGCTTGTCTGGTAAAAAAAAAAAAAAAGTGCTGTCAAAAGATGCCAAGCCCAAATAGCCTGTGGAGGAGCTAGGCCAGCTGTGGATTGCCAGCTGCCCTAATCTGCAAGCCCTAGATTTGCTGAGGCACCGGCTCCATATGTGCTTCCTAGGACCAGGTCCCCGCTCTGCAGGTCCAGGACTGTGTCCCGCTCAGCCCTGAATCAGGGAGCCCCAGCACCAAGGCTCGGTGCGCAGGCCCAAGGCTCCTGGGGCTGAGCCACCGTGACCAGCAGAAGTGGGTGCTGACAGGGGGCTGCAGCAAAGCAGAGATTTCAAGGGTGCCAGTGGTGATGCCTGGTAGATGTAAGCACAGCGAGATGTGGAGATGCAGTCCCGTGGACCTGAGCCCACCTCCCCGACTGTCAAGTGGCCCCAAGGCCAGAAGGCTGCAGCTGCTATCACCAACAGCAAATGTGCGGCCCAGGACTGAACCCTGCTTTCTTACCTCTAGTGAGCTGCCTTCTGATGAAACAGAGTGGAGCTGCTATTTAAAAGCTTTATTAGACTATTCAGGGTCACTGTCCATGACAACATTAGGGCAACAAGAAGTCATACACATTTCCAATCCTAAGGCTTTTAAGTGGCTAGCATGAGGGAGGAGCCCTGCAGTTGTGTTGCTCAGTGAAATAAAATGTCAGCTGCATCAATAGCTCCAAGCTCTTTTTACATCTTTGCCACTTTTTCAYTGTGAAATTAAGAAAAGCAAGAGGAAGGTGACTCCTGCCGTTGAGCTGGCTTGGCATCCAGCTGCACATCACAAATATTCACAGGTCAGCCAAGTCATGCTCCCACCACAGTGAGGCTGGCASCCTCACCATCAGCACTTTCTTTCTCACAGGTCCTTGGTCCACTGGGGCAGTGTTTTATCACTTGATTAGCAAGCTGCTAATAATCAACAACATCAAATATTCCACTATGACAGGGCATGTGGGGTAATTGTAACCTTTAGTCAAACAGGGCAGCCAGGTCAACAAGAGTAACACTATTCTGCATCCCTTGTGCTGTCCAGTAGGAAATGTGGGTAGATAACAAAGAGAGAATAGGGAAGGAAGTGTCCTTGGCAGAGATCATGGGCACGTTTTATATTGTAATTAATTCTTTTGCTAATCAGAGGTTCTGTCTCCTTAGAGTCCCCTTCAGACAGTTTTATTCACAAATTCAGGATAACAAGCATGAGTTGAGAGGTCAGCTCCAGTGATCAGGACCACTGATGGCTGCAGTGGAATTGGTGTTGGCTGAATTTGGTCCACTCTCGCTGCCTCAGCTTCACTTAGGTTCAATCATAACATCTGAAAAAAAGAAATCTGTTCACAGTATGCTGAAAGCAGTCACTGGAAGCCTCTTTCTTGCTCTCTTCCTCCCACAGAGCACACACAAGGCTATGATACCTACTGGCCATGGGGCAAACYCCGTGCTGTTCTGCAGCAGAAAGGACCCCGTGGTGCAGCTTGTTCCAGCTTGCTTTTTTTCCTTGCATCCCAGTCCCTTGCATGAGAGAGCTGCAAAAAGTAACCACCATGCTTACACGTTTGCACAGTGACTAAAACCAGATCCACTCTTATTACAGTTGCAAGGGAACTCCTTTCTGTGGGAAGTGTCAGTATATAGAGATGCCAACATGCTTCTGTGAATACTTGGACAATATCATTACCATCAACCACAGAAATTAAAGGAGAAAAAAGAAAGGAAATAAAAAAGCCTTTCTGTGCCCAACATCCCACTGTGAAACAAGCCATGCATTTAAATGTGACTTCAGAACTGACTATTCACACTTCTGATTTTTTACTCAGAACATTGCTTCTCCTTTTTTTCCTCTGTATTTCCTCTGAACAGCAAGTATGGCAGTGGCAAGTTCACATGCTTGTCTTGCTATCTCAAGCTGTTTCAGGGGCCTTGTTAAAAGCATACTTTACTGTGAACCTTTGCTCTTCAGAACATTGCACTCATTATTCTTCCAGAAAATATATCTGAAAGCTACTCCTGAAGTAAGAGTGTTTCTGCATTGCTGTCACAGTGGAGACTTTCTTATGGGTTGATTCGACCTCCTCTGAGCTCTGTGCTGCTGCAGTTACCACTGCCCAAGCTTGCCAAATTAGTCTGGCCTGGGTACTACCACTCTAAACTGTGGTACATCTGTGCACATCACTACCAGATGCTGTGCATGGTTGTGAGATCCAATGGTGTTGGTGGAGCTCCTCAGAACCTTGTGGTGCAAAGCCCTGAGAAAGGGTTTCAAGCATGCACAGGGCTCTACAACTTAAAAATCTGCTTTGAGTACTGTCTGTACCTCTGTCATTCTGTCTGTAATTCTGTCATACTGTCTGTAGTTCTACTGTCATTCACCAGATTAAATCAAGAGTCTGATTCTCCTTAGATCTAATCAGTTCTGGTTATAAGCCTGTATGGTCACAGTTCCCAGGCATCTAGATAAGACATTGAGACCTTTTTCATAAAACTTTCTAAAAACTGGAGTACGAAGGAGTCTGGAAAGTGCTGGAGACTTCTGATTGGACTGGTAACTGGGAAGAAAAAGAATAGAGACAGAACTGGTAAAGTTTCAGTGTCTTGATTTTATAAATGCAAAACCACACAGAGCTGTTGTGCCTTCCCTTCACTTAACAAGGAGCAGCATCCTGGAAAAGTTTTTTTCTCTCTCTTTCTCTTTTAATATATCTGCTGCAAGCGTGCAGAGGCTTTGACAATTAGGAACAACACCACACACAAGACACATCCAACAAACCTTGATTACTATAGATGTTTCTCCTTAATTTAAATTCACTCCAATCTATATTTAACAGTTTTTTGTGTTACTGCTATTGTAATACAAAAGTTCTTGGCATCAGCAGGGACCAGGGAGAGCAGACTGACTGAAAATCAAGAAACTGTCCAGCTCTTCTTTAAAGTTTTGTTCCTTCTAGTTTTTGTTCCTCTTGGTTTTTGGTCTCTTGCCAAAAGCCCATACAGTTTTCTCAGAGGAGAAGTACACTAATACTTCAGAAACACAACCCTCATAGTGAGGGAGATCTTTAGTCAAAAAGGCTTACCTGTTTTGAATAAAGAACCTTCCCAAACCCCACAAAACTATAACCAACCCCCCCCCCCCAAAAAAAAGGTATAGCCAAGGAAAAATATGATGCTAAAACAAATTACTTATTTTTGGTTTGCTCTAGAGAACCCGCAGCAGTCAAGTTCAAAGCCTGAAATTTACCAGAGAAGTTGCCTTTGATTTTGACCATGCCCATGAAAACCTGCCTCAATTAGAGGCACATTGGTGTGTCCGTGCTCATTAGACCCTGCCAGCGGTTCTGCCCGCCCTGGCAGGGTCTGGCCTTGGGGGGCACRGTGTTCCCATGGGGATCACTCTGCRCCTGCCGTGATGCTGGCAGCAGGTAAGGGGAGCTGACCCACTACATGACACCAGCTGCCTCACGGCAGCCTTCTGCCCTGTGCCCCCTACCATGGTGTAAGGCACGGTTGGGTCATGGCCAGTGGTCACCCAAGCTAGGCCTGGACACCTCGGTTCAGGTAACTGGGATGGCAACCATGGGAAAAAGCCTGTCTGGGACAGGAGAGGGTTTTGCGGTGTGATACAAGCCGCTCCATTTCTTTTGGTGTGAGATGCTGGACGACATTCCTGGGCTGCGGAGCTGAAGCTTCGGTGGTCTCGCTGCTAGCTGAAGGCAGCACAAAGTTGGGGGGCCTGCTGAGCCACTGCAACTGCTGCTCCCACACATGCATTCCCTGCATATGTCCCTAAGTACAGAAAAAGAGGGATTCAGAGCATGAAGTCCAACCACTCAAAGGCCAGAAAATGCCTGTGCAAACTTTCCTTTGCATATTCTTTAACTTACACATTTGTTCAGTCCTTGTAGCACCATGAACACCTGTGGATGAAACATGGTTGGGTAAAGAAGGACCCCTTTGTTTTTTCAGGCCCTGCCTCACTTGATGATGAAATGGTTTAGTGAGTGAGAGGGAAGAGAAAGACCAATTTCACGGGAGTTAAATTAACTGAATGCAGTCCTGAAACACTAGGCGTTAGTCCAGCCTTTACCACAGGATCCCCATGCAAAGCTGAGAGCTGGGTGAGTCACATAACCCAGAGGTCATTACAGTTTCTTGTTTGCTGGACACTGAACCTGAAATTGGGGATTTGATTTGCTGCATGATGATGAGCCCCTGCAGCTGCAAGGCTTTTCCTCCTGTCTACCCCTCTTCAGTCTCACAAGGTTGTTCTGGAAACTAATTGATTCCTGTGAAGTCCTCCCCTGTCATAGTGATGAGCACCACAGAAAAGTTTGCAAGGAAATGAATAGCTGGAGCTTCAAAAGAGCGCTTACATAGCAAGCTGCAAATAAGACATGGGGCCACATACTGGACAAAATACCAGCCGGTGACTTCTGAAGCTGTCTCTGTCTTTTCTGTGCACTCTAGCAGGCAGGGGTGTGCAAAAGCAATTTAAAACTTCCTTTCCCTGCGACRCCTGTAGGAAATTTGACAGTGATAAGGAGGCTGGTGCTCTAGGCTCCTGACCTGCCTTGTTGACCACTGCTTTCTTCCACTGCTCCCCTGTGCATTTGGATCCATCGTCTGCCTCATCTGCCACTCCAGTGCAAGGAAGGGGGCAAGGCCTGGCTCTGTGTTGATACAGCTCCGAGCACCATGGACCACTTCAATGTATGCGCTAAATAGTTGACAGCTGCATAAACTTTGTGACAGCCCTCACTTTTTCTTCTTGCATAGCTTCCTCTTTGCCAGCTTTTTTCCTTCTCCATCCCAATGAGGCCRCATTTCGGCAGCATTTTAGCTCAGATCATCTCAGCAATTTGGCTTACAGCCAGCCCAAAGAAGAGCTGTGCTGGGGGAGCTGACAGGGCAYGGGACTAGCATGGGGGTGGGCATGGGAAGGGGTGGCAGCTTTCGGCACTGCTTACAAGCAACATGCAATAAACTGCTGGTGGGAGATTTGTGCCTGACAGCTTGGGAAAGMTTGCAGGGGAGCCTCAGAAATTGGCCCAGTAAAACTTAACTTCTCTCTTTATCTTCAAAGCAGCTCATAAATGTCAACGATTTCACTTGTCACAGTAACACCCTGAGTTGGGTGGGAAAGTTTAAGGCTTGGTAGGGGCAGAGCTGGAAGAGGCAGGCAATTTTAATTGGGGCTAGAGTTTCCAAATAGCTTCTTTTCCCCCTAAAATGCCCAAGCAAAAGCCAAATCTTCAGGAGGAACCAGAATCCATCTCCAGACCTGAAAYGTGAGCCCCTGGCTGCCACTCCAGGGCTTCGGCCATGCCCCCTTTTTCCTCACAGAGACTGCACCAGCTCCAGCACTGCCCGTGTGAGCCCAGCAGTTTGCCCACACCCCACTRCCCAGTTTGCTTGGGCCCTTGCCAGCCCAATTTACTCCTCCAGTGCTCGCCTGCTCCCCCTCCAAGGCTGCAAGGGGGCTGGAGCCACCAGCACTTGTCCTCTAGAGAGGAGAGCCCGGCGGAGGAGCTGGCAGGATGTTTCCACAGGCAGCTCTTTGCTAGTGCATGCATGGTCACTTTTTTTCCACATGCTTTCCTGATCTCGGGATGAGTGGGAATGTTTCTCCGAGCCCCTCTTGCAGCTTTAGGACTCTCCCTGTGCATGATGCCCTGTCTCCTCTGCAGGCAGGGTGCTCTCTTGCCCTCCACTCCCTGGAAGGGCTGCAGACTGCTCAACAGGGCTTAGCTTTCTTTGCTGGAAAGGATGCCAGGCAGCAGGTTTATCCCTTGATGCACCCTCCCCAGGGCTCTCGCCTGGAAGGTGTGAGATGTCCTGCTAGTTCCTTCTGCACTGTACAGTTTGCAAGAGGGAAACTCATCTCTTCCCTTGCCCACCCACCCAGAATACAACAACATGCTGAGGATAAGCCTTAGCTTTTAGGCTGTCCACCGGGAAATCCTGCTTTCCCTTGCTAAGAAGACGTGGGTAAGTCTCTCAGGAAAGCCCTTGGCAGAGGGATGTCAGATCTGCCTCTGGCACGTTGCAGCTGGGGACCTGCTGGCCTGCAGCTGCCCTCAGAGGACCCGGCCTGAATAACTGTGCTGTGATCTGAATCAGTGCCTTCCTCTTTCAAGATGTAAAAATCTCACTGGCAATACTTAATAGAGCACCTGCTTTTCTCTCTTGTTCTTGAAATGACCTAATTGTAGTAGAGCAACTTCTCTTCCACTCTGGAGCAAGGCTCCTTCCCCTTTTGCTTTGRAAAGTCCCCTCAGCACACAGTTTAGCTGCTTCTTACCTGTGCCTAGTCTGGGATTTCAGCCTTTGGAAAGGATAATCATCTCCAAATTATTTATAATTTTATGGAGTGCATCCCAAGCATAAAAGCCAGACTCGGGGCTCTTCACACAACACCTTTGGTTGTTCTTTCCTCCCATGCTTCCTGAAATGGCAGGAACACCCTGCACACAGAGCAGCGCCCAGGGAGGCTTCTGAAGAGCTTCTCTGAAATAGAAGCCACATTTTGTCTGCAGTTTTCAGGCAGCAGCCATGTGAGAGCCTTGACTTTTGAGAAGGGAGTAATTTGGGGCACTTGGGTGGTTCCTACCTTTCCCAAGAGCAGGAGAAACCACCACCAGGCTTGATGACTTAGTGAGTGACAGTGGGACAGAAGGGGCTCAGCAATATGGGGCAGAGCGAAAGCGGACAGAGACACCCTAGTATCGTGGCCATGTTCCAATCTAGCATCTTGAGAGGTGTCAATATTTGTGTTTCGTGCTGCAGGTGATGCTGCTGGCCTCTTGGGAAGCACAGGAACACATCCAGAGAGACCTGCATCAGAYGCAGAGCGGGGATAATTAAATGCCATGTTGAGGATGAAGGTCACAAGGATAAACTAGAGGCCCGAGGTAAAACAGGCTCAGCAGAGAGCCCCAGCCTGCTGCTAGGGAGGGGACCTGGAGGGAACCAGCGAGACTGATGAGACAGAAAACTGCTTTTTATGTCAAGTGCCRGAAAAAGCAACGGCAGCCAACAGTCTCCCTTCCCCTCGTAAGGATCCTAGTGCTGCTCTCAAGCAAACACCTATAGCTGTCTGAGCTTATRCCATTAAGATAACAGAGGCACTGGCTGTTTATCATTAAAAAATGCATATTTAYTTCCTATCCGGCTTTATTTCAAAGTATGCAGCAGTTTTTATTAGTTTWAAAACAGGTTTTTTTCCTTCTGAATTAACCATGCAATCCTCTGCTCTACGAGTGAGTGAGGTCAACTTTGCTGCTCTGCAGGGAAATGAATTTGCTGTTGTGCCTCATGCTGCTGCATCTGGGCACCACTAAGAGCTCTGCAGACATCTCTGCTTTTGTTTGGACATGGACACACAACTCGTGAATTAGGGGTGGATTTTCAGAACACTTAAAGGTTGAGATTCACGGATCAGAAGTTCAGGCTTTCTTGAAAATCCCTCTAGGCACCTGCTCTAAACCTTTAGGTTTCAAAATACATTTGAAAATATTGGCCTAAAGATATTTAAACAACAGGAAAAAAGCACCCTAACTAACTTCCAGACATTTCTTAAAGTGACCCTTGGCAGCTCCCAAATGCATTTATTTCTGTGTTGCCTGGGTTCGGATTTTTAAGGAAACAAAACAGCAGCTGAGAACATCAGTTAGAGCAAAGGCTTGTTTTGGCAACACAGAGAAACTCGGGGTTAGGTCATAGGCAAACGGCACATGTGCAACTGCTTCTTCGGTTACAGGCTGAAAGTTGTGTATGTCTCACACAAAAAACAAGTGCTTTAATTTTTTTTGACTAAGTATTTTAAGAGATTTTCAGTGGCAAAGTTGAAACAAGAGAAGGGAGAGATATGATACGGAGGGATTAGTGTCACGTAATGAAGTGGTGTTCCTGCCATGTGTCACACGTCTCGCAGGGGAAGGTGGGGGAGAACAGCAGCACGGCAAGAAACGTGTCCACCARGAGACCTCGTCTGCAAAAACAGCCTGCCAGACCCACACGTGCACGAAAAACACTGGCAGGATCCAGCTGTGCATGCAGTTCCTCCCAGAGGTACTATTACAGCTGAGTTTCTTAGCAGGAAAATCCTCCGGCTTTAAGCCAGTGGAGAGGCAGCAGGTAATAGAAGTCAGACAGGGGGAGCTGAATCCCTTAATGCCAGAAAGGAGAGAGAAAAGTGAGTTTTTGCTTTCTTCTGCCGTTAGCAGAAAAGATTGCTGTTGCACAGCGCAATGCAATGCAATGCTCTGCTTTTCACTTTTCATCTTTGCTAAAGTAATTGCAGGGCCCAGACCACAGCGAGTTAGCAGAAAGGTCTATTTTATAGCCTGGAGAGTAGCTGGGAAGTTAGGGATATCTCTGAACTGTCACTTCTCCTCTGTGAGGCACACACTGCTGTGTAGAGGTCCATGGAGCTATGGGCTCAGTGCACATGGTGTTACACAGGACCACTGATAAGGATGCTGGCTTTGCTGAAGAAAAAGGYCCTTGAGATGCTGCTGCAGTGCCATACTATGAAGTGACAGACGTACTCGCCACGGCAAACAGGCAAGGATTGTCCCGTTGCCCCTTGGGGGTGGCCGGAGGGTTCGTTTTGGGGCGGCCTGCAGCTGCAGCCAGCTTTGCAAGCTGGCCTGGGGCCAGCATCAAGGCCGGTGTGAAATCACTGGCTGAGCGGGATCAGAACAACGTGGCCAGCAGAGAAGCGTAGAACACTGTAAGGTTCAATTCCAAGAATAATCT